>NC_139833.1:26675652-27275652 GCF_963691815.1 Echiichthys vipera
CCTGATTTAGGTGTAATCTTGGAGCATTTTAGGTCTGCTCTACAAGCAACACAGATACCGTTTGTTCTGAGTTATGTTATAGTTTTGGTGTAGTTTCCCTCTCGTCTGGGTCTGTCCCTGGTCTGTCAGAGCAGGTCATGCTCATAAGCAGGAAGAGCAGTGGGGGGTTTTGTGGCTTTGTTGGGGTCTCCAATTCCCATCCTATCCTTAGTTCCATCCCTACCCCCCCATCCCTTAAACCCATCCAGAACAATAGAGGGGGTCCACGCTGTCTGTCCCTTCTCAACACCCCTCCCATCTGATAAATAGGCTGAGAAGGGATCCTGCCTGCCTACTCTATTTGCGTGAGAAGGGTCTTTGGATAGAAAAGAGTCCACTGGGCCTCTGTGTATGTGTGTGTACGAAGTGGCAGGTGTTTGGGTCAATACTGTCATGTTACATTCTGGTGACCAGCCCATGCTAGTGGGATTACGGGATGGGTCAGGAGGAGAATGGGACAGTTCTCAGCCGTACAGAGTACACTACAGAGTATGTTACACACCAACAAAAACACAGCTACCTGTTGTGTGACTTTATACCATTGTGTATTTTCATGACATCTTATTTATGAGCTTGGAATAAAAAAGGAAAAAGGGTCAAAATGAGAAAACACAATCTGTATCTCTATTCCCAGAACTAGACATGCATTCATCTGTTGGTAACAAATTTAGAAACTTGCATGTATTTTTCCTTTTTGAATTGTTTAGCACTAAACTGATCAACATGGAGTGATACCTGTTGCTATCATTTAGCTCAGTATGAAGACAACAGGAGCTGCCTAGTCTCATGGGCCTGACCATTTTCAGCTTCCTCTGAGACTCGAGTGCATGTGTGTGTGTGTGTGTGTGTGTGTGTGTGTGTGTGTGTGTGTGTGTGTGTGTGTGTGTGTGTGTGTGTGTGTGTGTGTGTGTGTGTGTGTGTGCGTGCGTGCATGCTTTCCTCCCCCCTCTTCTCAAACGCTGTCTGTTTTTCTCACACCGCTCGTTAACCCCTGGATGCTCCTACCCATAGGATCCCCCCTCCCCTTCTCCTGCACCACAGCAGCATTCCTCACACACACATATAACACACATTTAGATCTGTCACCGTGCAACGCAGACTAAACTATCATTACATGATCTTAACTACCTTAAGAGTTCACGATATGCTTACTGCATAAACTCTTCTTGTGCAATATTGCTGGTTTTAATCCTTCATCTCCAAACCCTTAAACAAAATTTTAACCCTGACTTAGACCTTAATCTAACCATAAACCTCAAATCCAAATATTAATCGTAAACAACTAGAGTGAAGATAGTCCAAATGTTCTAATGTAACAGGCTCTTGCTCATACTTCCTTAAAAAAAGATCAACGTTTAAACAAGTTTTGTTGTCAATTGTTTTCTGTTCTGATCCATGCAAAAGCCTGTAAAACCAGTTCTATTCCACATGTTTCCTCACATTCACATCAAAGACATGGTGAGGCAGTATGGGTCAGAGAAGGATGGAGCCGAAACACACCAGGGGTAGAGGGAGAAAGGAGCGCAACTTGTTGGTGTAATAGCGTTGAAAGCAGAAGAGTCACTCGTGGTATTAGTTTTCGATTGAAATCTAAATTGAAGTGAGCTTCATGCCCAACTGTCCACCGTTCTCAAAACTCTTCACGTCTTCTACCTTGTCTTCCCCTTCACGCCTCCACCTGTCTGCAGCCTCAGAACAACCTCTGTAACTGAACCTAAATCAGTCTCTCTGAAGTGTAATTAGACCGGTGACCTGAAAGCTGGCCACCAGTCTTTCACACTGTCAAACTTTCTGATAAAACCGTTTTATTTTGCTGCACGCTGCTGCAAGATGCCCCAGTGGTTAGTGGGTTTACACACACGCACACAACACACACAAAACATGGTTGAAAGGCTTTGAGCCACTGTTGAAGTATTACCTGCCAATGGGTTCAATAAGACAGAGCATACTATTATGTATAGATGTGCATTTTTGGTCTAAATTCTGGGAGAGAGCGCATTCCATAACAACACTCAAGAGTTTAAATTTGTAAAGTTGTATGAATAACAATATTAACATTTAAAAGCTACAGCCCATGGAGTGTACCACAGATAGTTATTTCACACAGCAAGACCTATGTGAGATGCATAGACTGTAAAAAAAAAAAAAAAATGGACGTAGCTTAAGGGCGCACTCACACTGTCCATCCGTACTGTGCTCTAGCACATTTTCACGGCTAAAGTCTCGGTCGTTTGACCGGTGTGAGTGCAACCTTGCTGGCCACGGCCCGTTTGGGAGAGGTGGGCTTTTGTAAAGCACGTTTGCACATGTACGAGCACGAGCGTGCGCACGTGTACGTGCACGAGGCCTATGGCGGTTCTGATGTCATTTTATGTGCCCCTGTTCAAACAAAGAAGGCCGGACAATGCGCGGACATTTGAAACAATGTTGTTGCCTTGCAACGTCGAAAAAAAACCAAATCCAAAAACGTTACCATGTTTTCTGCGCTGCTTTTCATTATGTGGCCAAAATACTGCACGCTTTTGTAAACAAAGCGACACGTCGCGATGACGTCAATCAATGCGTGTGGCGTGTGGCATGTGACGTGTTATGGCGTGATGACGTATAGGCAGGCAAGAAGCTTTTCGCGGAGGCCCAGGCAGTGTAAGTACAAACGGGCCTGGGCCGCCAGGGGAGAGGGAGGGGGGTACAAGTACCCTAAAGCACGGGGCACGGAACGGATGGACAGTGTGAGTGCGCCCTTAGGGCCTGAAAGGTGAAGCCAATGCGGAAATACCTGCCACAGAATTCTCATTATATCATGCGAGAGTGGCATTCACATGTCACACGAAATTCATCTAGTCAGGCTTCAAGTAATGCGTTTGTGTTTTGACTACAAGTCATCCAGCCAATCAACATCCTGTAAGGAGCTACTGGCTACTATTTTTGGCAGTTGGGGTGGGAGGGGGGAGCAAGGAGCAGGGGGTAACGACAACACAAGAGACAACCACTTGTTCAAAACAACAATGGGTCCTACAAAGGTTAGCTTAGATGCTAAAATAGCATCAGTTTTATCAGAACTGGAGAGTTTTTCTTTGTTGTGAGAAGAGAACACTGAAAGCTTGTTGATGGAGAAGATGCTTTTGCTCTTCTCCAAACTGACTTTATTGTTGTTTGAGCGGCAAGGTATGTTTTGAAAGTGCCTGCCCTTTCTCAATCCATTTGCAATGACACCTTCTTACACGGTTCTATGAAACAAACCACTGGCTTCAAAAACAAGTCTGATTGTATATAAGTCAATAAGAAAATGAGCCTACTTCTCACTTGATTTATTTCTTTAATAAACCTGTTACTAATGAGTTTATGGTCTCAATCACTCGTTTCAAGTCTTCTTCAATACAGCAGGATGTTTATTTTGTAATTTATGGTCCCATTTAGAGTAAAATAGACAATAAAGCAGGGTATGCTTTAGGGAATATGAAACTTTCTTACAACTGGAAATAAAAAATAACAAAGTGGGGCTACAGCGACCTGTCAATCAGAATAGAGGCTCAGTGATACATATCCATGGCACATGTGCTCATTAAAATACCCATGAACTTGTTTTTGGCTGTTGTCAGTGTTATTACACAGTGTTATTTGTGTTTTCATTTCATCAGAGTTGGTGTAACATTTTGGACGCCTAAAATGTCTGAATGTACATTCAGTGGTTGCACCTTGCTAACCATGCTAGCTAGTGCTAGCATTAGCTGGTAACTTAGGGGAAACTGGCGATTTTCAACCAGCTCGGTGTCACTGCAGCAGCGCTGGGAGGTCCCTGTCTATGGTGAAAACCCTGCATCCTGCTGTACTCACTGCACCTTACTGGCTACTAGTTGTAAAGAAGAGTTATACCTTATAAGGCACCAGTTTACCTACAACCCATTTCAAGGTCTTAAATTCAGCTTAAGTGCTGTTCCACTATGATCTCAAATGCAAGTAACTTGATGTTCAATATAGTTTTCGAAATGGATTTCAGGTCAATGTTCTTCTACCTGAGAACCAAAAGGGATTTTGGTGTCTGTGATATTATTCCTTGACAGCTAATTTGACCATTAAGATCAAAAGTCCATGCTGAGGTGTTGCATTGGCACTCTGATATCCTTTTTTTCTGTGCATGAACACCGCCATTTTCTTCGACTGCTCATTTACATGGTTACTTGTTTTTTGTTAGTTCCTGTGCGCCTTGTTTTAAAACTCGTCTTCACCTTGAGGCAAAATCTGAAGAACATATCCTGTAAGAGTTGTCAAGAACATAACAGGGCAACAGATCTGCTTCTGACTATTCTTTACTGCCTGCACACACACACACGCACAAACTAGCAGGCAGGATGGGAGGGTTTCCACAGAAAACTCCTGATGGCTCTACTACAGAGAGAATGTGTGGGCTCCAACAGGCAGTTGTTGTTGAGGTGGTTCACACACGGCTCTACAGTACAAACACACATGCCAAGAAAGAAGCATAACACCAAACAAAGTAACCTGTGGGTAAATAACAATTGAATTGGAAAAAGTGTTATTGTGCAGAGAACACTGGGTTGAGTATTGAGTGCGTGTGTGTGTGTGTGTGTGTGTGTGTGTGTGTGTGTGTGTGTGTGTGTGTGTGTGTGTGTGTGTGTGTGTGTGTGTGTGTGATATCATGGAAAATAAAAAGCAGTAAATTGCCTTTTGGTTTGTCATAGAAACATTATAGGAAAATGATTATGCTACACAATGAGATGAGATTAAACTACCATAGATGATATTTAAAAAGTCACCACTGACTCTTAATTCTAGTAATATTACAGCAATAATAGTGCTATATGGGAATATGGGGGAAATCAATATCACAGTGGTATCTTTTGTATGTTTATATGGTATAAATATGCATTACATCAGACAAAACTCTACATACATACTTACTAGCCTAGTTCTGCTTTTAATACAATTTGCTTTAAATAACTTTATAGAAACCCTAATCTACAGAGACAAGAGGATGATAAGCTAACTGCTTCCCCCTGTTTCCCAGTGTCTATGCTAAGCTACGCTAAGCGAAGCGGCTGCTGGTGCTAGCTTCATTTTAGAGTACAAATATGATATATGTTTCTTTTCAACATTTCCCCAAATCAACTATTCAATTGAAAAAAAATGTAAACAAAATATTTCCCCATCCACTATAATAAGGTCTTTAAATGCACCATTAAGTCCTACAGACTTTGAGTCCCTGTTGGATTATTATAGGTATATGAAACTTTCATACAACTGTAAATAAAAAATAACCACAAAGTTTCATAGCCAACAAAAATACCAATAAATAAGCACCATACAGGAACTGGGGCTGCTAGATGAGAATAACAAACGTTGTTAGTCTTTTATACGGGACACCAAGTCTTTTTTAGAGAGCACACTGAAGCTACATGACACATTTCTGTCATATGCAGGCGGACAGACATTACCGTGAGAGCTTATGTGGCTATGTGGTCGTGATGGATGGCTGTGTAAAAAGAGCCGGAGATCTCATCTGGGTCACGTCTTATCGGGCTGACTGATTCACATTGATGAAATCACGCTGGCTTGTTAACCCACCCAGTGGAAAAACTCTAAACTAATACTGAGGAAAACAAGGCAGCATCTGAAGAGAGAGGGAGAGAGATGTATGTCAAGGAGAGGAGAAAAGGAAGGGGAAATAATGAGAGGGAGGGCTACAGAGGGGGGATAAGTGGTAAATAGTGATGTAAAGACAGATAGATTGGGATAATAAGAGCTGACTGAGAGGGAGATGTGAGAGATCGAGGCAGACGGAGAGGAAGAAAGAGAGAAAAGCAGGCCGTGGGCTGTACACTGCAGAATATTTTCATCATTCAGGAGTACTTTTTTAGGACTATTGATCTGACGAGAAGATAGGTACAAAAAACAAATGTGTCTTTCTGGTTATTAGCTCTGTGTGGGGTTTTTATTACGCAAACTTTCTTTAAGGAAGCATGATTGAATCACTCAATACCAGACAGGGAGGCTTGTTATGACAGATATTCTTTGCAGTGTAACCACAGCACAGGAAATTGGCCGGGATCCACTCTCTCAACATTCATCCAATAGTCCTACTGAGAAAAATCTGCTGGTATAGTTACACTGTAACCCCCTCACCCCCTCATCAACCCACACTGTACAGTGCAAACATGTGCAACAGTATGCATGTGTGTGTTCATCAGGTTTGTGTGTAGGTGTGTTTGTGAAAGGGTGGGTGGGTGGCTGTGTGTGGGAAACGGTGAAATCTCAAACACCTACTTTTCCCCTCTGCTTTCACAGATGTTTCAGTTCAAAAACATTAAAAATCTAAGAATTCGCCCACTAAAGAGTTCTAATCTCTGTGCCAGTAAAAAAAAAAAAATCACTCTAATGTCTGTAATGGCCGAAAACACGGCGGTTTGATTGGAAATGCCAATTTCACAGAAGCAGCTACTAGAAATGACATTGGCGGTGATGTGAAATGTTCCCTTGTAAAAAAAAATGACAAACAATGAACACACCCACATAAATGACGCACTTTAAGTTCAAAATAGGAAAATATTGCAAATTGTAATATCTGTATTAGAAATGCAGCAAAATAGCTCAATTATGCAGCTGAGTCAGTCATTCCTCTGGTTCACTTTCAGGTGGGCTTAAGAAAAACCAGATCCCAGCATCTTATCGGTAAACAGGCAGCATTCCACAACCCGCCTGTTTGCAACAAACTCACAACCCAATCTCCACCTGTTACTGTGTTTAGACTCTGGTGGATTCACCGGATCGACATCTGGAAGCATGCAGCACACCGGCATGAATGTCAGGCTGACAACCTGTCTGGTAATGGGCTACATAATGTCAGTGGGATATTAATGGGTACAAATTGCTGTCAAGTGAAAACTCTGTGTCCACTGTTTGAGTTTTTATTTTAAATGAAGAAAAATCTCTCTTCTGTGGGCTTTGAATCAATGTGCGGTCAAGTTTTGTAAAACTCTCACATGTATATTTGTATGCCACCTTTTTGGTTTTACTTCCTGAAAACAGTTTTGGAGAAACTACGCAGGAAAAAATATAGTACTACATTGTGTAAATTAACTTTGGTTTGGTAACACACACTCCAAGTATTTATGATACCATGTATAGTACAAAGCCTCTGTAGCTGCTGCATTTTAGTTACGTTTAGACATCAATAATCAATTACTAATGATCATTCTGGGGCTGACCTTGATAAAAACTGTAGTGTACAATACTTTACAGCACAGAGACATCCACTGGCAGGAGATTATGTGCCTGAATTTAGTTTGTATATATGACACAACAATGTCTAGACTCTCTCAAAAATACATTCTTAGCACAGGAAATCGTGTATGTTTATACTAATAAATCTGGTATGAGGCTTTCATAGCAGTTGTCATAGCAATATAAGCAGTAATACTAGCAGTATCATATATAAAAGGCCTTTTGAATTTTGACAAGAATGTAAATGTAAATTAAATGTAGATTTTAGATATTTATGGTGAGCTGACTCCTTTTCACTCCACTTAATGTTGAACTATTAATTCAGATGAACAGCTGAGGGTAATACAGGAGAAAGCAAACGTTGCATCAAGCAGTCATGTTTGCACAGCTTTCCCTGGAGAGATCAGACGCTTCCAGCGGGAGTTACCTGCATCAGCCAGGCAGCAAAACAGCCATTAAGCATGCCAACCAGCCGACACAGCCAATCGACCGCCATTAAAAAACCAACAGGCCTGGCACATGAGAAATAAGCGACAGAGGATTACGCACACTGTCATTCTCTCCGCATCGCACCAGTGGACCAGCTTTACACAACACACTGTGCCGAGCCCAGACTCCAAGACTGCAGGACAGGTTACTAAAAATGGAGACAAGTCACTAGAGACGGTTAACTTGCATGTATTTGTGTGAATGTAAGATAAGCAAATCAAATAGTTTTGTGGGTATGAACTGGGAACACTAAGCTTTAGCTGACAAAGAAAGAGCAGAGAGACGTCGACAGTCATCAATACTGTGATTGCAACAGATATTGGTTGATATGTGCAGACAATGTTATGAAAGGATTTAAAAGAGCTCCAGTGTAAATACTGTATTAAGCAGCAATTATGAGCTGAACTTGAGTCATACACAAGAGATTGATTGTTACAACAAGATGACAATGGCCAATTTCCTGCAGATCAGGCAGGCTGTTATGTGTCTGATGTTGGTGTGATGCAGCTGAATTGATGAAATATTTATCACAGGATTAACACCACACTTGTTGAACTGATTCTACAGTTATTTGGCATTGCTCCCACACTATTAGTAATAGAAGAGGAGAACTTGTTTGAATATACAGTAATAGCCTTGTATGAAATGTTGCTTCCCACATTGACATGTTGGAAGGTTTAACTATGTAAAATGGCATTATTTTTGTAAATATTGAAATTTGGCAGACATGTATCTGCTGCACACAAACCTCCTCAGATCTATCTGGGACAATGACGCCTGTGGAGCCTGCTGTCCAGGTATTTAAACCTAAGCATACCAACTGCTTTTGGGACTCCAGGGCTCAAACCTAGATTTGACAACAGTATGCATTTCGTCATATCGGAATACTGAATAACCATTTAGAGTGATTGCAGTTTGCAGATAATATACATTTCAGACTAGGGTGGTGTTATTATGGTTGAGTGCAAAGATGACACAGTTACTGGCCTAAACATGCAGATATGTTCTTTTTTAAGTTCCCCTTGTAAGTTATTTTTCTAGATGAGGAGACACGGCCATGTTTGGGCTGTACCCCACCCTCCTCTCTGTTTTAGACTAAGCATTACTGTACTTCAAGACTCCATAACTGGGTCAGATTTTGCTATGTGATTTACTGGGGTTTTGTTTTTTATGGGAAGATGGGCTTTTGTGAACATTTTTAAGACTATTAATTGGGTGATTTTGTGGAGTTGTTCAGGTATAATCTAATGGGATTAGCGACTGTGCTCTTTAAATAGAGTTCTATGGCCAGGGATTAGATGATCACAGCCAGTCGGCTGAGCAAGACTTTTAGGAGCGGGATGATACAGTAGGCTGGGATGCTGTATGTAGATGTAAAGTGGGATATGCAGGTCTCACTCTTGTTTCAAGTTCTGAGCTGATCATATTGGAAAACCTCCAGTCTTGGGATGTGTTTAGCTGAGATCGTGTCTTTGGGGCAGGGGGTGGAGAGGGGGGCATTACCATGGGCCCCAACCTCCTTCCCCTCAACTATCCTCCTCACATCTGGATACAATGTGGGAACAGGGCACTGAGGCCAGGGGGACAGCTGAAGGGAGGGTGAGTGTGCTGGGGGATTCTTTACAAAACATCAAGAGCCAATGGAAAAAGGTGGTGGTGGTGCTGCTGGTGGTGGTGGATGTGGGGCTGTGTGTGTTGTGGTGGTGGAGGGAAGGTGGGGAGGGGGGAATTCTAAAAAGCTCCCTGTCTTTGGTCTCTTCTTCCCTGTGTAGTTGACTGCAAGGCCCCAAGCAATAGACAGATAGAGAGGCAGCTGGGAACTGGCTGAGGTAGGCAGCAAACAGCAAACAGCAGCCCGGAAAACACAATGTGGGAGCATAAATCGACACAAGGTAAAAAAATAAATAAATCTGTTTCTGTTCTTAACAGCTGCTAAACACACCAGATATAACATTATAAAGCTCCACTTTTGATGTGAAAACAAAAGAATCAAAGGAACACCCACATGACCCACACTCAGGGTTTCCTGCAGGATTTGCAAAATTTAATTTAAGAATTTTTCAGGCATTTTAAACATCACATTAAATCTAATTTAATAGCTGTTTCAAGATCACGCCAGCTAAGCCTGCTGGAAAACCAGTAGGGAGTCATGTTTTCAGTGCTTCACAGTAGTATGTAAAAATAAATCCTAGTGATACGACTAGGATACTTTTGCTCTAATTTACACTTGCCCATTATGGGACAATAAGCTGTGTAACTTCTGCAATTAGCAGTAGTGCCGGTGCTTTCTACAGGTCTCTTGGTGCACAGTAAAATTCCATGCACAATCTCACTAATATTCCCCGCGGAGTTAACACACTTTGATTGGTGCACTTTCCCTTAAAATATGATCAAACACATCAATCATGTCAATCAGAAATCCATCTATGTGAAAAGCCAAAATCATTTCTAGTGTCTGATCTGAACAAAAATAGCGCAACAACAAGCATAATGTAATGCCTATCACTCACAGAAATAACTCCACATAAGTAAGTGATTAAGAAGACATCATTTGGGCTATTTTTGTCTGTAACCGGCATTCTCTGTACAAACTATTTGCATAGCTATGAAAGGAGATGATAGGAAGAGTAGCCTTGTACTTACAGTATTTTTCCTCGCTGAATAGAAACCCTAGAATAGAAGATGATAGAGGCACATGGCCTACAACCTGTGCTTGCACTGTGGAGCTGAACTGTATCTCTGATCCACATGTGGATTGGGGGTGAGCTCATTAGCCCCTTGGCGAACCTCCTCCTCCTCCTCCTCCTCCTCACCTCTGTCCTCAGTGACCCTTAAGCCTGCTCGACCCTGCAAGAGCTCCACTACCACTCCCTACACCCTTTCCTAACACCTGTTCGATCCCACCCCTGCAAATCAGCTTTATTAAGTATAAAAACAGGGAGTACTGACATAGTATCACATGTATTGCCCAAATTTGGATTTTTAAGTTCCTCCATAATAAAGCTTTACATTGTACAAATATGGTCACTTTTACTAGTATTCATTCTTTTGACTCATTTTGAGACGGCCAGTTTCTGGCAACAAAACAGACCATTTCTGGCAGCAAAGAAGTCAAACGGCCCCTGCCCCCACGTCAATAACAGCATTGTACAAAAGTCTTGCTCATTAAAGAAGCACTGCAATCACTTTATCATTGTTCTACGGGAGTATGGATTTGTTATAATAATTGTTACATCCTTATGTTGTAATCACGTAACAGAGAAAAGGAATCATGGCTTTCTCCTCTTTAATGATCAGAACAGCGTTTTTGACAAGATTAAGTCCAACCTTCTATCCATTTGTACCCCCCTGCACGTGCACGCATGCACATACACAAACACACACACACACACACACACTAACGCATTGTGGCAAGGTTAGGCTGACATCAGTGAATAACGATCAGTTTCTCTGTGGGCTGAATGATTAGCTGCAGTAGCCTGCAGACTTTTCCAGCTTGTTTCCCTAAATTGGTCAGACATGCAACATCACTGGCCTTCAAGCTGTACTAACTACATCCACTCTCCGTTCTCTCTCCAAAAAGAGAAGATACTTTTAGGGACTAATAGATGATGCGCACAATGTAGTGAATGTGGAGCACTTGAGGTGGATACAGTCATAATTGCATTTACATTTGTTGTACTTGAAAGTGTTTTCATACTCAAATGGAGCAACAACGGCAGTTCCTCCAGGGAGATTAGTGTGTGTCTATAGGGGTGGAGTAGGTAGCAGTTACAAATTTGCATCAAAGTGAAACTAAAGTGAGAATGATAGGTTGTAAATATCTATCACGTGGTAATGCATAAATTGCTGTTTTTCCTTATTTGGTTTCCAGCTGAAGCTCTTAATGTTCATTGCTTTTGTATTTCAGCTCCCTTCCCAGAAATTATTTTTGCATTTTTCCCTCTCTGAAGTTTGAGCTACTTCTTCTCTTTATTCAGCTGCAGATAAAGAATGACTCCCTGTGCATCGGATGTTTTTTTCTTCGGGAAGAACCATGAAAGATAACCTAAATTTGTGTAAATTAAGACCTATTTCACTTTTGGTAGACTTTCATTCCCATTTAGAGTGTTTGTAAACTGGAATGGAACAGTGAATGCTAAAAAGGAGCCTCTCTGCTTAGGAAACTGTTCACCCAACCCCCATCCACCCTTAATGCCCTCTGGGCTGCTGTGAGTTTGGATTAAGTTTGGGTGCCATGTCCCCTCCTTACCGAGCCTGGCCGTCACCCGTGCAAAATATACATACGGACTTTGTGTGTTATCGAGTGGCCCATCAAAAGAAGGCCACAGTCTCGCGGAGAGATAAATAGACAAGAAACACAAGGTAGAAAGAATGCAGAGGCAAGAAAGGCTGGTTTTACAAATAATAAGGGGACTGCTAGATGAGATGCATTGTGTAAAATCTATCACAGATATGCTTTTACTGATCTATATTACATGTACATCTCATGGTTCATTAATCAGAGTGCTTTGTATGATCCTAGTTAAAAGAATGAAATATATTAAGACATCCATTTTTATATAATAAAGGGTGAATAAATGCTCAAAGGCGTTTCTGTATGTAACAGCAGTATATATATATATATATATATATATATATATATATATATATATATATGCTAATTCACATTTCAGTGCTATCTAATTAAGGTATGAATGCATATGTGTTAGTGTGTGTTTGTGTGTGCGTGTGTGTGTGTGTGTGTGTGTGTGTGTGTTTGTAGAGCTGTGGATCAATAATGGTAGTCTACTACGGTGACATCTGGGCAGGACAAAGAGTGCTGTTCCTTCCCCCGGCAGCGCTCCCCTTCTCTCTCTCCCTCTCAATCCCTGATCACAGCCACGTGGTTCTCCGGGCTATTTCTCCCAGCTAAGCTCATTTCTTTAATCCTGCTGCAATCACAGCAACAATGCCAAGCGTCGACTCATAGACGCAAGCAGAAATCTATTAACTATGATCAGCATGTCAGCTCAAAACATGATAAGCACTGCTAATGAATCCAGCACATTGGGCTCAGCGCTGTGTGCTCGTGATTGTTATTTCATTGGATCATCAATAATGTGTAAGATGGAAAATCAACATGAGTGCCAGTGATGGATAACGCAGCTTGTAATGTAGTAAATGGGCTTCCATTTGAACTGAAGTGAGATTCTTCTTTCTGTAAAAACCCAACACATCCTATTGGATTCAACTGATGGAATCTATGCACTGACAAGGAGCTCCAAGACTGCTGCTTGCTTCTCTACGGGCTGGGCTGCTGCAAGTGTCCTCAGTTAATGCAAACAGAGCTGCGCTGATAAATGGGGTCGATATAAAAACCTGATTATCAGATTATCAGCCACTCAGTGTGGTCCACCGCTGATTTAAATCGTGGTTCCAGCCTTTGCACCAACTAAATCGAGTCAAAGTCAAATCGGACCCGGTCTAAATGCAGTTGAGACCCAATCAAGACCACGTCCAGAGCAGTCAAGTCCCGTTCAAGACCATAATAGGCAACGGTGTCTTTCTTATGCTGACATAGTGACTAAGGAGTTAGGATGGATCTATAAACAAGATTAATTTACCTTCTAGCATCAGACTAATCAATGTATAGAATTTAGGCAATGCTTTATACAACTGATCCAGCATCAGCAGTCAAGAACTACTTGACCAGTTCTCACTAGTCGAGCCCAAGACAACAAGGAACGAGACCAATTTCAAAGAAGCGGTCTCCAAACCGGACGCATACTGAAACCCTGGTAACATTAACACACACACTCACACACACACACACACACACACACACACACCTGCATGTTTGAGATGTGGAAGTTGATATCTACAGTATATACACAACCAAAAAGTCATTACATACTAGTGCTGCTCTCACATTATTTAATAATTTACATAGCTTTACAGCAATGTTTTGGTATCAGTTAGAAGTAATTAAAATGTTTTATAGTTAAGTTACAGTTCAGATATTTAAATCAGAGGAGTATATGTTTACACTGACTACCTTCCAATTAATTTACAGCAACTGTAATCATGTTCTCTCATCACTAAAATATTCAGGCATTGTGCTCATCACTGGGAGTGATCTCAGCACTTAATGGCTTCAAATGTTTGCCATGAACACTGTCATGTTAAGTGTTGTCATTAAAAAGCAGGTGTACCCTTTGTTCTGACTTCAAACATCATTGTAGACTTTTTTTATACTGATTATAATGTGTGTTGCTATTAATTGTTTTGCATTGAGCTGCCAATGTTATACAATTCTGGGTGTGTACAAATGTGGTTTTAATTTTTATGTAGCCATTTGCAAAACAAAAATGAAAAAAATGGCTGAAGCTAATTAGCGTGGGTTGTTTCCACACCTACATTCGGCTGCTGTTACTTTGGGTAATGACAGGATAGCACTGACACATTGTCATTAGTAACCCTGAAACATCAATATAAAAATATATAAAATAATTACAGTAAGCACATTTGTGAAGTTTTTCTTACTGACTTGATGTCTCAATAAAAGCATTTGGTCTGTTTTAGACGTCCTGCACATCCGATGTTCCTGTTAGATTTGGTGACTGCGGAACCTTGACCTTATATACAGTATCTAAATCTGTTTGTATTTAATAAAAGTTCCACTTTGTTGCAGGTCTTCTATCGGCTTTTACTGGGGAGTTCTTGAGTCCCATGATGCGTGCTGTCTCAGTGGGGTTTTCCACCACTTCTGGTGAGAAAACAGAATCTTTGTTGCAACGGTGAAGTTTGATGATAACAATCTCCACATGAATTATCAACTACTGGCAGCTTGCGCAACAGTTGAACCCTACGCAAAACACCAGTACCACGTTCCTCACCCCCCGCCACACCACCATGGGCAATGGCTAAAAAGGCCCTGTTCCTAAATCCCCCCCTGACCGCACCTCTCCTACCCCCACCAACTCTGACACCTCTCCTATCTTAATCCTCTGTATACTACATCATTTTCTTTGGGTCTAATTCAGACAGCCTCACAGTTCACTATTGGCTTGGCTTGGCAGTAACTCCATTGATCCTTAAGGGTGGGGAGGATTCAGGTGTGACCCAAATAAAGAATTTAACTGCCAACCTCTTAGCAATGTCACAAAAATGATATGCCTGAAACATGTAGGATGACAGTGGCACGAAATGCAAACTCCTTCTAAATATCCCAGGCAGTAAGCAATATGCTTCCCATGAAGGGCTCATTTATAATTTAATCCAGGAGCTTGGTGTTTCTAGGCTAACACAGAGAGATTGCCCTTTCACAGTGGAAACCCCACCATGCAGTAGGGAGTCAATGCTGTCACCTCAGAACACACACTAGACCTCGTAGTATTTTCATTTTTTGTTTCATACCCCCCCCCCCCCCCACAAAAAAAAAGGAACAGCTGTGCAAAATGGTTTTGCACTTGTTGTTTACAGCATCTCTCCTTAATCCAACCTCAACGTGCAACAGAAAGTTATGCTAACCTGTGAAGGCACATACATCTTTGCTTTCATGTAAAAAGAACCACAAGGAGAGAGTTCAGAGAACAAAGAGCAGGACTTCAGCCTAACTGAGTCTATCTTTTTTCATACCCATTTTAGTTCAAAGCCACACAACATTAACATGTGCAGTTTGGACAGAGATGAAGAAGCAGAGTCAACGCAGGGTAGCAATTACACTCTGAAAAGGACAAAATGGATTCAATCGAAGACACAAGTATGCACAAACCAACTCTGGAACTCTTCCAAACGTGAATTCCACAAGGTGCAGGAAACCACCCACAGAGACCTTATTCCATGCTAACACTTATCAGTATTATACATTCAAAAACAGGACATCTACACACGCAGCACAGGGATACTTAATGGTAACTGATAAAAAGGGAACAGGCAAACCTGGTTGTAAAAACACCACACATTAAGGCAAGCAGAAAGATGTTTTTGCCAAACCGAGATCATAAACCCAGCATGCTATACTTAAACCGGCATTAAGTGATGTTTTGGCCACTTAGGGGCAGCAGAAACAATCTGTAAACACAACAGTGTCATAGTATTAAGTTCCTATGAAAAACCTGTTAGTACATGTGGCTCATTTACAAATTCAATAGATATGGAGAAGCATTATCATTCATTTAGCCACCTGTGCAATATTCACTCTCCTTTCAGCTCTGTCGTGGCCTGAGGGAAATATCTGGTTCTTTAACTGCTAAATAATGCACTATTTTAGCTAGTTTCTAACTGTTCTTTTCTGAGAAGGTAGCACAGACTTGAAAGCTTTTTACTGGAGAGGTAAGTCTATGAGAGCATTGAGAGTGAATCAGAAGGGGAAAAAATCATGTACAGCTGAGAGGAACTGCAAAAATTGGATGATAACCCACTGTGTTCGTCACTTTTCAATTTACACAGCCATTTGAGCCAATACACCGTACTTTTTGATCATAGCGGCTTTGAAATGAACTGCTAAGTAAGGCCAAATTCAGCAGACCCAGAGACTTTCGGTTTGCCTAATATTACCTTAAAAAAAATCTCCTACGACAGTCTTCCTAGTGTTGACCCCCCTCTCAGTTGGTGAAGGTAAATGACTATGCCCATGGTGAAAAGGCACAAGGCAGTAATGAGTAATGAAAACAGCAGAGTTAGTGCTGCCATTCAGTAAAGGGCCTGCTGCTGTGGAATGTGAGGCGCCATTCATTCACATGAGTTAAAAATGCATTTCTGCCACCACAAAGCCCTGCCTTGTCCTCATTGTTTCTCACCACACCACTAAAACACTTCTACATTCTGAAGGGAGAAGATAAAAAAATTAAGTTGCTAATTTTACTCCTACGGATGCAGGGGGAGAATGGCAGCGTGTGGTGGGGAGGGGTGGTGAACTTGAAAGTGAGGTCTTTGGAGGAGATAAACAGTCACGGTAGAGTTGAAAGTTTGATCGCGATAAGCACAGGGATGGAAAAGTAAGCACACAAGCTGCTTACAAAAGACAAACAGTCCTATTGACAAAAGCCGAATGTATGCAGCATTTATTCAGCGTACGAGAAGAGACGCAAGGGTGGAAAGCAAGCAAAATACAAAAGCTCCACTCGAGTCATGTGTGAGCTCTCAAGGGATCCGTTTGTGAGTATGAGGCGTCTGTGACAGCCAGGCTCCCTTAAAAAAAATCCCTTTTTGTGGTCAAAGCTCCATTCAACATGACTCACATTGGTATCAGTCAACTGATAGCCGCAGCATGTCACATTTAAACATAGGTCATGTTCCTCTTTTGCCTTGCTTAACAATGCTAAACAAGTAACCTCAGACATGACAGTGTTATGACACTTGTATAATAATAACTGTCTAAGTAAGAAAACGAACCCAGCACCGTGGCTTTCCCTGGAACAGGCATGTTAAAAACAGGTATGACTGCCAGTACTGCCATTACATAGAAATCAATTAAATGTTCAGGAAGCCATTAATTTACATGTTCCCTAAAGCGTCACAGCCTAAACGTGTTTACCTTCAAATCTATTCCCAGTTCTATTCATGGGTTGGAGAACAGGTGGTGCTCTTAGGGTCTATCCATTATCTAAGAGTCAATTTGGGGAAGTAAGGTCATTTATTGTTGCGCTGCATTGTGTTCACTAGTAGGCTACATCCACAGAGTGAGGACTGCGGGCTGTACAAGAAATGTTTAACATAACGTCTGAGAGCTGACAACAGGGAGACAATGTAATCCTGTCTGCAAAACAACGCTCCCTCCCTCCCTCCCTCTCTCTCTCTCTCTGTATGTGACCTTACAGTACACAGAAGAAAACACTATCTTTACACGACGAGAGAGAAAAACAGTACACCACAGAAAGGCAATACCAAAGGAGAGGACGTAAATGCTGTCAAGTACAGAGAGCTCACAGTTGATGACCCCATACACACACACACTGTGAGTTTGGAAATGATAAACGCTGGAACACTGAAGGAGTAGAACGCACCGCTCACACCACCAAGCACTAACACCGAAATACATTAAAAGTTAAAAAACACCATATTGGAGTAGTACTGTGTGTGTGTGTGTGTGTGTGTGTGTGTGTGTGTGTGTGTGTGTGTGTGTGTGTGTGTGTGTGTGTAGTGCGTGTGTGTGTGTGTGTGTGTGTGTGTGTGTGTGTGTGTGTGTGTGTGTGTGTGTGTGTGTGTAGTGTACAACTACAGCACCAGATAAGACACCCTTTATAGTATTATTATTATTATTATCATTATTATTATTATTATTAACCATTTTAACTTTAACCATCAACAACATGGGAATGAGCATGTTTTGGCTCACCCCTCTCCCTCCCTCCCTCTCTCTCCCCCCTCCCTCTCTCTCTCTCTCTCTCTCCCTCCCTCTCTCTCCGTCTCTCTCCCTCCCTCCCTCCCTCTCTCTCTCTTTCTCCCTCTCTCTCTCTCTCTTCCTCTCTCTCTCTCTCCCTCTCCCTCTCTACTGCAAACTGCTTTTACATAACTATCTCCTCTGATACTCCAGCCTGCCCTTAAGGGGGAATCACTATGACAATCCTCTAATGTTCCCATAATATATGCTTGCATTTAATGTCTTTTATTGTGACCTTTATGGATTTCTGCTCCTATTATCACCTACAGCGTAGCTATCATTTTCACTAAGGGGGAGCCCTTCTGCTGGTTAGTAAGTTTAAAGCACGCCTGTGCTACTTTATAACATTGTTATATAGCCAGCAAGCATCACTCTAATGTGCCCTGAGAAGTTGACTGAGCCTGTTGTCTGTAGCCCCCTTCCTAAATGTATCATATGATTACTCCTGCTGTGGCTCATGTTTGCAAGGTTCCACTGTGTTATCAGTCCAACATTCCTCTAAATGACCCTTATCTCCACTGTAGCACAGGCACTTTTGGCTGCCCGTTTCTTAACCGACCATCTCTCCACTCTTAAAGGAAATGAGTACGTTAAGAGTCTGTAATAGCAGAGTATTGCATTCGCAGCAGCCCGACGAGCGCACCCTCAAAATAACAAACAATGATAATGATATACAGTCACTTCCTTAGCAGTTAAAACACCGCTGGGCTCACACACTCACCCCCAAAAAGAGGACCGGTGCAGCTCTCCAAAAGGCACATATAAAGAGTCCAGATCCGGCAGAGATAAGAGCAGGCACAGTGTATGTTCCAGTGCAGCGACTGACAACAGCGACCCGCGGTTCAACTCTGAAAAAATTGGGTGGAATTATTATTATCTCTGGCGAATTCCTATCTCCTTATGTTAGAGAACAGTGCAGGTCTCTCTCTCTCTCTCTCTCTCTCTCTCTCTCTCTCTCTCTCTCTCTCTCTCTCTCTCTCTCTCTCTCTCTCTCTCTCTCTCGCTATTTCCCTGTCTCTCTCTCTCTGTCTCTATGTCTCTCTCCCTCTCTCTCTCTCTCGCTGTTTCCCTGTCTCTCTCTCTCTCTCTCTCTCTCTCTCTCTCTCTCTCTCGCTGTTTCCCTGTCTCTCTCTCTCTCTCTCTCTCTCTCTCTCGCTGTTTCCCTGTCTCTCTCTCTCTTGCCGTTTCAGTGGCGTTGCCTTCAGGGGTTGTTGGAAATGTTGTGACTCAGAGATAAAAAATAAAAAAGAATCCGTGGTCAATTCAGCACAGTGGTAAATAGTTGCCTCATTGATGCAGTATGTATAGAAAGTAAGTCTAATTTATAATCTAATATATGTTTAGCCTGTGTAATATTTGTTGTTTGTATATCTGGAGTTTTGTAACAAAAATAATGTCCCCCTGGGATTATTAAAGTATTTCTGATTCTGATGTAGTGGTTTGAATGATGGGTCCAAGATGGAGGCATTGTATTTTGGGATATTGGGTGTGTCAATATTATGCTAGGCTATTATAAGGAAGGGACATTAGAGTGGAAACAATTAGTCAATAATCTGACTGGGCGTTTAAAAGAAAACTAATCAGCAACTACATTTTGATGATTGTTTAATTAATAATAGGGATGCACCGATACCGACGTCGGGCCCATACTGACTCAGATAGCTCGATCGTGTGTTGGCGACAATGGGGCCAATCTAGTTAATTCAATTCATTATTATTATTTATTTGGTCAATACATAACAATTCATTAAATTCATATTTATTTATTGAATTTTGTCTTAGAAAGTTAGGAAAGTGTGGTCTATACCTACTCTGTAAAGTGTCCTGAGATAACTTTTTGTTATGATTTGGCACTATAAATAAAATTGAATTGAATTGAATTAATGTTTCAGTTAATCCTTATAGTCAAAAAATAATAACGAGTCACTTCCACACAGTGAGACGTACTGTACATCTTATTAATGTAACACTAGTATGGGATCAGTACTGGTGACGGTGGAATATGGTCTGACTACACCGCCTTATTATTCTGGGATAGGGGAAAGAACGTTCTGGTTTGTTTTTGTGCCTTTAAACCAATCCCACTTGGGGATGCCCATGCCTTTACAAAATAGGTAGCAAAGATAGCTGAATGGGCGTGACATCTGGTGCATGAGAGCGCGCTGGTTGTCAGTTTGTATCCCAGTGCTTTACATCTGCTGAGCCAGAAAAGGTACTCGGTGTCGGCCGGCAAAAGTCCAGGGACAGTATCGGTATTAGGAGTGAAAAGTTGGACTGGTGCATCGCTCACATTTGCTGCTTCCTGCTTCCAACCTTTTTTTGAAATCGGGAAATGTTCTGACCACTTGAGACGGATTAATAATTACACATTTATTCAGATGAAAATGGCCTCTAACATTTAGTTTTTCATATACGGCACGTTTTGTTCGTGAAATCTCATTTCTACAAGGACATTGACTGGGATGTATGAACACTCATTCACTCATCTATCTGATGGTCTGGTGATAAAACCCATGTGATCCTCCCCCAGGTCGCAGCCGAGAGTGCAGCTTCATTTCCCCGGTCTAACATCATGGTGGTACTTCTGACCAAACTCGTGCGATTCAGTCGTTGAAATGGCGGAGCTAATGGGCGCACCTGAACGCACCGCGAATGGAAAAGAAGCCTTGTGTGTGTGTGTGTGTGCGTGTGTGTGTCTGTGTGTGCGTGTGTATGCGTGTGCGCGCGTATGTGTGTGTGTGCGCGCGTGTGTGTTTGTGTGATCGAGGGCGGAAAAAAAGGAGAAGCAGAAAAGTTTGTCACGGCGGAGTAGTCCTTGTCACTAAACCTCAGTCCACACACACATACGCACACACACACAGGTCACACATTTCACTCTGTCTTTGTGTTATGTGTGTCTCCATCGCTTCCTGTCAGCTGCCGTGTTCATGTGTGTGCGTTGTTGAACCAAGTGTCCGGAGCAGAGAAGAGGCGACGCTGACACTTGTCCCCAGCTCACCGGCACTACCACCACCGTACACGCACAACCGCGTTCGTGCGTAAAAAGACACATTGGTGCCACGGGCAGATATCACTGTGATGGAGTTGCATACTTTCTTTTGACACACGCACACGCGCACACACCCTCATCCTGTTACAGTCACCTGTGCGTACACGTCCAATAATGGAGTTAAAATCAGAATACGTCATAAAGATTGCCCCCCTCCCCTCCCACACGCACACACACACACGAACACACATACATACACACTTAGTCCTATTGTGTTCCTTTACTACCATGACAGCAGGCTCACATCCTGTAGGTGCATCATCATTTGGGGGGTTGAAAAGTTACATGCACAGACCCCCCATCACAAACACGACAGCCCCCCCCCACACACACACACACACACACACACACACTCCTCCCTCGCCACATGTTTCCTCCCCACCACCAAACACACACAAACGCACACACACATCGCATGCAGATGAGTTGTAAGGGGCTCGAATCGGAGCCGACGCTGAAACAAGAAGAAATGCGCCACAGTAGAGATCTTCCAGCTGTTTCACATCCTCATAATCATGTTAAAAGAGCAGTTCCGGCTGAAGGCACCTGTGCCTTGCTCAGTGGCAGTTGTGCCTTGCCCATGTCTATTATGTAGGACACGTCTTCCTAATATGGTTATACCCCTTACCCCTCCTTTACGTCCACCTCCAGCCTGCCTCCGCGTGAATAAAACAATCTTTTCAGGAAGAATTTAAAAAAAAAAGAAGAAGAAAAACAAATTGTTCATCCGTCTCCTGGATGTTTACTGAGCTGTCTTTTTGTTTCGACTCGCATTTTTATTGTAACCACAAATCTGCCTCTCCGATGCTGCGGTGATAGAGTGTTGTCCAAAGAAAAAAAAATACTAAAGGAAGAGATGAGTGTGTATGGTGAGCTGGTGGAAAGTTTGCCTAACCCCGGGGAGAATACGAGTCCGGATATTTATTCCCACATTTGGATTTAAATAACTGACTTCAGCCTCTGTTTAAAGCCACATTACATCTCTAGTACCGTTAAACTGCAGCAAGTTATAGCGTCTATGGAAAGTGCACACGCAAAAGACTTTTTGACACACTTCTTGCTCTGGCGCTTTGAGAATATCATCGCAATCTCTCTTTTTTTCTCTTTAATCAACCACTACACCCCTGCCTGCATGTAACCTATTTATAAATCAAGATCCGACCTACAGCCCATTCAGAGCACACGAGGTGGTCCGCTCCTACAGTCTCTATGTGTGTGTGTGTGTGTGTGTGTGAGAGAGAGAGAGAGGAAATCAGAGATGTGCGTACCTGCTTTATCCAAAAGAATAATCCAGGGTGAGTCCAAGAAGCGCAGACAGTCCTAAAGGTGAAAGCATGCTCTTTGCAGTGTATGCTGAAGTGCATGATTGAGTAGGTAGAGACCATTCTGTCCTGCGGGGGTGGACTGGGATTCTTAATTCCTCTTTATTTGCATATGGTCGATTAGTCTCGTGTTGGAATCGAACATATAAAGTCATATATTTGATTTTAACAAAAGCAACAGCTGCCATAAAAGTGTTCGCCCGGTGCCCATGTGCACGTCTTGTTCATTTCCTGACAGCCCCTTTCTGCGGCTCAATGGTTCCTCCCGCATTAAATGGAACTATCTGCTATTGTCTCATCAGCGAAAAGTTGTTGATGTGGCCGGGGACTCCAAAAAAGTGCGTAAAGAGTGTGAGAATGTCCATCGTGTCGACTAATTCTTGTTTTAAATGATGTCGAGGCAAAGCAAATGGATCACCTCGTGTGTATCATCGATGTAATTGAACTCTTTAGTGATTATAGGAGTCATTATAAGAGTCATCCTCATCAACATCAACACCCCTGTGGGAAATGCAGTGTAACCATATCTCATTATAATGACCAGGAATACAAGAAACATGTCTGAATGGAAGTCTTTTTTATGTTTATTTAACCTTAATTTAACCAGGAGTAAAACAAAACAAATTAGATGAAAAACAAACATATGACAATGAAATGGAAACAAATAAGCAGCATACTTAAACAGCCCTTTTCACAGTGCAGTAGGGACTTTAGGGACAGGTAAAGGAATCAGTCCTGGGAGTGAAGACAAAAAGCTCCTGTACTTTTTGAAGGGTGACGGTCCACAGATAGATGGAAACAGACCAAGAACAGCCTTATAAACCAGAACATGCCACTGATTCAGGCATACAGAGAACAGCTCATACAGAGAACAATGGTGAGTACAAGCTTTGAGATTTGATACCTCAGTGCTTCATGGTACACAGTATAAATCATAGGGATTGTGTTGATGTACGTATACGACATCATCATAGTCCTGGGCAGACATAAAGGCGGCAGCAACACGTCTCTTTTTGGTCTCAGATTTAAAGCAAAACTTCTTTCTAAATTAGCAACCCAGTTTCCGTTTCAGTTTTTGGAATATGAGGCTTAAATGACTTGATTAACTGGTTAAAAGTGGGAAACCCAATCCCTTTTTCACAACTGTTACACACAATTTATTGTTATTATTATTATTATTATTATTATTATGATGCCTGTATATTCAAGACACTTTTGATTCATGTGTAAAACCCTGAAAGAAATTAAACTGTTTTTGAACAATGTACATGCGTTTTTCCTGGCAGAGTTTTTAGTGGCACTCTGTTTTTGATACTGCTGGAATGCAAGAATAGCCTAACTACTTTATTTTCAGTCAAGCAGGTTCTCAATCCTGCTCCACACACGCACTCTTGAAAAAATGACTTCCAAAACAACACAGCAACAACCCCAGATCAACCTGGTGAAGGTTATTACACAGTAACTATCACCACGGGTAATAGCTGTTAGTCGTTGAAGCACACGTTCCTGCTAGTTGAAGCTGTAATATTACCTCACTTGTTATGAAATATTGTCGTTTTACTCTGGTACAGTGACGTTTGGCAAAGGCTTCTCTCTATGTAGTTAAAATAAAACAAATACAAACAGTAACAATAGCAGCATAAAGTTATGAAAGGTGTGTGTGTGCCACTTTCAAATACACAGAAAGTTAAAAATACATAGTTACAAATTTATATGTTATAAATATTAATATGTTAAATAAAGTGCATACTTTGTGTCTGTGGTAGCAATCTCTGAGGGTGTGTGTGTGTGTGTGTGTGTTACAGTCCTTGATGTGTGTGTTGTGCTCCACTTTTGTAAAATGAATAGCCTAGAAAAAGTGGAATTAGTTGATTAATTAGGTCCAAGGCAGGTACACAAGCTGAGTAAACGCCAGACCAAAAAGGGTTAAAGTTAACTCCCTTGCTGGACTGGAAAATCTAGAAAAGTATACAAATAAATGTGAAAACAATGGCGCAGAAATGTTAGGACTACTGTGGATATTTAGCCGATGAATCTGATTTTGCATTCCATCTAATTGTGGAACGGTGTCTTTTGTGAAACTTGTGATTTGTCACTATCCCCAAAATGTATACATGTGTCTCCAGGGATTAGGAGCGTGAGACGACACAGATGCTGTTGAAATGTACTCCGGCTTATTGTACCTAAAAGTTGTGTGTAATAACTGTCACTCAACGGTGTTGTTGTGGGTGTTGTCGTGCAGAGGTCAGGCTTGTTTGCTTGGCGTGCGTGTAGTGAGAAGGAGCCATGCTGTTGACTGGTGATGCACCAGTGAGTTAAGACGCGCAGACATCTTATCAGCCGGGAGCCCTTGAATTGTAACGTCAGTGCTTTAAACATGCAGCACCCGGAGCTTCGCGGGAGCTCCTTTAACATTTCACACATACAGAAATACACGCACGGACACTGACCGATGAGTATGACCAGCGCTACATGCATAGCTGCTTCCTTGAATATAAGGACATGTATACATGAACGTAAGGGCGAACTTATACAAGACTGTCCAAGTGAGTCATTATATCCTTGACGACATATGATCTACTCAGCTGTACACATAAGAAACACACACATGAAAACGCACTGAGAGCCCCTCAGCACATGCACAAATATCTACTAAAATGCAGCGCTGCATTCTTGAAATATGATCTACTCACACACTCATGCACCCAAACCCATACAACTGCATGGCCTTACGTGGCCTTCCTTCCCACACACACACACACACACACACACACACACACACACACACACACACACACACACACACACACACATTAAGGTAAATGTTTAACATGCAACATGGCTACTAAATTACACCATTCCATACTTTGAAAAATGTGACACTACCATGCACTAGTGACGTTAATTATTTAATGCATGGAAAAAACAAATCTCTTCACACCCATTCATTTAATAACAAACATACATACACACGTAG
Organism: Echiichthys vipera; assembly: GCF_963691815.1. Taxonomy (NCBI): domain Eukaryota; kingdom Metazoa; phylum Chordata; class Actinopteri; order Perciformes; family Trachinidae; genus Echiichthys; species Echiichthys vipera. Next base: position 26,701,134 of record NC_139833.1, read on the forward strand.
TTACAACACAATGAACAGAGCCTCCCTGCTCTGTCTCTCCCTGTAGTGTGTGAGTCACTCTTCAGATACTTCCTGTTGTAAGAAAGCAGTTTTTAAAACAACCTCGCTTCTTTCTCTCTCTCTTCTCCATTCCAGCTTTCCTAGTCAGAGAGAATGTCAAGTCGAACACACACCAAGGTGTCCTCTCTCTCTGTCCTCTCTGAGCCATCCGGCAGGGAATCTCTGTCATTCGGCGAACGCCCTTCAGCCTGCAGGTCACCCACTCAGCATTTTAAAACATACCTCAGTGAACCTTCACCTTTAAAAAGGGTGGTTTGAAAATATTCTGTTTTTGTACCAGCGGTGCAAATGCACACAACAATGCATGAATGCATTTGTACTGCATGCGTACAAACACAAACACACACACCTCAGGGCAACTATTATAATAGCTACCCGTGATATCCAACGCAATGATGGGCTTTTTTTCCCCCCGCTGCATTGATTTACATTACATTGTCTGTGCATGTTTGTATTATTAGATTACAGATTGAATCACATTAAATAAAATAAGGAAAAAAGTTATTAGACTTCTGTGCTAGTCACGAATTATCTATAACTAACACCATGTTCGAACATAAGGTTGCTCATAAGTGTACGTGGTTCGAGAGCACCCTAGGCCAAAGGTCGATGATCGATTTTGTGATCGTATCATCTGATCTGAGGCCGTATGTTTTGGACACTCGAGTGAAGAGAGGGGTAGAGCTGTCAACTGATCACCATCTGGTGATGAGTTGGATCAGAGGATGGGGAAAGATTCTGGACAGACCAGGTAAACCCAAACGAGTAGTGCGGGTGAACTGGGAACGTCTGGAGGAGGCCCCTGTCCGAGAGATCTTCAACTCACACCTCCGTCGGAGCTTTTCTGGCAGGTTGGGGGCATTGAACCGGAGTGGGCAATGTTCAAAGCTTCCATTGCTGAAGCTGCAGCGGTGAGCTGTGGCCTCAAGGTCTTAGGTGCCTCAAGGGGCGGTAACCCTCAAACACCGTGGTGGACACCGGTGGTCAGGGAAGATATGCTATCCCAGAAGACTCCGGTTGCAAGGTACCGACAGGCCAGAAGGGCTGCAGCCTCTGCTGTGTCAGAGGCAAAGCAGTGGGTGTGGGAGGAGTTCGGAGAAGTCATGGAGAAGAACTTTCGGGCAGCACCAAGGTGCTTCTGGAAAACCATTCGACATCTCAGGAGGGGGAAACGGGGAACCGTCCAAGCTGTTTACAATAAGGACAGGACGCTGGTGACCTCAGCCGATCGGGCGGTGGAAGGAGCACTTTGAGGAACTCCTTAATCCGACCAACACGTCCTCTTTTGTAGAGGCAGAGCTGGAGGCTGATGGGGAATCATTGTCAATATCCCTGTCGGAAGCCACAGTTGCAAAGCCCCAGGGGTTGATGAGATTCGTCCAGAAATGCTGAAAGCTTTAGGTTTGGAGGGGCTGTCTTGGCTTGACACGCCTCTTCAACATTGCGTGGAAGTCTGCCAAGGGAGTGGTGGACCGGGGTGGTGGTTCCTCTTTTTAAAAGGCGGGACCAGAGGGTGTGTGCCAATTGCAGGCGTATCACACTACTCAGCCTCCCTAGTAAAGTCTACTCCAAGGTGCTGGAAAGGAGGGTTTGTCCTATAGTCGAACCTCAGATTGAAGAGGAACAATGCGAATTCCGTCCTGGACGTGGAACAACGGACCAGCTCTTCATTCTCGCAAGGGTCCTGGAGGGGGCCTGGGAGTATGCTCATCCAGTCTACATGTGTTTTGTGGATCTGGAGAAGGCATATGAACGGGTCCCTTGGGAGATACTGTGGGAGAGGCTGCGGGAGTATGGGGTGAGGGGGTCACTTCTGTGGGCCATCCAATCTCTGTACACCCAAAGCGAGAGCTGTGTCCGGATCCTCGGCAGTAAGTCGGATTCGTTCCCGGTGGGGGTTGGCCTACGCCAGGGGTGCGCTTTGTCACCAATCCTGTTCGTGATTTTCATGGACAGGATATCGAGGTGTAGTCGTGGTGGGGAGGGGTTGCAGTTCGGTGGGCTGAGGATCTCGTCTCTGCTTTTCGCAGATGATGTGGTCCTGATGGCATCGTCGGTCAGTGACCTTCAGCACTCACTGGATCAGTTCGCAGCCGAGTGTGAAACGGCTGGGATGAGGATCAGCACCTCTAAATCTGAGGCCATGGCTCTCAGCAGGAAATCGGTGGATTGCTTACTCCAGGTAGGGAATGAGTCCTTACCCCAAGTGAAGGAGTTCAAGTACCTCGGGATCATGTTCACGCGTGAGGGGACGATGGAGCGTGAGTTTGGCCGGAGAATTGGAGCAGCGGGGGCGGTGTTGCAGTCGCTCTACCGCACCGTTGTCACGAAAAGAGAGCTGAGCCGGAAGGCAAAGCTCTCGTTCTACCGGTCAATCTTCGTTCCTACCCTCACCTATGGTCATGAAAGCTGGGTCATAACCGAAAGAACGAGGTCGCGGGTACAAGCGGCCGAAATGGGTTTTCTCAGGAGGGTGGCTGGAGTCTCCCTTAGAGATAGGGTGAGAAGTTCAGCCATCCATGAGGAACTCGAAGTAGAGCCGCTGCTCCTTTGCGTTGAAAGGAGCCAGTTGAGGTGGTTCGGGCATCTAGTAAGGATGCCCCCTGGGCGCCTCCCTAGGGAGGTGTTCCAGGCACGTTCAGCTGGGAGGAGGCCTCGGGGAAGACCCAGGACCAGGTGGAGAGATTATATCTCCACACTGGCCTGGGAACGCCTTGGGATCCTCCAGATAGAGCTGGTTAATGTGGCCTGGGAAAGGGAAGTTTGGGGTCCCCTGCTAAAGCTGCTGCCCCCGCGACCCCACCCCGGATAAGCGGATGAAGATGAGATGAGGAAAAAAAGTTATTGGGAGTCACAGCCATAAGCTAATCCATTATTTATTCCTCACATTGTCCAATAAAATATGAATATATAACGTACTTTTGAAGGGGTTTACGCCATCTTTTTGACTTCCCCCCCCTCATCCTAAAAGTGTAACGTAGCTTTCATGAGCCCTCTCCGGTGACTGACACCCTCAGCCCCCTTGTGCTCAATTAGCTCGTACTGCATTAGCGACTGCATGCTAATTATCAGATGGCAAAGGAGTGCAAGTCGAACCCTCAAGGAGATACCTCAGGGAGGGAGAGGGGGGTGGTAGGAAGGGAGGGTGGGTGGGGGGCGGTGGCGTGCTTTGTTGCTTATCCAGCCCATGTGCAAATACAGTATCTATGAGCAGCAGGAGGAAGCCCATATCTTGACTTGCCATACAATGTGAAATATTTATGGGATATCACATTACCCTTCTGAATAAGACAAATGACCCCCTCTTTGGACTCTGATGCCGCACCTCTCTCAATTCAGTTGAACAGAGAAATAATTCAGCTCAAGTCCAGTGTGCTTTGTAAGTATGGAGCAAATATGAATCCACATGCTCTTCTTTGTCACTGTGAATTGTGTGAAATGGTGGCAGGTTTGTGCACGAGTTGCGTTCAGAATTCTTTCACTTTCAGGTGATGTTTCAATAGGGACAAAGATTTCCCGAATGAATGCGCGTGGTTGGACTGGGTTCTTTTAACTCTTCATCGTTATAGGAGGAAGTGCGGCTGCCTCACTCTCACTCTCTCGCTCTCTATCTTGTTGACTCAATCTGAAACAGCTTTTGGATCTCATCTATTTCCTGGTTACAGTCTTCCCCTTTCTCCTCTTTAACATTTTTCACATCTCACTCATTTTGCCCCCCTGTCTACTCCTCTTCTGACCACCTTTCCTTTCCATCTTATCAAATTCCATAGGGTGGGGAGGGTAAGTGAGGGTGGATCCACCCACATGGGTAATCATTCATGCTATTTTAGCAGTGTTGTTCTCAGCTGGGCTGCAACATCCACCTGCAGAAAGCTCCCAATGCAACACAAATCTTCACTGGATCAACATACAAACGCACAAACATCATTAAATTAGGCTTATAATAGCTAATTCATCAGAAGTGGCAGCAGGGAGAATAAGGATGAAGGTTACTCCTGCTGTTGTCAGTTCAGGGTGTGTACTGTGTGTATCTGTGTGTAAGGCGGGGAGGGGTGGTTGAAAAGTCCTTTCGGTATTATGGGAAGGTGACTGATTGAGAAGTCCCAGGTTGTGTTCAGTTGCTAATATAGTTATGTGGTGTAATCGTGCAGTAATAACATCATAATCCCATCTGGAATGAGAAACTGTGGACTGTGTGCTACAGTGATTGAGGCCATTTCCTGTGTGTGTGTGTGTGTGTGTGTGTGTGTGTGTGTTAGTGTGTGTGTGTTTGTGTGTGTGTGTGTGTGTGTGTGTGTGTGTGTGTGTGTGTGTGTGTCTGTGTGTTTATGTGTGTGTTTGTGTGTGTGTGTGTGTGTGTGTGTGTGTGTGTGTGTGTGTGTGTGTGTGTGTGTGTATGTGTGTGTGTGTGTGTGTGTGTGTGAGAGAGAGAGAGAGAGAGAAAGAGAGAGATAGAGAGAGAGAGAATCTGTGGCAGTGCATTTTAAGCAGCGGTGACTGCAGGAGGCAGCCTGATGGATACAGGATCATACTGCAGCGCTCACATTGTCTTCAGTCTTCCTCCTCTTCCTCCTCCCCTACTGTCTGCCTGCCTCTCGGCAGAATTATCACTCTAAAACACACACACACACACACATGCACTAACCCTGAACACAGGAGCAAGTGCAGCCACATGCAAGCATAACACACATCCTCTGCATAACACACACTGAAAAAGTGCTTGAGCTGATTACAGGAGAACTGGTGTCCAAAAGTACACACATGCACCCCCCCCCACCCCTCTCTCTCTCTCTCTCTCTCTCTCTCTCTCTCTCTCTCTCTCTCTCTCTCTCTCTCTCTCTCACAGAACAGTGCACAGGCTACTCCATGGCTCATTCAAAACCAGCCATGCATGTTTAGAGACAAGGTGCTGCGAGAGCAACCAACAAGACAAAAAAACAGCCATCAGGGATACACCGAGAATATCACACGTGTCACAGCATGGGATTTCATCATCAGATCTCATGTTAGTGTGTGCAGAGCCCACATAAGGATTCCGTCTGACTTACTTAAGGCAGGCAGGAGGTCAGAAAGGGAGCTGTTGTACCTTGCCACGCGTGCACGAATGGTTAATTTTACAAGTGACAGCGGCCCCTGTTACACACAGCTTGTCACAGAGGAAGGGAAGTATCCACTCCTGTCGTAGCTCTTTAATTCAAACACAGAGCCGGCTCTGTAGGCTGTCCTCAGGTTCAAAAGAGGAGTGTGTGTGTGTGTGTGTGTGTGTGTGTGTGTGTGGGGGGGGGGGGGGGGGGCTATGCTGTGTGCGTTTGCCTACATGTGTATCAGCCTCGTTCTATACACTGGCACGCACTGCAATTTGAAGCAGCCACTATTTAGCTTTACATTGCCACCCATTAGCTTTGTAACTGCTGCTGCTTGTACCACAGTATCCAATGCCGCCGTCACAAAAACACTCCCTTTTAGTGACTTCTCTTGTATCACTTCCACTTTTCTAATCAGGTAAAAAAAATAAAAGCCTGCCATTATTTCTGTGAATTATTATTACTATTACTTCGCAAAGGATGCATGGGGTTGTCCTTTTCTATAAGGTGTGTGTTGGGATTTAGTAACATGTAAATCACATGTGAGGTTAATAAAAGCTCCTCAAAATGTATGAATTCAATTTTATTAAATGTTGTGTATGGTCTATAACTACAGCCATGCATTTATGTAATCTCTTATTTTTTTTCAATCCAACCAAGTTGCTTTTTGAACATCACTAGAGGCGTATTGCATTTGAAACATCCACAATGATTCCTTGCCTTGAAAGCTGTCATATTACCACCATGTTTATTTGTGTGATGATGCTGTAATTAACACGTTGGCCTGGACACGATGCCTGTTTGACATTGTGTCTGACATTGAATCTGGCAGTAGACAACAGCTCAGAGGCATGTGATGATTATGTCGGCGAGAGGCGGGTCTAGACTCCAGGCGACACACATATGATATTGATTATCTTTTGTTTGGCTATCTCTGCAGCTCCTTGCCCTAAAGGACTTTAACTCACATTATTGTCTGGCATGAGGCTCTATTACTCCAATTTAGTGAGAGCTCTCGACCAGCGGTAAATACACTGCTGTCGAAATGTGTCCATGAGATCTCATAACGAGGCAGCTGCGCATTTCACTCACAGGTTTTAGTTACACAAACTTTTTAGGAGAAATCATGTTAATTGGTTGAGTTGAATGTGCAGAGAACCTCAGATCTTGGGATTGTGTGTGTGTGTGTGTGTGTGTGTGTGTGTGTGTGTGTGTGTGTGTGTGTGTGTGTGTGTGAGTGTGTGTGTGTGTGTGTGTGTGTGTGTGTGTGTGTGCGTGTGTGCGTGTGCGTGTGTGAATTTGAGGTGATGAGAGTGAGACGGAAACGTTGCTTAGGCAAGTGGTTTTCTGTCTCTTTCAGGCGACCCACATTCTGTGAGATAGGTCTACTGTGTGCTGGTGACCGAGGTCACACCAACTGTATTGTATGTGGTGCAATTTTACTTTTTAGCGCATACACAGGGTTTCAACATTTATTCTTAATTTAATTTCAAGAATTTTACCACAACTAAAAACTGCAGAAAGCAACTTAAAAAGTGAATAATCTTTTCTTAAAAGAAAGATTCTGGATACTGAGCCTGAAAAAAATACTTGTAAAGTAAATTCAGAGTTTAGTTTCAAAAGGCATTATACAAATGAAAATGATTGACGCCTACATGTGAAAAGACCGTAATTCATTTAAAACCGAATTATGGAATGAGAACAGCAGTTTTTCACATTTTCTGGGTTTAGGAGCCCACACCGGATGGGATGATTAACTGCATATTGTGTGAGGGTGCCTCCATGTCACCTCTGTCTGCTAGCAAAAGGCAGAAAAATGCCCAAAAGCTGCTGTGTGGTGGGAGGTACTACAGGAGGGTAAAGAACCAGGAACAACGTTAATACAAGTTAACACAAAATTTGAACTAACGAATTAGCTTTGTGAACAGAATATCGTCCTAACAAGAAAATTAACTCCTATAGCTAGCATAACTGCTACAACCATGGGGCGAATAATTAGTGCTTAGTCCATTAGATGTTACTGTTCATTTGTATCAATGCAGTGTATTAATTTACTATAGCAAATGTCATTTAAAAACTTTTGGCTCAATGCTAATGCTTTAATGATGCTTTAACATGCTAATGGAAATTAGCATTGTGATCGCAACACCAAAATGCTTTAATGTCACTTACAGAACCATAGTTTCTGAATGAAGCATCCATTTTTCAGATTACAACTGACATCTTAGAGAGGTGTGGGCGTGGTTTTAGATCCTCCGTTAAAAAAAAACGGGTTTGAAACCTAATTTTTTCATATTCGAGTGTATTGGCTGGTTAAAGTTGTAGTCCGTAAGAATTGTTTCTAGCGCCGGCTTTGGCGGTGAGCTATAACTTCAGGCGTGCCTCTCCCAGTTCCTTTGGAAACTGAATAATGTCGACAGTAAGACGTCAGTAGATTTAGACTTGAAAGTTCAGTTTCATTGCATTTTTACTTGTCAGAAGCTGGAAGTTCCGGACTTCTGAGTACAGTGAAATGCAGCATAATCAGCAGTGACCAGCTCCACCTGGGCAGACCAATTGCTGCTGACTGACTTACAAAGTATCACTCGCATTTGAATATAGCGAGGGTATGTCGCCACAGACACACAGATGGTATTTCTCTGCAAGTACAAGCACTTTCATTAGAAGGTCATATGCTCAACCAGCAATGTTTTAACTCACGCTTTGACAGATAGTAACTTACCAGACAATTAACTAGATGAAAATCTTACAGATGTAATTTTTTTCTGTATCGTGACGTTATGCAGTAATGCTTTGTTTACAACGTGTCTTGGTATTTAGACAAGCCAAAATCATTTGATTTTAAAATAATTTGTTTTTCAATTTACAGTTAAAGCTCCACAACAAATATAACACTGCATTCAATACTCTGATGAAGCATTAGCATTTGTGCTCCTGTTGTTGTACGGCACATGGTTGCCATTTGTGAAGAACAAAGATGTCCATGTGACAGATTGTGGCAGGCTGTAATTTTTTTGTTGATATTTCAAAAGTCCCTGGGAAAAGTATTGAGTCATGTGTACATTTAGGGGACTCCCAGGTTATATTTTTTTCAGTTTGCCCAGCACTTTTGACTATCCATGAAACCTCATTTCAGCTTGAGGAGCTATAGACTTCATTTTACCTGCTTGACAGTCACTAGTACTATATGTAAAACCTGCTTACACACCCACTCACCTAACCCTCGCCTTGAACACTGTCACTCACCCGTCATACCCACCCCCACAATCACTCTCTCCCCTGTCAGTGGGAAAAACTTGAAATTGATATTGCCACTACAGCTTATAGTACTACTACTACTACCACCGTTTCTGTTATTACTACAGTTGAAACTAGCCGCAGGAGTAGTTGTTGAGGTTAGATAGATAGATAGATAGATAGATAGATAGATAGATAGATAGATAGATAGATAGATAGATAGATAGATAGATAGATAGATAGATAGATAGATAGATAGATAGATAGATAGATAGATAAATAGATAGATAGATAGATAGATAGATAGATAGATAGATAGATAGATAGATAGATAGATAGATAGATAGATAGATAGATAGATAGATAGATAGATAGATAGATAAATAGATAGATAGATAGATAGATAGATAGATAGATAGATAGATAGATAGATAGATAGATAATTACTTCATTCATCCCCAAAGGGAAATTATTTAGTTGCAGCAACTGGTACAACTGAATATGATACAATACAATAGAATAAAAATAAGATAAAATAAAAATTAAAATATTTGGGTATGAGAAATAAGTAAAAACACACAATGGAACATGGGCACTTAGACATAAGCGTGAGATAAAGCAAGATAAATAAATAGTAAGGTGCAAATAAAATACTGATGGTTTGATGGTAATGTGGGTGTAATAAATATATATGTTAATATGCTGTATATATATATAAATATATATATATATATATATATATATATATATATATATATAGTATATAGTAGTAATAGTCAGGTCGACATTTGAAGTAGGCATTGTATAATAATAATAATACTAACAATAATACAGATGATAACAGTGTGTAATAATGTATAATACTCGTATATAGTACTGCTAAAGGTAGCAATAGTATAACAATAGCAATATATATCAATAATAATAATAATAATAATAATAACACCAATAGTAATAGTGTATTTGCACATGTATAAATATATGTATATGTATATGCAATATGTGCTATAATATATGATATATATGGGATATGTGGTATGGGTATAATATACATACTGATACTAAAAAATACTATAACTAAACAATGTATACATACATCACACTGTCAGGACTAGCATCATTAAAGGGGTCAGTGTTGCACTATGGTAAACCTGGGTCGGGCTTGCAAGATAAGCTACAAATGCCTGATAAACACTATACAAAATTCTAGTGTCTAAGTACAAACTGAGGTAACCTTGACTACATCACTGGGACATCACGGTTATTTTCTCAGACTTGTTAAAGCTTCACTAGAGCAACAGAAAACATTATTATTGTTTTCACATTGGCATCGTATTAGCTATAGCCCCTGCAAACCTGAAATGATCTAGAGTCTGAATGCAAATGTCTGAATGATGTCTGTCGAACATTAGACAGACTTTACGCTGCCAGCACCCTAGTACAAAGTGTATAACACCTTTTAAACAGCCTGTTCATTGCAGAATGTTGCTTCGTTCTTATGCCCCGCCGTCTGTGTGAAAGGCAAGGAGACAGAATGGGAGGACAGATGTGTTGAACCTCTGAGCCGTCAGGGCCAAATGACAACGCTCAGCCCGCAAGATGAATATACTGAATTATCGCCCAGCCCTATGAGGACATTTCTATGATGATCCTTCAGGGAGCCGTCCTGTCTCCCTTCTACTTCACCCTCTACAGGACTGGACTAAGAAACACTGAAGCCCTCTACAAGAAGGGTCAGAACCGCCTTTATTTTCTGAAGAGGCAGAGGTCCTGCAACATCTGCTGGACAGTGCTGAGGATGTTTTATGAGCCTTTGTGTGCTGTGGCATCAGGTTGAGGGTATAGCGAGCACCAAGAGACTCAACAAACTGATCCGACCGGCCAGGGACATTATGGGGGTGGAGCTGGACTCTCTCTTACATGGCATCTTGGACAATGTCTCCCACCCACTCCATGACACACTGGTCAAACACAGGAGCACATTTGGTGCTAAATGAATCCTACCAAGATGCACTGCAGGAGCGCCACGGGAAGTCATTCCTGCCTGTTGCCATCAAACTCCTCCCTCAAAGTGTCAAGACACTCTGAGTCAATAGACCCCTGGACTTATTTCACCTCTGTCAGCTGCTTTGACCCATAATTATTTACTCAATATTTATATCTTCAACTGTGCAATATTGACCAATGTGTGCAATACTGAGTGCAATACTCAGTGCTAAGCAATAATAATTCAACAACCCAGTCTACTTCCAATATACTCTGGTTTAATTATATCAACACTGCATTTACTTATACCCCACAATTCATTTTCATTTTTCATTATATGTATACTATTGGATACATATATGTAGTAGTATAATGTGCATGTTTTTCTTTTCATTTATAATACCTATTTATAACATATATTTTTACATACAGAGAATTGACATTTATTGTAGTCTAATGTACATAGGTTTTCTGTATCACACTCACTTGAAACCTGTAGAAAATAAACATCCGAGGGTGAAGAACAATGGTCACAGACACAGACGGCAGCCAAAATGTCTGACTGGAAAGACGACAAGATTCGGGTACTTCTGTCAGTACGGGCCAACGCAGAATTTGTCCAGTGTCACACCCTCCTAGCTGCATCCCGTTCTCCTCCCAGCTCCCCTAAGGTGGCTGTTTTAAAAGGGGAGCACATTGATATTGTGTGAATTCTAACAAAACTGGAGCACTTGCTCTGATGTCTAATATTTTGTGGGTTTACAGTTAAAACCAAAGCTCAAGGTTGCCTTGTGTGGCAAACGCACCAGGCTGTGGCAACACACCCAGGAGCAGCAGCTTCTCCACTAACCAAGAGCTGAGCTTTGCATTGCTGCTCCACTGGCCACACTCCACAAAATCCGGGCTAAAATCCTACAGTGGGTACTTGTGTGCCCCTCAGGGCACAGTGCTGGCCCCTCTTCTCTTCACCCTGTACACCTCGGACTTCTGCTACAACTCAGAGCTGTGTCACATACAGAAGTACGCCGATGACACAGCCATCGTGGGATGTATCAGGAGTGACAGAGAGGAGGAGTATCAGAGTCTGGTGGGGGACTTTGCTCTCTTATGCCACACTAACCAGCTACAGCTCAGCACCTCCAAGACGAAGGAGCTGGTCGTTGATTTTGGGAGGTCCAGACCAAGAGCGCATCTAGTGTATGTGCCATCGATAGTAAGCTATATTCAAGTCATGGTGCAAGTGCGGATATTTAATTAGCATAACAGAGCTAACACATTGATTTTCCTAAACCATGTGTTGGTACAGTTGATTGAGGACCAAACCATCTTGTCACTTATGTTAAAACCACCACACAACTGACCACAGTCCAGGTCTAGATGACAGAGTTAGCATGCTAATCCTGAAAACTAGACTCCGAGGAGAAGTGACGGCCAGCGGCTAGCTGTAACTAATTATTCATAAACTTTAACCTCTAATAAAATAAAAACTAGCCTGGTACAAAAGAATTCACCCCCTCAGTGTTGTCATGGAGATATGACCTAAACATATAGACTAGAATTTTTTTTTGTACCAGGCCTTAAATGATGCTGTGAAAATGACCTGTTTAATATGGGGGTCAATGAGAAATTGCTCTATTATGAAAACTGCCCCTAGTGGCCACTCAGTGACCTTCAGTTTTTGGCACTTCCTTATTGGATCAACGGGGCTTGGCTGCCTTGCTTTACCCACACTCTATCCTACATTTATCATCAGGCGAGAATAAGTGACTCAAATACACTTAGGGCGCACTCACACTGTCCTTCCGCACCGCACCCTGGGCTTTAGGGTACTTGTCCCCCCCTCCCTCTCCCCCCGCGCCCCAGGCCCGTTTGTACCCGTTTGGGCCTCGAGCAAATGCTTCTTGCTGTCCATACGTCATTATGCCGTAACACTTCACACGCATTGATTGACGTCATCGCGATGCGTCGTTTTGTTTACAAATCTTTCCACAGACCTCAGAGTTTTTGTGCGTCTTGTCGTCTGTTTTTGAATATTTTCGTCCGACCAAATCTGCAGTTAACACTCCACCTCCGCATCACACCAACGTGAACCTCTCGCCGCCATTGTTGTTGTTGTTAAATGTCCGCTCATGGTCCCTCCTTCTATTTTCTATGTCCGAACAGGCGCACATAAATGACATCAGAACCGCCGTAGGCCTTGTGCTCGTACACGTGCGCACGCTCGTGCTCGTACATGTGCAAACGCGCTCTACAAAAGCCCACCTCTCTCAGACGGGCCGTGGACGGGCAGCTGGCCGCAGCTATGCGCGGGAGCGGGTGCACTCACACTGCTCAAACGCACTAGGCTTGACCCGAAAAACCTGTTTTGGCCCGGTGCGGAAGGACAGTGTGAGTGCACCCTGAGTTTACATTTACCATCTTTGAAGTACATTCACCTCAAAGTTGGCGTACTTTTATCTGCAATTGTGAAACCTAACAAAAAGCTGTTTTGCAGCACACAGCACACACACCCAGACATCTTGAGTTGCCCTACACTTATCTTGATCTTGCTAATTATATCCAAGTCGTGTGTGTGTTGGTGTGTGCCTGCTTACGCAACTGTGTGTTTGACTTTCCTACTTGTGCCACAGACAGCTGTTGTTTGTATTGCCCCAAGTGCTCAAACCGACTATGTAATTAGCCCTATCTAAGTTTTACTTTACAGAGGGGGAGGGGGGGGGGGTCATAGCCCTCCCCACCTCCACCTCCACCACCACTCACAACACCCTACCCACCCCCAATCCCTTCTGCAAAGCAGAGCCTGAATCATACACACAAACACACACACACACACACAAACACACACACACACACACACACACACACACACACACACACACACACACACACACACACACACACACACACAAACACACAGCTCTAACCAGTAACAATAGCTCCAACACAGAAGCCATGTTCAAAACAGCTGACATAGAAAAGTGTTAGTGTATGACCTCATTCCATAAGAACTGAGGACGACTGGAGTGTATGTTTGCATGGAACAACACTAAAACAACATTTATCAAAGTCTATTAGCATATCAAAGTTGCACACAAAAACCTGTTGCCTCAAGCAGTAAAATTGCCAACAAATGTTCTTAAATCATTGCGAGAGTCAATAAAGTCGCATGAATCCGGATGAATGAGAGTGTTTCACATTCTCAGAGGGACTAAAATGGGGAAGTATGAGTTGAAAAAAAACACAGGCCTCATATAGGAAGGTGAGGGAGGAAATCATGGCACGGCTCGCACTTCTTTTAGCAGAGAGGGGGATGGGCAGCTTTTAGATTGTCCCTCCTCCCTCTTCCTCTGTCTTTTTTTTCTCTTCCCTCTCATCTTTGTTCAAGGGCTGCCTGACTAAAACAAGCCGACCCTGCACACTGAATGAAAGTCAGAATAAATGAGTCAAAAGTGGTGGCACTGGTGTTTTTACTTGAGATATTGTATAGTATTATTCTGTGATGATGGTGGTGTGTATGTGCTTGAGAGTTTGTGTGTGTGTGAGAGTTAATGTAAATGAAAATGTAAATGTGTGTGTGTGGGAACGATTGGGTGTGGTCTCAGAGGAGTTGCAGTAAAGTGAACATGAATAAATGACAGAACATATTTAGAATATTGATTTAAAGCTTGTATTGTTCTGTAACAATACCTCGTCATTCTTACAGTTTTTTATTCCATTCTGAAATGAATAAAGACTCTGGAAAATATTAACTGTTTCAACCGTCTCTATATTCCTTCTGTCCGTCATCACTTAACTACAAGTGGCTCTGGTATATCTCCTAGTTTAATGACCACTGATGACGCACAAACACAATTTCCTACTCCATCTATATGCTGCGGGTAGGCAGGGACACACAAAGCCTTTCACTGAAAACTCTCTCTCTCTCTCTCTCTCTCTCTCTCTCTCTCTCTCTCTCTCTCTCTCTCTCTCTCCATCTCCCTCACAAAGCCTGCATGCCTCTCATTTGTAAATCACTTAAAAGCATGACAAATGTGCATTGGAAGTTTCAGAGCGTCCCTCTTGAAAGCATTTTCTAGTCTCTCATTCGCACCCTTTCTCCGTTACACAACCTTATTGTGCTTACCAGGCATATAGCTTGGCGTTAGATGCACGGTTATGGTCACTTAATTGCCATCAGGACGGTGGCAAGTGAGTATGATTCGGGTGATTGCATTCAGTGTTTCTTGTAGCTGAGCAGAAAGGAGTTTTGTGGTTGTGAAATGATTGGAGAGTAGAGAGAATGTTAGACTGAAATCCAAAACAAAGGAGTCTTGTCCACAACACTAATCCCACAGGAACATTTCTGCCATAGACTGGGAATTACTGTGTATTCCAATCATGTGATGGACCATCAAGCAGGGGGTTACAGAATTTTCTTGGGTGTTTGTGGTCTGAATAGTCTAAACTGAGCATCTTATGGGTAGATGGTATATGATATGTATTATATTTCTTATATTTACAGATTAAATGTGGGGAAAGGAAAAGGAGGGGTAGTAAATTTACAGCATTAAGCTGCATGAATTAGTCATGACCCATCAGAAGTAATATTTTGAAAGGGTCACTAAGGGATCATTGCAGTCTCTCCTGTATCAAACAAAGTAAGTGTTCATTAAAATAAAAATACATACATAGTTAGATTTACAATTGCAAGTTTACAATGAAAAAAAAAGAAAGGTCATAACACTTATAAAGGTTATTCACATTAGTCACAGCTGCGCCACAATAAAAAAAATTAAATATCAAGTCGTGGAAGTGTTCTGGAAGAGAGGTTCTAAAGTATGTACAGAGAAAATGTTAACATGCTACAATGTATATTCAGCATTCAGCAGTAAGCCACAATATAACGTTTTCACTTCCTAACCCAGCGTTGGGACTAAGTACATCTAGTCAACTGCTACTTAGTTTCAGTCTGTATATTTCAGCTTGATTCTACTCTCCTACATTTCACAGGACAATGCTGTGTTTTTTACTCCATTACATTTATTTGTCAACTATAGTTACTAAATCAGATTTCACATGCAAAGTGTCATGTCAAGTTTCCGATTCTTTATGAGATGTTTGTCGCTCCACCTATGGGACTTTTTCAAACTTCTCAGATGATTTCATTTAAAAAATGTTGAATGCCCTGATAAAGGAAAGTATCTGATGTTTTCTACACAGTGGCCATAATAAAATGTTGGCATTTCTGCAAACAGATCTCAACGTGGCTCCAACCCATTCTCATTCCCTACTCAGCACATATAGACCCCTTGGCATCACTTTTTGAGCTCCACGGTTGCAGTTGTAAACATGTGGTTAATGTGAATTCATGCAAAAACTATTACCTAGGTTAGGATAACAAAACTACTTGGTTTAGGAAAAGATCATGGTTAGGGTTAAGTAAGTCTGTTATGTACTTAAGTATCACTGTCACACTGAACAGCGCACTGATTGTGGTCTCCTGTGTGGGAGTCAGGTGTGTGTATGACCCAGCCCAACCTCCTCTCTAAGCAGAGTTCGGGGCTTGCTATATTACCTCACCTGACTTATGGAGCACTTGCTCTGTGTGTAGTTGTAATTGACATGGATAGTGTTACATTTTTACACTCTGTTGAATGCAGATGCTAATGGTTGCTGAATACATTTCATATCAACGTTTCTGGGATTTGCAGAAACGTATGATGCCAACATTTATTGATGGCAAAAAAGGCTATAAAGATTAGAGAGATGTCTGAAAAGAAATGCTAATTTATATAGTACTGTATAATTGGGTTTTTTTCTTACCTATATCCCCTGAATTATCAGAGGACCCTTCAGACATTTTAAGTGTTTTACCAGCGGCTGGCTGACAGGCTCAACACATTTAATTACATGGTTAAAAATAAAACCATCCACTTTCAGAACAATGCTAGCTGTCAGCAAAGAATGGATAAATGTCTGGATATATATGTCCCTACATCCTTACAGACTAGACAGTTATTACAGACCTAAGATGAGACTTTGGTGACAGTCCTCCAAACAGTACACTGAGTAACTGACCGATGGGACAAACTTCTGAAAAGCTGGACTCTTTATGGTTTCAGTCACAGGTGGTCCATGATCTCTATGTCTTTCTTATACGGCATGTGTGTTTAAGCCTTCAATGTCTATCTATTGTACACTGTCAAAGGTTTTTCAAGTTTCTGCTGTCACAGGAAGCAATGGTTTACTGTCAAACATGCTGTTGCAAGTCGTTTCTGGGATACTGAAAGGATTCCTGTGGTTTTTACTACTTGATGTTGCCAAGAACCAACGAGGAAAACCTATTTGTGAAATGATGCACGATGTTAAAATTAATATTCAATTACATCTGCCATAATAGAGGCTACTAGTCTATAAACAATACAGTCACAGCTTCAGCTTACAGTTCATCACTGTGGGTTTGCTAATCCATTTGAATATTTCTCTGTCAGGTCACCTGTGACCATGCGGATACTGCAAATTCTGTCTCTCATAGTTTGTTTTATATGAAGGGATTTACAACCATGTGAAATATCAACAAAAAGTACTGGTTATCTAACAAACTGGCTGCCAAGCAATTGTTGCTATCCTCACATAGAAACCCTGACAAAAGTCAAAAACACTTGGCCCGTGGAGGACTCAGGTTGCACAGCCGTTCACTACTGTGGAACTCCCCGAGGACCGTGGGCCGTGCTTTTTATTCTCATCATGAGCCATAAAACACAGTAAGGAAGTCTGTACTATTGCTTTCACTTCCCCTTATTTGTGTTATCTCTGCTTTAATGAGACATCTAAACACTCAATGCTTATGCTTTACGTGTAAAATGAGTCACACTCTCCTTGAGCTCAGCTTCTCAGGGAAACAAGAGACTGAGAGATTATTTTCTCTGAACTATAGGCTGTTTGAAGAGGAGCAGTACGTCTGACACCATACACCTGACAATAGAAATTGACACAGCTATTGCATCTTCATGATTCACCCATAAATATGTTGTAATGAAAAATGTATGAGGTATACTTTGTCGGAGGATAAATTATTTATCCCTGCACAAGGTTTCAACACCTCCATTAAGCGTCTGGTCACTCCCTGCAGGACTGTTATATTCTACTTTCCCACAACACACACTGAGAGAGGATTTCACATCAAAGTTTCAAGCCTTTGCTGTCTTTGTCCCTAAAAATGCTCACTCATAATACACATATGCACACCTCTGCTCCCACACCCCCACATCACCACCACCACCCTTGTGTCTTTGTATGAGACCCCTGCCTCATCCCCATTGTCATGTTAATTACCTGTTTGCTCTGTTTTGCAGAAGCCCACCATCCATCAAAGCGTCTCCCAGCTTTTCATCTCACACAGTGCATCTCTACCTGTAATTAGGTTTGGGGCGAGGGAGAAGATGGATTTTGTAAGCACCCTGCAGAGGGAAAAGAAGACATTAGGAAGTCTCCGTGGCTGTTCTGAGACCAGCCTTTAATGGTGTCTAATTGATCTGAGCTGTCATGGGGCCATGGCTTCATGTGGTAGGAAGCTGATTATCCTTATGTGTCATCCTCAGTGCATGGGCATTAGCTCAGCGCTTTGGCTTTTACAGTTTACAGATAAGGCGGGCGCATGCTTGTGTGTGCATACAAGTGTGCATGTGCCTGCGATTATGTGCAATGTGTGTAACTACAAATCTGATATACTCTGCTTCTATGTAATTAAATGGTGGGGGTTGAGATCCTGTTTGTGCTTGTGTCTGTCTATATATATATATATATATATATATATATATATGTGACAGACTTTTTTCAAGTATGTATGCACGTTCGTAAAAGTGGGTGAGGGGAGGCTCTGCTGCGGCCAGAATAATTTAACATCCAGATGTGTGTAAGATTGAGGGAAATCGATACCGAGGACGACTCCCGAGAAGGTGATGAGCATGCTGTCATAATGCAGCGAGAATTCAGAGGGATTAATATTTAACAGTAATCTGGACTGAACAGATGGAGGTTCATAAAAACGTTGTGTGGATGAATTTATATCAAGGCCAAGTAACCACGGCAAATATTAATATAGTAATTTCAAAAAGTTGAAATAATAACCAGTGTTTAGGTTAGAGCCTATAAAATGACTGTGTAATTATTAACTGTAGGGGGTCTTCAACAATTTTAGGGTCCCCTTAGCTGAAAGAGAGACAGAGCAGCGATCCCCTACTACATACAGTATATTATCAAAAATGAGTTGCATGTTAAGTTGGGTCAACAATAATGTGTACGGCATACCCATACAGAGGCCTTTTTATGGTGCATACAGAACTAACCTCTTACAATAATAATGCACAGAGGTGCACCATGTAATATAATGTTAAACATACAACTGCGTGTGTAGAAGGCATGGTCAATTCTTAAGCTTCACTGTATCTGTGGATTGATACCTACATATACAGTACAGTAAGCCTACATCACATGTTGGATTCATGTTCATGTATATTTTCCAACATATTTCAATTAAAAAAAACAAAAAACAAACATGTGCCCCCCATTACCCCCCTTATTTGGTATTTATGTACAACCCCAATTTACATGTTTGGACATTGTATAAATACAAATAAAAAAAACCCCTATATATTTAACTGAATACACTACAAAAACAAGGTGTTTAATGTTCAAACTGATAAACTTTATTGTTTTTTTTTTTCAAATATCCACTTGTTTTGAACTTGATGTCTGCAACACATTCCAAAGAAGCATGGGCATGTTTACCACTGTGTTACATCACCTTTCCTTTTAACAACACTCAGTAAGTGCTAGGGAACTGAGGACACCAACTGTTGAAGCTTTGTAGGTGGAATTATTTCCCGTTCTTTCTTGGCGTACGACTGCAGTTGCTCAACAGTCAGGGGTCTCCGTTGTTGTATTTTGTGCTTCATAATGCACCACACATTTTCAATGGCACACAGGTCTGGACTGCAGGCAGGCTAGTCTAGTAGCCGCACTCTTTTACTGTGAAGCAACACTGTTGTGACACATGTAGAATGTGGCTTGGCATTGTATTGCCGCAATAAGCACAGATGTCCCTGAAAAAAAACCTGTATGTACCTTTCAGCATCAATGGTGTCTTCACAGATGTTCAAGTTACCCATGATACTATGGGCACTAACACACCCCCATACCATCAGAGATGCTGGCTTTTGAACTTTGCACTGGTCCTTTTCCTCTTTGGCCCAGAGGACACGACGTCCATGAGTCCAAAAACATTTGTCAATGTGGACTCTTCAGACCACAGCACACTTTTCTACTTTGCTTCAGTCCATCTCAGATGAGCTCGGGCCCAGAGAAGCTTGCAGCGTTTCTAGGTGTTGTTGATGTATGGATTTCACTTTGCATGGTAACCTGAGTTTTAACCTGTACTTGTAGATGTAGCGACAAACTGTGTTACCTCACAATGGTTTCACTAAGCGTTCCTGAGCCCACGTGGTAATATCCTCTACAGAACGATGGGGGGAATAATGTTCTTATGAGAAACATTGTTCTTAAACTGTTGCACTATTTGCTCAGACGGTTGTTCACAAAGTGGTGAACCTCGCCCCATCCTTGCTCGTGAACGACTGAGGGATGCTCCTTTTATACCCAATCATGACACACACCTGTTTCCAATGAACCTGTTCACCTGTGAAATGTTCCAAACAGGTGTTTTTTGGAGCATTCCTCAACTTTCCCTGTCTTTTGTGTCCCCTGTCCCAACTTTTTTGGAACTTGCAGGCATCAAATTCAAAATGAGTGAATATTTGCAGTTTGAACATTAATTATCTTGTCTTTGTAGTGTAATAGTGTCAACTGAATAAAGGCAAATCATTGTATTCTGTTTTCATTTACTTCATGTGAATTGTGGTTGGATAAGTGTAAGAGAAGAAGAGAAAAGGTAAGGGAATAAGGAGGTAAAACTTTTTGTTCAAGCAGGACTTAGGGAAATAAATTACACTGTAAACATGATTTAAATTACTGAGTACCTGTTCAACAAAATAAGATTGTAAATCTTTACTTTTTATAAAAACAAGTTAAAGTATCAGGTACAGTACTTCTATTCTATTCTGTTCTATTCGCTTCATGACTTAGGATGTGCTTCCATTCCCCTAGTAGCTCCCTGTGAAGTGGGCTGCACAGGGTATTCTGCCATGTTAGGTAAGATTCCAAACCACGGGGAGCAAACAACGCTCAGTTCAAAGTGAACTGGGAAGAACTCATCACTTCACTGGAGGGGGAGTCGTCACCGGGGGCAGGGAGCACAATTTGTGTACACTGTGGAATGGAGCGCAGCTTTGTGAAATGAAATTCCATTGCCTTGCAGCGGCCTGGGTCCTTGTTTACTTCCTGTCAGCAGATGCTATTCACATACAACGCAACAGGAAATGCACATTTAGAATGTTCATTTAAGAGTAAAATGGTCTATTTGATAAGTCTACTGGTACCCTGTTTGTGCCTTATAATGCTGGATAACTAACAAAGTACTTACCTCTCTACATGTAAGTGTTGTTTGCTGTACTTCACTTGACAAGATTACACGACTAGCTTGGGACAACCCTAATTACATTATAAGCACTTAATCAGAAAATTTGTGTCTATTACAAGTGTCCCTCCATGACAGCATACAAACAGGAATCTGAGTATGGAAGGAGCGAATGCAAAAAAAAAAAAAAATTCTGTACATGTTTACTTCCTCGTGTTGTGCACTGTAGGGACCTCCATGCTGCTCTGCTGACCTTCAGCATGAAATGAAAAGTGTCTGATGCCTCTGGTGTGTTTGGAGGGGCTTTCTCTTTTCCGAAGATGGACAGCCATGCATTATTGATTACAAAACACTCCAGCAATGCTATTTCATCTCTCCAGCACAGGTTACCGTGAATCTGGCTTGATTTTTTTTCACATTTACTTTGCATTAATGTGTGTACCTTTTTTGAGTGGCTGCACGGTTTTGTTTGTGTAATGCCCCCCCCCCCCCCCCCCCCACACACACACACACACACACACCTCTTTTCCCAATTACACCCAGTGGGAAGCTTAACGGTAGATATGCAGAAACAACTCCCTTATCTCCACATCCCACTCCACAGTATGCTGACAGAAAATTGCACAGGACAAAAGACAAAGGTAGGCAGGGACAGCCCAGTGTAGAACAATGGGAGGTGGAAATACAACCTAATAGTTACTATCACACCAACTCTGTCACACCTACCAGTTTTTATTTGACTTTATTTTCATTTTGAGCTTTGTGGCTCAGCAGTTATTAAAATACACACCTGCATACCAAGACACTTTGGATAAATAACATAAAAAACATTAGAATGCTTCTACAGTGCATACTGCACATAAATGCATATGAACATTTTATATTTTCAGATATTCTAAAACCATACGCATTGTTCTCTAATCGCTCTGCTTATTTTGCACAACCTACATGCTGTTAACAATATCTCATTATAACTCTTAATAACTCTAGTGTCAATTACTGACTGCAAGATGTTACATATTTAGTTTCTAGCTTATTTGTACTGCTTTTTTTCTGGGCTCCATTTAATTGTTACCAATCATTGAAGGTTTTTGTATTTTATCTTTATTGCGTCTTGAATATTCACAATAAATCCTGAAAATCGTTTGCATGGTCAAAAGTTTCTTCACTAAAGCATCAACCCGGAAGACCAGAGGGTGTTGCTGACCATGGCCTTACCTCCTCAGTCCCCTGATGAGAATGGTCACAGGGGAGGGCACCCGTGGTGACCACGGCTGTCAGATGCTGTTTCCATGATGCCGAAGAATGATTGGTTTCATGGATCCGGACAGTGCTTTCCGACAGCGCAGGGGGAGACTACCACACCTGGGAGAAGAAACACTGGCAGGATGTGAAATGTTACAGAACAAGGTCATTCCAAGGGTCATTGTGAGGCCTGTCACTCGTCTCCCTGCGTCATCATGGAATATACAGCCCGGCCTCGTGCTACATAGTATGGAGAACATTGTGTCTGAATTTATTCTTTGTTTGAGATGGGAGTCTGACTTAGGCTTTGTCTGCCTCTGGTGAGGTGGTGTTGAATCTGGAGACAACAATGCCCTGGTTTGAAAAGGGGAATGTACAAGTCAAAATCAAGCAAGGACACCCTCCAGGCAATGGTTGTTACTGTTCTAACTGTGAACAGTTTGGTGTCATTCATTTGCAATAGAAGCTTCTGATTGCAAAGTAGCTTTTCACTAGATACCTCATCTGCAAAGTGCTGCAAACAAGCACCACATTTTCAAGTCTGACTCATGTCTAGCCTTGTCTGTGGAAAGGCGCAGCCAGTATCATTGATGTCAGTGCTGTTGGTGAGGCTTGTTAGGATGAATGACAAGGCTAGAGATGTGACTCAACAACAGCAGCTCCCTCACTCTCCCTCGCTCTCAGCATGTTTTCCACAACATGAGTTTAGCATGAATCCTACAGAGGTGGGCTTCCTGACAAGCCCATTCCAAGAGTCCATGACAATTTTAATGATTGATCACTCTCCTCTTGACTGCGGTGAGAGGAAAGGGAGCAGCCCGCAGAGCAAAAAGAAAAGGAGAGGGAGGAAAGAGGGGCGTGGAGAATCCCACAAGGTCAGAGTAATGTCCAGTCTTTTGTTTTCAGTGGTGAGATCAGTGGCCTGTGCAGCCGCGAGGGGACAGGCAGAGTAACTGGCGGCATGGCAGGAACAGATGTTCTTCTTATACTATGAACATGCATTTGGTTGGTTGCTTATTCAATTAAAGTCAAGGGGCTCACTTCCCCTTTTTTTAGAAACACAGCAAAGAGTCACAGCTTTCCACCTGTAGGCCTTTATCAGGGAAATGTTGCTGAGGCAATCAGGTTCATATATAGTATGATTTATTTACGTCCTGCTAAAGATACATCCACACAGATGGACCTCTATTTACGGGCATGATAGTATGCTAGAGTTTTACACAATCCTGGTTTGTGTTTGTATGTATGTGGAATTGTTCATATTTGAGAAGTCAGACTTGTTTTTCTTGTTTTAAATGTTCGGACTGGGTGGCTTTAATTTCCCTGCTCAGGCAAAGCGTGTATTACTCCCATTTATTTCTTTTTTTTTAATTTCAAACTGGACATAAACTGTATACGGGAGGATTTGTTCTCCTTTCAGCATTACACTACATACAATAGCTTATACACTACGCAGAATGCAACTACAGTATATGGCACATGAGATACAGTATGTTTAGTGTGTAGTATCCAGTTCTGGCCATCATGTTCTGAATGGAATATTGGAGGTCAGTCATCCAGCTCAACAATTGTCCCAGCAGTTTTAGTAGTAGACTAATGTGAAATGGGTATTGCTTTTTCCAATGCAACTGTGTGTACATTGATAATAGTAGGAACATACAGGTTTTTAACCAGTGTTATTTTAGGGTAATTAGCAAAGATTGAATTTATAATGATACGACTACACTCAATCACACGTGCAGACAGAAGCGGATTAATGCACAGGCTGGCCTAGGCGCCCCAGGTATTTTATTCATCTTCATCTTCAACCGCTTATCCCGGGGTCGGGGTCGCGGGGGTGCTGGAGCCGATCCCAGCTGACATCGGGCGTGAGGCGGGGTACACCCTGGACAGCACGCCAGTCTATCACAGGGCACATAGAGACGAACAGAGACAGACAACCATTCACACCTACGGGCAATTTTAGAGTCATCAATTAACCTAACACGTGCATGTCTTTGAACTGTGGGAGGAAACCGGAGTACCCGGAGGAAACCCACGCAGCCACGAGGAGAACATGCAAACTCCCCAGGTATTTTAGTTTTTTTTAATTTTATTTACTACACTGGGAAAAAAACAAACAGCAGCCTACTTTTAATAAGGGGTCAGGATGAAATAAGATCGTATAATAACACAATCATTAACACAAATCTTCCTTTATTTTAACACACAGCTCTGTTACCTAATGGTCCGTATTCCATTAGAGCACCTATTTGTGTGAACTGAAAGCATACATTCTTTTCACTTCCTGTTGCTGTGAATGTATAAAAAAAGATGTATAAACGTCCAAGGAAAAAAACATTTAAAATGAGACATGGATCTAGCCCAAAACAAGTCATCATGTGTGCATTTATGTGTGGGTGTCTTTCGGTTGGAATGTCAGATCACTTTCAAGTGTTAGGTAGGATATTCACCACATACCAATTGCTGGGAGTCATTAACTCATTCAGTCCTGAGGAGATCTGATTGAAACACAGTGTTTCAAGCAGCTGAAATCAGCAGCACAGTCCTAAACAGGAACACCAGCACAGTCAGCTTGTTGGTATCTCCAGGATTATTGGCCCATAAATGACCAAAGCCATTCGTAACTCATTGCCTCCCTCTGCTGGTGTTAACGCACAATAAAGTCATTTGACAATGTGCCTCATACCTTCGTGAAAAATCAATATATTGTCTATGGCACTCAGTTGTGAGTGCAAAGCTAACATATCACATTTGATATTTTTATGTCTGATATACCTATGGGACTTAAACTATGTCATGGGTGAGTTTATCTTCAGTTTTTCACACAGCACTTTATGTCATCCCTATTTCCTATGGCAGTTATATCTCATACATTATGAATCAAGGCAATCAATATTTTTTTATATACTGTGTGGTGTTTCTTCTATAGTAGGCTAAATCAAGAAGTTTCAAATAGCGTTTCCCTTGGGAATTAAATAACAGTGTTTGTAACACTAGGTTACTTTCTCTCTAGCTTAATAAACATAATAGAGTTAATAGAATGACAATGTCTTTTTTATCTATTTTATTGTGTGATTGTGTGTGTGTGTGTGTGTGTGTGGGGGGGGGGGGATCAAGAGGATCAAACTATGCTTCATCAACATCTAAAATGTTTACATTTGAGAACATCATGCCTCATTGCTTTTTTTCGCTTGTGCTATCCTTTTTGTGTGGCATTTTTTCATGTTCACTTTCAAATGCCTACTTCTGATAGGAGGTGTTAATAGTCTACATCAGGGGTGTCAAACTCAGGCCCGTGGGCTAAATCTGGCCCGCGGCATAATTATATTCGGCCCGCAAGATCATATCAAGGTCTATGAGAGCTGGTCTGCGAGTATATAGCACATACGCATCTACTTTTCTGTTAACAAACATGAGCATCCATGCTACCAGTCTCTGCAGACAAACTTAATCCACCCCTCCCCAAAAATGGGCAAAAGAAAGTTGGAAAACAGGAGCTTTCAACACAGGTGGGAGGCAGATTATCAGTTTATGAATGTAAAGACCGGTTTGTCTTGTCTGCAGAGCCACCATGGCGGTAACGAAAGAATAAAACATAAGAAACACCACGCCAAGCACAAGGACCCTCACTGAAGGTTCAACATTACACATCTGGAGAGAAGGGAAAACATGCACATTTGCAGTCTTTTTTTTTGTCATAAATATTGAGCTTGTTCCGCAACTTTGTCCGAGTTTTTAAATTTGGCCCACTGTGAATTGGAGTTTTACACCCCTGGTCTACATGGCTGGATAAACCTGTTGGGGAATCATGGAGTAATGAGCAATGGGCCCCTATGAAATCCCTGGTTAAGCAAACAAAAAATTATTAAGAAATATGCACTGGGGGCCTAATTTTGGCATATGGTAGACAGAGCAAGTAGGGCCTTATAATTTAAGTCATTTATATGTGCTTCAGTGGTGCATATTGCCACACTATTCACTTTAAGTCATATTACCTCAAACCAACAAACAGAAAGTGGGTCGTTCTTGGCCCTTGAGAGTCCACAGTACAGAATGACAGAATTAAACCGGCACTATACATGGACTAAATATATAAAATAATATCTCTATAAATAGGCTGTATATTATTAACAATAATAATGAAGTAGCTCACTTGTCAGTCAAACCAAAAAGTAATTTTTCTGTTGTACCTGAAGATGCATGTACAATAAACCAAACGGTAGATGTCTCCCTACTCCGTGCAGATGTGTGTTTTCATGGGCACGGTACGATGCTGTCTACAGATGACCGAGTCGCCATTTTGAAAAGCAAATCGTTCACAGCACACCCGTCCTGAGTACTGGAACTATGCCGCGGGGCCGGCCTCGCAAACTGAGAGTTAAAAGCAACGACGAAACAGGTAACAAGTACCAAAATGCAACGAATAAAAAATACATATTAAGTGCTATCCAAATAACCCGCTATTGTTTGGGCAAACACCTCTGTATCTTATATAATAACACTTCAATGTAGTGTATATAGTCCCCGGATATAGTATTGCGGGTGGGCTTTGCTTTGTGCGGCGAAGGAGTGATTGAGGCGGAATGATATTAATAACGTTTCGGTGGCTCTTCTTATTGGCTTCCAGTCTAAATTGGTGTCCACGAGAGGAAGAACCTAGGGCTAGTGTAGTGTTAGTCAATGTACGGTTTTTGACATTTTATCTTTGTTTATTAGTATAATGTCGTTAGCTTGTTGTTGCTAACTAGCTCGCTTTGCTACCGCTAGCCTAGAGGCTAACACGCCAAAATGTTGTCCATTGTTATTTTGATCCTGCGAGGCTGTAGCGAGGCAGTGTTGATGGAGCAGTGGTGTGTGACCAGAACACGTTGTCGCGTTCACGTATTGACATGACCCTGTGTGTTGTGATCTGTTGTCGGAATGCATTTAATGTGCTAGCACTGCTGTCATCATCGGAATGTGATGATTAGCATAGTTATTATTATTGAATGATAATGTTACGCTAACCACACGATTCCGCTCACGGATGGAAGGTAACGATAGTTGGGAATAAAAAACAACAGTACTTTCCTATAACGTTAAGTCTCTCACATAGTTCCTGTGACCGTTATGGCTTAGATGGGCGTGAGAAGCCAAACTGTTGAATATCACACGCCAGCAGGTTCACCAAAACAGCATTTGATAGAAACTGCATTTACATGAGACTGCACATGCATTTGTTTGTGCGCGAGCTAAGAGAGAAACCACATTTTTTTCTTTGGAAGGCAAAAACGGTTAATTAAAAACTTTATTTTTGCAAGTGAACCTCCATTATGCACACATACCTGCCTTTTAGAAGTGTCGTTGACCACATGTTTTTATTCACAAGGCACCATACATTAAGACCAGTATTTCAAGGCACACCTAGAGTAAATCATAATGAGTAGGACTCATTTCCAGGCAGCTGGTGGCGTGGCACAGTTGGAAAACCACTGCTCTAAAGTTCATTATTTCAAACCATAAATTTAAGGGATAACACTACATTATATTTTTAGCAGTCAAACTTATTACTAAATACAAGACAAATGGCACTGCGCTCAATTCGGAACTATTGCTGTGATTGTTAGATTGTTTGATAATTGTCAGCCTCCAATAATAGATCAAGCCCTTCTGTTCAGTATTGTACTGGACAATTTTACTAATAGGCCTACATTATATGGACCCCAGGAAGAGGGACTCCTATTGAAATAATAAAACAAAACAACATAAAAAGAAAAACATTGTAATACATTATTTAGGATTATTCCTTTTTTAGTAAAATTAGACTATTCCACTTAATTCTGAAACCTACTCCCACTTAGAGAAACTGATTCACAGTTTTTTTAAAACACATATAGTAGAAAATGCACAGAATTGGGTACTTTAGAAAGCCCCTTGAACCAAATTAGTCAAGTGTTGTCTCTTGTGCTCGATCAGATGTGGATCCCAGCGACAGTAAGGCGGAAAGTTTCAGTGATGGAGAGCTCAAGGACAAGAAGTGCACAATATGCTCTCAAATCTTTACCACTGAGAGCCAGCTGCAGAAGCATCTACGTGAACACGAAAGCAACGATAAGGTAAGTACAGCATAAAAGTGTCCGCAATTCCACACATTCAGTTCTTGAATCTGACCTATATTTAATTCAATTTCAATTCAGTTCAAAGTATAATCGCATCCACTTCAGTAGAATCACAATACTAATATAAGCCTCGTCTCAACCGGCAGTTGAAATTCAAATGCCTTGTAAAAAGCCACCTTCTGGGTAGTTCTGCACAGTGCTAAGCCAGGCACCACAGGATATACCAGAGCAGTATGAGGTGACAGCGTTCCAGCCCTTACGGGAGCAGAAAGCTTCATCTGTGAGGTTGTTGACCTGTTGTGGAATACCTTCACAAAGCACAACAAAATCCCAACACTCTACCTGACATCTCTGTGTAAGTTTAGTGCAGGTGAAGAGGAGAACTGTGTCCCAGCTCCAGGTTGGATTTGAGCCAATCTAGTGGCTGGAGGTGTGGATTTTTATCTCAGATAATTTTTCACAAAGCGAAAAATGAAGCTGCCATATATGTCATTGTTTATTTGAAAGTTTCAGCACGGATCTGAACCTAATGTGCCAGTCACAATATTTGGAACCAGCTGAGCTGTTTCCAAAGCTTCTGCAATGTGCTGTTACCAGCAGCGTGTGGTGCGCACACTTCCATATTTTGTTTATACTGAACACATCTGGGGTCATTTACTTATCCTTATGCAACATTTCATCAGAGTCACAATATTCTGTACCACCATGTGTTTTCAGTTAAAGGAGCACAGCCTCAGGTGAATTGATAAACTGCTGCTAAATACGACTTGATGTGTACAGTGGGAACTATTGTCAAGCTGCAAAGGCACAGTCTGACTCCTAGATGAATGAAAAACCAATGCGGGAGGTAAGTACATAGGTGCAGTAGGTGTGAAAGGCTTCTGACATAATACAGTGGATTTGCTATGTGCCAGTATTGCATTGCTGGTCTTTTTTGTATTTTGGTGGTTTAGTGCATTTAAAGCAGAACTATAACAACATTTTTGCTAAGAAGGACCAAAGTTGTTTTGTCCAACCACCATCCCCCTGACTGAGGTCTCTCTGGTGCCCAATAACAGTCCCAAATAGCACAGCAAATGTTACACCTCCTTCTCATAGATGTGGAATCACAGTTGCAATTTCCTCTGCTGCAGTATTCACTGGCTGGTAATGGTCAGTAAATTAATTTGAGTGGCTATTTGTTTGAATTTCCATTCCCTCCTCCCATCCATGTATGTGTAATGTTACTGTGTGAAGGATGTTCCTGCCCCTGATGTGTTTACACTTTCTGGTGGCTACTCTTGGGGCGATTGGTTTGTGTGGATATGAATTTTACATGGAGCAAGGTACGGGCGGACCATCCACGTGCAGCCCCAAAAAAATCATCTCTCACTCTTACATGCACACACGCATCACACACACATAAGCGCATGTTCAGGGGCTTGGTTCATCCCTCCATGCTATTAACAAGAATGTTAGAGTAAGGAAAACTACTGTCATTTGGTCTCCTCCTCCTTCAGTTGCAGCTGCACCTGTAGTTGTGAGCCATTTTAATTTCAAGGCCACTATAGTCGTGTTTCCACTAGCCCTATAGTGTGGCCGCTCATAAAGTTTCAGGGCACGCCCTTACAAAAGGCTGTTCACTCGCCGTGTTTCCATTACAAAAAAAATCTTGAGAGGGATTTTCGAGACCCCAGAGGTGACTTATCACTCTGAATGGGTTTCGTTCGCCGGTGAGCAGCTGGTCAGTGATACAGTGGTGTGTTCTTTCTCAAGAGAAATACAGAATAGTTGTAGTTTGATTTAAGGTGGCCCGTATTATTCACAACGTCAACTTATGTACAAGTAACATGGAAGAAAACACTCAAAACGGCCTCCTTAGCGACTCACATGCAAATTAGGTGCGTTTTTGTCGAGATAGACCCGCTTCATTCCAGTTAGTCGACCATAGTGGAAATGCACCTTAAGTTCACACACATTGGCACTCTGTCCAGGCTGAAGAGCAGCAGCCTCTGGGTCTGCCAGTCTGAATAAGACTCGCCGGTGTCAGCGTTGCTCTCAGCCTTCTTTGCAGTCAGAAAGTACTTTGAAATTAAGTCAGTCAGCTCCTCTAATAGAAATGGAATTTGATATCAAGGCCATTTTAGCCTCATGGTAAATAATTATTTATGTTGTCTGGTATTTTTCTGTACTTGTATATCACAGTGGGTTTTCTCTCTTTCTGTCTCTTCCTATCTCTCCCAAGCTGAGACACCTCAAACAAAGATTACCCACTTATGAAACATTATTTATTATTTAATGATGAAATGTTGTGTTTTAACACACCTGTTTTGCAAATGTCCAAGATTCTAGAAGACACTTAAGTACGACAGGGGGAGATCATGGGGAGCTTTCCAGGTCCACAGCAAAT
The DNA here is from genome assembly GCF_963691815.1 of Echiichthys vipera. Taxonomy (NCBI): domain Eukaryota; kingdom Metazoa; phylum Chordata; class Actinopteri; order Perciformes; family Trachinidae; genus Echiichthys; species Echiichthys vipera. The sequence continues at coordinate 26,731,749 of NC_139833.1, forward strand.
GCATTTTCTAACATCAGTTAAGGTAGCGCATTGTTTTAGGTGCTACAGTAACTCCTGTCTCCAGCAAGGACATGAGTGCAGAGGGAGACGTCTTGAGATCTTAAACTCTTCATCACTGCTTTCTCTAACTTCTCCTCTCTTCCTTGCAGCCTCATCGATGTGATCAGTGCCCACAGACATTTAATGTGGAGTTCAACCTCACACTCCACAAGTCCACACACACGACCTCTGAATTCACCTGCCCCGTTTGCAAAAAAAGGTTCTCTCGCATCGCCAGCCTCAAATCTCATGTCATGCTGCACGAAAAGGAGGAGGTTTGTAAGCCAACCAATGGAACATGAAAGCATGACTGATTTGCATCCAATACCCGTTAGGAAGAAATGCATCTCTCTGTTTTGTCTCCTCTGCCAACAATGCTACCTACCCTGCAGAATTTGATCTGCGCAGAGTGTGGAGATGAGTTCATTCTTCAGAGCCAGCTCTCTCTGCACTTGGAGGAGCACCGCAAGGAGCTGTCGGGCGTCAAGGTCTACACCTGCAAGTCCTGCGACAAGGAGTTCAAGACATCTGCACACCTCAAGGAGCACATGAAGAGTCACGTCAAGATGAGGTCAGGCAGGGCTGCAGACGTGATTTTTTTCATTTAACAAAGTCAGGTGCAAAATGTGTTGAAGTTAAAAAGGGAAACTATGTTCTTGGAAATTTACAGTCTAAAAAGTCTACCACCACTTTGATAATGCTATCGGGCTGTTAAGACGTGATGTAACACCCTTTCAAAATATGATTTCCGGGTCCAACGCACTCCAAGCCTCTTATTTCTACAACGCAGCAGTGCCGTGTTCCCTGTTGTTTGAACAGATCTGAGTTTTTTTTAGATAATAAAGTCTGATTCTGAGTAAACTTCTACAAACTGTTCCGTAAAGGAGCTGTAACATAGACTGTAATGGACGTAGCTTCCAGGCCTGAAAAAGTGAAGCCAATGGTGAAGTGCCTTAAACCTGCATTCTCTCTAATATCCAGCAGGGGGCGGCTCCACTGGCTCCAAAGAGAAGTCTGATTGTATAGAAGTCAATGGAAAAATGAGCCTGCTCAGTTTATTTATGACCTCAGTAAACAGGTACCTAAGAGTTTATGGTCTCGTTAGTTTCAAGTTACTTCAATACAACACGATGTTCATTTTGAAAATCATGGCCTAATTAAGTGTTGGATGTAAATAGTAAGGTAGATGATAAAGCACTTCATCCGCTGACTTAGCGTGGCCAAATGTCAACCTGTCAGTCAGGACAGATGCTAAAAGATACGTGTGCGTGCGTGCGTGCGTGCGTGCATGCGTGCGTACATGCGTGTGTGTGTCTCAATTTTTGATATATAAGCATGTGTGATTTAATAAGTAGTTAATTGTCTTTTAGATATATCTTTATAACAGTATACATGCCATGAAATCCTTTTATTTCGTCCATAAGTGCCATTTGAATTTAAATACACTGTATTTGTTTATGCATTTTTTTCATTTTACCTCTCTCTTATTGACGAAAGAGGTGATCGTAATTTCACGTTCGGCCGTTGTCTGTTTTGTTTTAACGGAGCATTTGGACCCAGACATCGTATTTTTAAAGGGTGTTACGTCAGACTTAACAGCCAGATTAGGACTTGTAGCTGCCACAGACAATGTTTTGCATTTAATTTTATGAATATTTATCAGTAAAGCTTAAATAAAAAAGGTTAAATTGGCTGCATGAGGACATGCACAATCTGCTATGGCATTCTTATTTATTCCTATAACAGGCAGTTTTGCAGCCTATATTGTACAAGAGCAACGGTCCTCAGTGCTGCGTGTGAACCCTTTATAGCCTATTTCTAAACTATATTAGTTGAAGCTAAACAGTAGGACCAAGGTCCAAAAAGAGCCTTGCAGGCATAACAGTTACAATAACAACAGCTCTTGAGGATACCTCTTGTACAATTGATGCTTTATCAACTCAAAATTGTATGTGTGGAAATGAAAGATGTGGTTTGATCTAAAACTAGAAGCCAAAATGTATTAAGAACATGCAAGGAAATCAGACCTGAACAGCTGACATATCAAGTGCCATAGATCGACACTGGACAAATAAGCATGGCACAAAATTATGTGGTACAGAAATTCTTGTTTGTCCATTGTGAAACTGAAAATGGATTGTATTATAAAGTAATTTTAGGTGAAGGCCTCAGTTCAAACACACAAGAAAGTATAAAAAGCTCAAGAGTGGTACATTTTGAAAGCACTGTGTTATGTCTAAGAAGATGTAAGAATGCTTCTTTGAACTTTTTATTAAGAAAAAATGTTGCTACAAAACACAAAAATGATTTGAGTGTTTCTTTCCCTACAGCACACACATGTTTTCAATAAGAAAAGCATATTTAATCCAACAAGGGTTAAGTGCAACAAAGCAAAAGAAAGATAAAGATCTGCATTATTCTAATTGAATGATTTGTTTTTGTTTATTACTTCTGCAGGCCACTTAACTCTAGTTCCAGAAACTACAAAAAAAACATTGACCGCAGCGGGTTCCAAAACAACTGCCATCATTGCGGAAAGGCTTTCAAAAAGCCCAGCCAGCTTGTTAGGCACATACGAATACACACGGGTAAGTAAAAAAGCACAGAAAATACAACGCGTTTGGTTTACATACAGTAGATCTGATGTCCATCTAATGATTCATGCTCAGAGGAATTATTGTAGAAGCTCTGTGTGGACTGTGTTGACCTGCAGGTTACGCAAAACCTGAAGTAGATGTTTTGTTAGGTGTGGATGGTCACAGGCACCAGGTCGTAACTGTGGGCTCTGTAGCCCGCTGTCCCAACGCCAGAGGTTGTGGATGCAGCAGGAGGTACTAGAGAGCTGGCTGTTCTGGTTCCTGATTTGAGTGTTTTAATGCCCAGCTTTTCCTCTGACAAAAAATTTAATTTGGTGACATCCCATGACTTACGGTTCAAATCAAGTAGAATTTATTTTGTTTTACAGAAAATCCATCATTTGATGTAGCCTGTTAAAGAAGTAGAAAGTTGAAGTGTTGCATGTACAATAAACATCGCTCTGCATGTTTTTACTGACCACAACAGCAACAGATATATGTTTGATTATTTATAAATTATAGGCTCTCTGTGACCACTGCAAGTCAGTTGCACTGCAATCTCTATAATCAGGGAGACCTTATGATTTATGATTACCTTATTTAAGACTATGTTTGTTTACTCAAAAAGGTGTGTGTCCTATCTGTGACCCAATTACATTTAACAAAATGTAAAGTTAAGGGATTCCAGTGTGTTTAAGTGCCAGTTTTATCGTGAATCACAATTATTTTGGCCAGGAAATCAAGAAGATATATCGGCCCATGATTAACTGACTCCATGACATATCGCCACCAACTCCTGAGCAGTTTGCTGTGTTTGCATTGCTTTTCTGATTGACTGTACACCTCATCTCAGTTCATCACTCAGCTGTCATACAGAGATGTTTTATGGGTAAAATTCCAATATTGGTATGACAGATATTCCCTCATGGATTTGAGCTTGATCAGCCATCAGGGTTCAGGTCATGTAGCCAGTAGCTTCCACCCACATGTTGTTTAGATATCATTCATATGTTAATTTGTTTGGTTGCCTGGCTGGATGACTAATGCTGGATGGAGTTTATTCCTCTGTGCTGTGAATTTCAAACTGCCCTTATGCTGAAGAGGTTAACAATCACTCTGGGAGACTAGACACGCACACGCACACGCACACGCACACGCACACGCACACACACACACACACACACACACACACACACACACACACACACACACACACACACACACACACACACACACACACACACACACACACACAATATGCCTCATTCCCCCACGCTCTCCGATGCACAGAACAGCTGATACCAGTGTTTCTGGCAATTTGACCTGTGTTTGATGTGACCTTTCCCTTCCCTTCCATTCAGGTGAGAGGCCCTATAAGTGCACACACTGCGGCAAGGCTTTTAACCAGAAGGTGGTGCTGCAGACTCACATGGTGAGACACACTGGAGAGAAACCTCACCTCTGCATGTTCTGCCCTGCTTCCTTCTCCCAGAAAGGAAACCTCCACTCCCACGTTCAAAGAGTTCATTCTGAGGTAAGAGCACAGTGCTACAAGTTTGAAAGTAAAAGCTCACACCTGAAATACTGCAAGAAATATACATGTATATACTCTACATACAGTGGAGATCGAAATTAGAGAATCAACCTTAAGTATTAATTCTTGATTTATTCTGAAATACTTTTTTTTTTATTGTTCAGAATTTGATAGAAAATCCTCTGGGTTTTTTTTTTAATAAAAAAAAAAATCTAGGCACTTCAACAAAAAACTTTATTTTGTGAAAGAAACAGGGCTACACTATTCGGAAGTGTAGAGGCTCTTGCTTTGAATGACTTCAGCACATCTGCGCCCACAGGATAAGTAGGCTGTGTCCAACAATTAAGTAAATTGTCACCAGATGCCAGATAAACACCAATAACTGGGAGGGATCTTAATTTTGCTCGCTGCTTTTTTTCACAAAATTAAGGTTTTTGTTGAAGTGCCTTGGTTATTAAAAAGAAATATGCTAATACAGCAGTGGTATAGCCCCAGTGGATATTCTGTCAAATTCTGAACAATAAAAAATAACAATATTTCAGAATAAATAAAGTATTGTTCTCTAATCTTCGTTCTTGATGTCCACTGTAAATCCTTTTATTCCATGATATATTCTTTAGGTGATAGTAGGTTGACTCTGTTATTGTGTGGCTGTAGAAGTTCAGGTCTGAGTCCATGACTACACCTAAGTTTCTGGCTTGGTTTGTGGTTTTTAACATTACCGTTGAAGCTGGGTGCTAACTTTTAATCGTTCTTCCTTGGCTCCAGAATCGATTATTTTGTTTTTTTCTTTGTTTAATTGGTCCATCCAATTGTTGATTTGGTCAGTGCATCTACTCAGTACTTGTATTGGAATATAGTGGCCTGGTGCTAGTGTTGTGTAAATTTATATGTCGTCTACATATTTATGGTAAAATATTTTGTTGTTTTTCATGATCTGAGCCAGTGGAAGCATGTACTGTAGAAGAACTCCATATGTAATTGTTGCCCGCTCAGATATGTAATTACCTATTGACACAAAGTAGTCCCTTCTCTTCAGGTAGGATTAATACCAGTTTAATACTGTTCCAGAGAGTCTAGTATAATCATATGTTGTGATCGACTGTATCGAATGCAGCAATGAGATCCAGTAATACTAAGACAAAAATTCTGCCATTGTTTGTGTTTAAGTGGATGTCATTGAAGACCTTTACAAGAGCCATATCAGTGTTATGGTGTGGTATAAATTCTGACTGGAGGACACCAAAGCAGTTGTATGAAGTCGTTCATCTGCTTAAAATTAACATTTTCAAAGATTTTCCTCAGATATGACAGGTTTGATATTGCTATATAATTAGTGATTGACCGATACAGCAGCTGGCCTATATTTGAGTTTTTTAGGTGTATCGGTATTGGCCCTTGCGGGCTGCTGTATAGTTGTTTCCCAGCATTATTTACAGACAGGCGTCCACAGGCAGCTCTGTGTTGCTTGAGACGCCTTTTTAAGTTCAATAAATGTTCCCTTTTTTAAAAAAAAATTGAGACTCATAACCAGGGGTGAAAGTAGTTTTTATTTCTTGCCGGTGCTATCATATTGACCAATAGTGCGCATAATGTGCGCGTCGCTAGCTAATGAAAACACCCAGGGCTGTAGCCCAGATGTCAGTCCTTCCCAGATGGGGGTTCAGGTTTTTTTTTAAATGGCGCAGATGAAAATGCAATTGTGATGTAGTTTGAGAAGGAAAGAACGGGGCAGGCCTACTGAGGAGGTATATGTTTATGTTAAAGATAGGAAAGGTCAGCACAGACACCAGCAGCCAGAATGAGACATAAGAACAGCCTACAGCCTCAGAAACACTGTCATGCACCGACCTGATGTCAAGTGGACCGAGCTAAATCCACTGCAGGTTTCCTGAAACTGCAAACTAGACGCCATCACTGTTCAGATGGACGTTTTCTCTTCCGACAGGTGTTTGGGTTTAACGAGTGACCCGTTAACTGGACACTATCACCTGAAAGAGTCTGCGGTTGCCATAGTGCTGGTAGATGTTAATAACAGGAATAGAATAGTAGCTGACTTGGGGGAAAAACCTCTATGTTTAATTTTTCATGACAGTGTTAAACATAATGTCACCTACCTGATCAGTCTTAATAGTTTTGTTTGATGTTACAGTAAACATGAGGAGCGAGTTCCTCCTAATAATTTCTAATTCAAATTAGTTTTCTCAATTATTCATTTGTCTTTGCAACCTGCTTGTGTAAACACGTGATCGTAGAATTTTATTAACCACTTTCATTGTCAATTCATTGTCATGCGTTGGAAAATATAGAAAATAAATGAAAGTCCAGTGATTGTGGTGCGCCACCAGCCGCTAGCTGTCTCCCTCATGTAGTAAAACAGATCTCAGAGTATCTCCTTTTTATACAGTCTATGAACAGCTATCTCTCTTAAAAACATACTTAAGTCAGTCTGCTTTAAGTTTGATTCTGAAGTTATCAAGTCAGTCTGCTTTAAGTTTGATTCTGAAGTTATCAAGTCAGTCTGCTTTAAGTTTGATTCTGAAGTTATCAAGTCAGTCTGCTTTAAGTTTGATTCTGAAGTTATCAAGTCAGTCTGCTTTAAGTTTGATTCTGAAGTTATCAAGTCAGTCTGCTTTAAGTTTGATTCTGAAGTAATCACTTAATCACTTGTCAGCGTGGACTATGTTTTTTTTTTTTTAGATGGCACAGAGGTCCAGGGCTACAGCCCCGAATGCCCAGGTCTAACCACGCACCAGGCGCGCGCACACTGAAAAATACACTGTCTTATTTATAATGGTCTACTTATCAAGCATTCACTAGAACGTCTTATCACTTAAGTACTTTTTAATCACACTGCTACTGTGAAAGTCTCAGACTTTGCAATAAACGTCTGTCTGCTAAAACACTTTGATTACCAGCTGCGAATGTTGGCACAAGATCTGGTTAAGCCGTGCATGCACTGCTCGCAATGTCTGTCCAGGGAAACACTGCACACATAAAAACGAACATTAAAACATCAACATATTTTTCTGTATATGTTGTTTTTATTTGGGAGACTTTGCAACAAACGTCTGTCTGCTAAAACACTTTGGAAACCAGCTGCGCATGTTGGAGCAGGATAGTCAAGCAGTACGTGCGCTGTGAGCGAAACGCTGCACTGAAGGTTCAGACACAATTCAGAGACAGTTCAGAGCAACTTACATGCAATGTGTATTGTGGAAAACGTGTTGCTTCTGGTAATTTGACATTAGCAGGTGTGTTAGTGCAATTTATTTTAGAGACAGTATATTTTTCTTTACAGTACGGCGTAACCCTCCAAATGTTTTAGTGGTACGCCCTACCGGCCAGTACCGGCTTACTTTCACCCCTGCTCGTAACAACTCGTAATATCATCATTGTTTAATTTGTATGATGTAAATTGAGGAAGCAAAAGTAGTATTGGCCTATAAATATCGGCTCAAGAAAATTGGCAGTCTATATCGGTCATTGGCTAAGGCTGATGAAAAAAAGTTGTCAGCAATGGCCCTAAAAAAATCCATATCCGTCTATAATTGTACATTTGTGAAGTTTCTAAGTCGTTCTTTTTTAAGAGAGGCTCGATAATCTACTAAACACCTCAACATTATTGCCGGGCATTATCTGCACCCCAGCGCCTAGTTTACAAGCTCTGGCATGTGTAATGGCGCATGCAGGGAGGACAGAGGGCGTACCACACACATCCAAGGTGGGGATATAAACAAATTCAGGGGATAGGAACACTTTCAATCCTGCCAGATCCTCACAGAGAATGAAGTCAAGCCCCAATACCGACAACTTGGACCGCAAACCATCTCGTATCAGGCCAGACACAATGGAACAGGACCACCATGCACGCACAGAAGAGGTTAAGCATCAACAAGGGTATATAGAAAAATATTCACACGACCTCGGGGTCGTAACATAGTGAAATTTTGTTGCGTCAAACTCCCAGGCGTTGCACGAGACAAGAAATTATAAAAACAAAACCAGATAAAAATATACACAAATGGGCAATATTTATGAAACAGCAAACACGGTCAAAAGTAAACAGTGTAAATAAAGTGAGAGCACAATATAAATGACAGTAGTGCAGGTATTAAATAATATATACATAGGCATGTCTTTGGGTATTTTGGCCTTTAAGAATGTACTGTTCATTGATTAAGGCTCTGATGGCCCGTGAAAAAAAACATTCTCTCAGTGTATGAGATCAGGCAAGGGATCTTTTATTATCCTCCTAGCTCTGCTTATTGTATAGGCTCTGCAGGGAGGGGAGCGAGGTCCCCGTAGTGCACTTAACTAGTCGCACAATCCTCTCTGCAGGGCCACCTTGTCGTGAGAGGACCTGTTGCCACACCGGGTAGTTAAGCTTATCGTCAGGATTCTCCGCACTGCAGCAGAGCAGAGGGATTGAAGGCTTTCTGAGAGACCTTGAATTTCTCTCAGCTCTCGTAGGTGATACAAGTACTGTCTGGCCTTTTGTTGTCACAGTGTCAATATGTGTCCTCCAGCAGTGTATTACAGCAACAAGGAAGTCTACAAAACAACAAACTTTATAGCAGGGTTTTTAATTTTCATCACTGTCTGAAATAGAAAGATAGGTTTGACACATCAATCACTAAATGAATCCTCCCCAAATCCTCAACAGTTATAAATTACTTGATTTGTTTTCAGTGCAAAACCACAGAGCTGATGTTCTGTGTCAGATCTTTTAATTATTCTAGCTTTTATCATCTGTCAAAAGCTGCATTCATTTAGGATAATGTTTCAAAAACAAATTCATTTTGTCATGAATGCAGTTTCATTTGTTCTGCGAATTTCTAGAAATACCTGAAATGAGGTGGAATAACTGAGATTTTGCCACTCGTATAATTCTTGATTGATTAAAAATAATTCTCGTGTGTGTGTGTGTGTGTGTGTGTGTGTGTGTGTGTGTGTGTGTGTGTGTGTGTGTGTGTGTGTGTGTGTGTGTGTGTGTGTGTGTGTGTGTGTGTGTGTGTGTGTGTGTGTGTGTGTGTGTGTGTGTGTGTGTGTGTGTGTGTGTGTGTGTGTGTGTGTGTGTGTGTGTGTGTGTGTGTGTGTGTGTGTGACTCTGTTTCTTTTTCAAAACTGCCATCACAGTATTTACTGCTGTATCGAAACAGTAGCATGTGCAGCGACACACGTATCAGCAAGAACAATGTCGCAGTATAAAGCGGATTTTTTGAGCACAGGCCTCAGTTGGAAATACTCTGTCACAGTCAGGCTATTGTATGAACCTATCCCAAGTGATTTCTCTAATAAATTTGCATATAAATTTCATATTGATAGAGGCTCTGGTATAAAGAGAGACCTCTTCACATCTGATAGAATGGCTATTATTAACAAAACAAAAGACAATCAGGACCGATGATGTACTAAGCTATATCATCAGTGAAATGTGAACCACATACATCCCGAGTCATCACAGGTACTGGGAATTAAATATACATCAAAAATAGAGTTTACATACTGTACATTATATTTTGAGTGTGGACCTAAACAGAGACTATATACAAAATGCAACAAAGTGCAAAATCTGTAGTTGAGATTCCATTCAGAGGAATAAAGTGTCATTTTCACTTGGTAATGTCCTGTCAAGCTTTACCTTTAATCATAGACCGTAAAAGATAGTAGCAGGTTTAATGTCATGGGTTAATATCTGAATTTACAGTTACTTTATAAATATCTGGGCATAAGTGATAAATGAAAAGACGCAGGAAATGGATGCGACGTACAAACACATCCGCCCCCCGTTATCTACGGTGGGGGTGTTTTAATTTTGTTTATTTTAGAAATAATTAAGTGTGAATAGAAAGCGTCACACTCAATTCAGCGTGATAAGCAGTCAGATTGCTTTAATGCTCACAAGTACATATTTGATGACTGATTTTACTCCATCCATTGTGTTCCAGTCCACTGGAAAAAAAGGGTTTGTTTGTGCCATTTAAATGCTACATTATCATTTTCCTCAGAGCTTATACTTTCTCTTTCTCTTTTTAACGAAATAGATTAGAACTAATTGAAGCATGATTGTATATTCCGTGCTAAAAGCCCATGGTGGGACCAGTTGATTAAATTACTTCTGGAAAGCCAAACAGCAGGACCATTTGAATAATGCATCTAATTTTTACAAGCGTCCTTCAGATTTCCTGCTCTAGATAGAGTTTGGCCTTAGTTGACAGACTTTATGAATACATTATGGTCAGACTTATTCACAATAGCTTTTCATGAGCAGATGCATACTCAAGAGTCAAGGGGCTAAAATCATCACGGTCAAATCCAATGAAGTGTTTTTGGTTGTGTAGGGTGTAGGCATGTTGAGACAGTAACACTGTGCTCATTCATAAAAGTATAACCCATCTGCAAAATAGTTCAGACGCTGTGTAGAATATAAATAAAAACAGAATGCAATGATTTGCATATCAGTGAAGCCCAATGTGTAATTGGAAATAGCACAAAGACAACATTTCAAATGTTAACAGAATTTTTTTTTTTGTAAATTCACGTTTTAAAACAGTTGGGACATGGTCATGTTTACCCTTTCTGTTGCATCATCTTCTTTTAACAGCGCCCTGTAAGCGTTTGGGAACTGAGGAGACCAATTACTGTCATTTTGAAAGTGGAATGTTTTCCCGTTCTTGTTTGATGTAGGATTTCAGCTGCCCAACAGTGTGAGGTCTCCTTTGTCGTATTTTACATTTCATAATGTGTCAAACATTTCCAATGGGTGACCAGTCTGGACTGCAGGGAGGCTAGTTTAGCACCTGGACTCTTTTACTACAGAGCCATTCTGTTGTTATACGTGCAGAATGTGGTTCGGCTTTGTCTTGATGAAATAAGCAAGGCCTTCCCTGAAAAAGAAGGTGTATACTTGGCAGCAAAACCTGTATACATCATTCGGCATTAATGGTGCCTTCACTATGAATATATATGAAATCCACAAATTCTTTTGTATCTGATGTTGAGAAACATAATTCTTAAATAGTTGCAATATTTGCCAATGCAGTCTTTCAGAGTGGTGAACCACTCCACATCTTGACATAGAAAGGCTCAGCCTTTCTGGGATGCTCGTTTATACCCGATCATCTTACTAACATGCTAGATCAAATTCAAAGTGGGCATATAATCGTAAGAATTTTCTCTGTTTCAACATTTGAAATGTTGTCTTTGCGCTATTTTCAATTAAATATGGGGTTTCAATGTTTAGGAAATCATCACGTTCTTTTTAATTTACATACTGTCCCAACTTTTTTGGAAACAAATGCCAATAATAAGCTGCAGAAAATAAATCTACATAAATTTCAGCTGATTTAATCGGCTCTAACTCCTATGTATCTTACATCCAAACCATTAACATTTTAAGATATAGTAAGCCGTTTTTGCACAAAACGTTGTAATTTTCAGCGTAAGCAAGGACACTTCGATTTTCTTTTTTTTTTTTTATGGGGGTTAACAATCAAATACCACATTAGCACTACCGACACTGAATGTGTTTACCTTTAAAATCTAAGTTTCTAAAGTTAAAAAAAGTTTTTCCCGCATCTCAACCACCTGTATGACCTGACTAAACATTCTGCCAAATCTCTCTTGCTGACACCACCAAATACTTTTCAACTTGGCTTGCACGATAAATGACATCAGAAAACGATTTCCAAAAACCTTTTACCTATCTATGTTTATGATTCCTGTCACCTTCCCCCTCTCCTTTCTCTGTAGACCTGATTTCTGTCCTGATCCTTTCGTCATCGTTGCCATCTCTACCTTCACTCTCTTCGCTGGCTTCTCATATGACTTCTATTCCACCTCTGTCCCCTCTTTGCAGTCCTTCGCTCCCACTTAATGATTAACACTACAGAGAAAACACACATCTTAGCCCCGTGAGAAATGACCTCCTATGTTCAACCATCTTCCCCATATGTCCTTCACAGGTACATACTCATCCTTATCCCAGCTGCTACATACCCATAATCATCATGATGATAATAACACCTTACTGGAGCTCCATCATCCTCATACTCTGTCAAACATACTTCAAATATATCCTTTCATAGTTCAGCCACCTTTCTCCATTTCCAGTACAAAAAAAACAACAACAACTTTGTCCACTGACAATGATCCTTCACCCCACTGGTGGATTGTCCCTCACGGTAAGCATTTTTTTGTGGCACACTCAACAATCACACTTATGGATTTCTTCCCCTACACTCCGAATTAGTTTGTGAAGTAGCATTTTCAGTTTTCAAAGCATTCTACCGAACTTTACTGACACTTATTATGCCGATTAGAAACATTATACTGTACTTGAGAGCTTAAATTTAAATTATAGCTCAAGAAGACCCCCCCCCCCACACACACACACACACACACACTAATACATAAGCAAAATAAACTCACAGACTTCAATGAAAAATATATTCTTACATTTATTTATGGTGATATTAAAGGTCATACAGGCATGATAATCTCAACCAGTCACTGTGTGAAATGGAGTTCCAGAATCTGGCTTGCTGTCTGTCTTGGCTCTGATTGGTAGTACTCAATCTATACTCTCCCAGGTCTTGCAAATAACTAGTTTATTTTGGGTTGAAGCAGGGATATCCACTGAGTAGTGTTGTCAAGATAGAAAAATTCTGACTTTGGTTGTGTGTTTGGCAGCTACCTGCCTAAAATATCTCGATACAGATACTGAAACGATACCACGGCAGGAAACTCAAACATCAAAAGTAATGGAATAAAATATTCAACAAATGACAAGATGACAGAACGTGGAACTTCAAATTATTTCTTTTTTTTTATTAATTAAAACACTTATCAAGTCAAAATAAAAATATATTTTTGTAAAAGCTGCTGAGCTTTAAAACTACTTAACATGTTCAGTTCATAAAATAAGATAATGCTTTATTTGTCTCTGCAAACAGTAGTCAGTGTTTCTTCTAGGTTTACAGCCCCCAAGGCTGTAAACCTTTCTGTCATTTACAAGACAGAAAGATCACAATTATACAAGCAATAATCAGAGCCACAATGCAAACTCAGTTTAAATCAGTGTATTGCACAATAAGCTACACTCGGCATGAGAAAATGTCTTTTAAATAATTGTCCAAAAGGTCCAAATAATGTTCTCCAACAGAAACAGTCCAAGTTAAATCAAAAATCAACAAAATAAAGAAAGAATTTCAGTTTGTTTAATTCTGTTTTCCGTATTTTTCAGATTAAAAGTCGCTCCGGAGTATAAGTCTCACCCGCCGAAAATGCATAATAAAGAAGGAAAAAAACATATATAAGTCGCACTCGAGTATAAGTCGCATTTTTTGGGGATATTTATTTGATAAAATCCAACACCAAGAATAGACATTTCATCTTGAAAGGCAATTTAAAATAAAAATAGAATAGAGAACAACGGGCTGAATAAGTGTACGTTATATGACACATAAACAACTAAGAACGTGCCTGGTATGTTAACGTAACATATTACGGTAAGAGTCATTCAAATAACTATAACATATAGAACATACTATACGTTTACCAAACAATCTGTCACTCCTAATCACTAAATCCAATGAACTCTTCTTCCTCGCTGTCACTTCTGAACAACTCCGCCAACTCATAGGTACGGAAGTAGCAGGTAGCATCTTTTTTTTCACAATGCACTTCTGCCATGACCCGCCCCCGCCGAATTTTGACTGGTTGATGTGTGTGTGTGACGATTGCTGATAAACGCCTAGTCCTTACGTGACTGAGATAAATAATAGCCCGGGCTATTATTTGATATTTTACGGTAATGTGTTAAGAATTTCACACATAAGTCGCTCCAGAGTATAAGTCGCACCCCCAGCCAAACTATGAAAAAAACTGCGACTTATAATCCGAAAAATACGGTAGTTGTTTTGTTGTAGGAGTGAACCCTCCTCTCAAACTAAATAATAAAGGATCTCTGTCAAGTTTCAGTTTCGTTTTCATTTCCCCCCCAGTTAGGAGTGGAGCCTTTTCCCAACGATTTTCAAAACGATCTTTGAAGTGAATCTCAAACGCTGTCTGAGTTTTCTGAGAATTGTGAACATGTGAACATGTAGAGACAGAATTTACATGCTGTCGGGCAAATAAGATCAATAACATAAGGCTGTTTAGTTTGTTTACTAAAAAGACAAGGTGTAGAGCTGTTCTATAGGAAAGGGATCCTTAAATGACTCCTTTTGGGATCTGACGCTATTCAGAAAATACAATTAAATAAAATTAACTTGACTTTCAAGGGGGGCAGGGGTGCCGTTGGGGGGGGGGGGTTACGGGGGGGGGGGGTGCCCCCCTAATATAATGGTAGGGGAAACACTGGTAGTGCACTGAAGTACAACATAAGTGACCCAGACGTGGTGGAGGTCTATACTCTAATCAGACCATTTTCTACTAATCTACAATTACAATCGATACTATAAATGACTGACACAAATGTACATACATATACACAGCACTGGTTGACCTAAATACATTATTTATAAGTGGTGCTGTTGATCAGCATACTTATGAACACCAGTGCATGTTATGGTAAAGTTAATGTCCCCAGTGTGGACTGTTTGCATACAGAGATGTGTGAACCACATCGGACAGTTATACAGTTAGCTTTACCACTGACTGCCTCGTGCAACTCTGATTGTGAAAAAAGCTCACTTGTCTATCCTTCCAAGTATTAGGAAGTATCCAAGTATTAGGAAGTATCCTCAGCATCATTAGGAATAACAGTAAAACTATTACTAATAAAAGCAGTGGGTCCCAAGTTTTGTGGAATGCTGTCAAAGATTCTCTAACCGTAGACATTGTAAAATTTCAGAATGTTACGTCTGGCGAGCAAGGTGGTAAAGGCCACGACACATTGCATAGTAATGGGCAGATTTTTCGACGGAGGTAGCCCAAAAAGAGCAGTCAGGGGATTTGGTTCCAAATTTGTGTTAAGAGCCTGTTTGAGGGTTTAAAATATATCGGACCAAAATTCAGCAAGCTTCAGGCACGTCCAGAACATGTGTGCTTGGTCGGCTGGGGACTGCTTACAACGGTTGCAAGCATCACTATGACTAGGGTATATCTTAGCCAATTTAGAGTTGGTTAAGCACCTCCACTGTAATAGGCTCTGTCTGGCACAAATCAAGGATGAGTGGACCAGTTTTAAAATGTCCCTCCACTGGACTTCAGTAATGTCTATCAATAACCAAGCCTAGAGCGGTCGACAGAAGCACTCATGCCACTTTCAGCCATGTCTGTCTCGCTCTGTGTCTGTCTGTTTACTATGTAACCATGCCCACTCTGGCTGCAAGCAGAGAGAAGCTGCACACAGACACACTGCCCAGCTATCACACAAAGTTCATACCAAGTAGCGATACTAATAACATGTGAAATTGTTTTGTTTTCAACGGCAGAGTACCGCGATACCTTTCTAGTAGTATCGGTTTACCGTGCATCACTACTACACAACCAACACAACACAGCTTCAATTTGCTGAGGACTTTGATAGATGAAGATAATATCATTATATATTTCTCTCTCAGTACAAGATTTTTAAATATTTTTATTGACTAGAATGAGTCACCAAATACATAGCAGCCAGGGATAATGTTTTGTATGTGTTTTATGTTCTCTCATAGACTAAAGGTGTACCGCTGTTCCCGTGCATGGACTGCAGCTGTGTGTTCAAGAAATTAGGCAGTCTGAATGCCCACATCAGCAAGATGCACATCTCTGTGATTGAGGTGCCCTCCAGCACTCCGGTAACATGTTAATTCTTTTGACCCTGGTGAATCAGGTTATACTATTACAGTAATACACAGAAACAGACACAGGTATACTTTAGCCTAACAGCAGATAAACTTAGGGAATCTAGTTAAATATGGAGATATATTTTATTCAGAATTGAAAAATTTCAATTGTTTTTGTCAGTAGCTCATTGAATTTCCTTTTGCTTGTTTTTCCAAAGATGTTTTATTTTTCTCCTCACTGGTAGATCCTGATGCTCATAATGATGATTATTTTCAGAACTTCCGTCATTTCCCTTTACCCATATCTCTTAAAGCTTATGTTGCCTCAGACTGTTTGGGATTATCATAAAGTGGGTATGTCTGTAAAGGGGAGACTTTACAGCAACTCATTTTGGTTAAGATATCTTGAGGGACCCCTTTGAAAATGGCCATGCCAGTTTTCCCTCGTCAGAATTTAGCCTTTGGTGCATGATTTAGCTCACTGGTTGGTAGCAATGAATTTCTTAGATCTTATAGTTTCTAATCTAGAGCCTGCTGCAGCCTCCCAAACACAGGAAGAGACCAGTGCAAGTCAAGGGGTTAAAATGCAGTGATGGACTCTGTGTGAGAGGCAGGGGTGTAAAAAAATAAAAAAGGGCTCTATCTGCATGAGGTGGCCTGTCCTGATCTTGTGTATGACCCTCAAACTGGTCCTTTTTTTCTTTTATCCCTCTTTCTGGCTCCATTCCCCCTCTTCTTCTCCCTTAGGAGACAGAGATGACAGGTCAGGCTCATGGGGGGTCAGAGGGCGGCGAGGGGGTGACAGATGTCATCCAGCAACTTCTAGAGCTGTCTGAACAGGTCAGCGGGGAGACAGTCCAACCCGAACCTCCAGAGCCTGCTATTTCCATGGAAACTGCCATCAACCAGGACATCCTGCAGGTGAGCCAGGGGCTTTCACCCTCTCTAAATAAACCAGATGATCAGTACATCTAACATTCAGTAGAATTCAGGGCTCCATAGACTGACTGAGCTACAGCATATGACTCAAATATTATTCATAAAAAGCAACATTTTAACGAGTGCACCACCGAAGCTCAAGTACCTTAATGTGACCTGCACTCTTGAAGAAATGGGGAGGGACAAAATGTCCTAATTTGTAAAGTTCTTCTAGTTTTTCACTAACACACGCACGCACGCACACACGCACGCACGCACACACACACACACACACACACACACACACACACACACACACACACACACACACACACACACACACACACACACACACACACACAGTAGCTGTCAGTTCTGACCATTTAGGTGGAAATGATTTGGATGGAGAATATATTTGGACACAGAGAAGGAGATGAAGCCATACCTCGGATTCTTGAATTTATTATAATAATAATAATCTACATGATTGGGTAAAGTGTTTTTTTTAAGAATTGAGGAAAACATTCAATTGTAATATTTGAGTGGCACTGTAGTTTGTTCAAATCTGATTCAGATTCCTCTCCTGTTTCTGTAGCAAGCTCTGGAGAACAGCGGGCTGAGTGTGGTCCAGCCGCAGAGCGATGCCACATCCAGAGAGTCACAGAACCAGACCGGCGAGGGCACTGCTGGAGAAAGCAAAAAAGTACAACGGCCGGACAAACCAGCCAGGGAGAAGAAAAGGAGCATTTTTAAGAAACCCATACAAATGCCAGGTAGGGGAAATATTACAGACCATTCACTCAGTAAGTGAGCTGAAGCTCAGTAAGTTTGGTTTTGCCTTTCAGCAAAATTATTGATACACTTCTATCTTCTGGATATTTCAAACTGATTCATCAGTTTAGTTATTTACGTAAATAAATGAAACATTTGCAGTTTGAGAAACATTTTTGCCCGGCTTATCTGCAATCATATAATTAAAATGACGTCTCTGGTTACTGGCTGCTGTTCAAAGTAAAGAAGAAAAACAGTAATTTCATTTTTCAATTTGTTTATATAAACTGGGCGATTATGGCTTTACAAAGATGATAGATTAATTCATAATGAATAACCCAGCTATCAACAGACAGAACCAGTGGACAGCTGCTTCACTCTTCCTTCCTTTCCAGGCTCCATCAGGGAGGAGAATGGCGTTCGCTGGCATGGCTGCCCATATTGCTCTAAGGAGTTCAAGAAACCCAGTGACCTTGTTCGCCACATCCGCATCCACACTCACGAGAAGCCTTTCAAGTGCAAACAGTGCTTCAGAGCTTTTGCCGTCAAGAGTACCCTCACAGCACATATGAAAACGCACACCGGTATCAAGGCCTTTGAGTGTCAGTGCTGCCTCAAGTGCTTCTCCACTTCTGGTAGCATGAAGGTACACATGCGTCTGCATACAGGTGAGAAGCAGGTCCGCTTTATGAAAGGGTTACATTTAAAGCTAAACTGAATTTAACATTTGAACATACTTTTTTCACTCTATTGGCTTACTCCTCTTACCTTATATGCCACCATAATAAATATGCACATAAGTATAAAGGAGGAATATACAAGCTTTCAACATAAGGTTTTCTGGCAGCCAGCCTCTATCATTTAGTATTCAGCTCTATGTTATGATAAATTATGCAGCAAATGACAAAAGCTGGACCTGTGTAAATATAGTGGTGCCGTTGCTGCTAGAGCCCTCATTTGCACTTGTGTATTTGCAATCATTCTGTATTTGCTTATTCTTAGAGACAAACGTCTCAAAGAATTACCCCCTAGACATGAAATGTCAGCATTAGTGTGAATTAACCAAACTGTAACAGTTAAATTATTATATGCATTTGTGCATTCATTTTTGTCTCTCTATTTGCTATGTAATGGCACTGTCTATGTCAGTTGTTTACTTTGGCTTTGGTTATGTGTTAGCTCTTAGCTAAGGCTTTTGATAGATATGTTCTCAGCTGAAATTCTCACGAAGGCTTTGTGCTTATAGAGTTTCATATCTTTGTCACTTTTCCATCTGATGTCATTTAGTGTCATAGAAATATATATTGTCTCCTGCTAACTGAAAGGCCTTGTATAACCTTTTGTAGACACAAAATAAATAAAATTATATGAGCTTGCTTACAGTTTTGGTTTATGTGTGAGTTTCATATTTATTTAGATTGGTTTAGGGATAGTGACTTCTGATATATTTTATGTAATTTGTTGCTTGTTTTAAAATATCTTTTTATGTTCGTATAAAAGTACATATTTCAGCGTCTAATTCTCTAAATGCTAATGCTCCAAAAGTTCTGTTTTTCCCCACTTTTCTTAGGTGTACGTCCTTTCCCCTGCCCTCACTGTGACAAGATATTTCGTACATCTGGCCACAGGAAAACACACATTGCTTCTCACTTTAAAAACTTGCAGCAGAAGAAGCATAAGTTTCCCCGCAAAACCAACAAAGCCAAAGTGTCCAAGAGTAACCTACCTCTGCCTGATATCCCCCTGCAGGAACCCATCCTCATCACTGACTTTGGTAAGAGCATGTGTATACACATGGGGTGGTGATGCACCTGCGTTCATGATTGAAAACATATACATATTTGTATATACATTTTTGGTTCTGCACAAAATGAGATCTCTTCTCCATGTGCCGCTTAACAGGCCTCATCCCATCTCAAAACCCCCGTCTGGCTTTCCAACAATATCTTGAAGTGGTGGGCAGTGACCGACCATACAAGTGCCAGTTCTGTAGTAAGGCCTACAAGAAATCAAGCCATCTGAAACAGCATGTCAGGTAAAGCTTCTTCATAACATGACTTTTTGAGGGCCAATACACGTATTGTCTGATTAATCTGCTGGTAGTTGATAAATTTACTTCATATACTCTGCATTTTATTGGATTTTCTAAATTATTACATCTGAGACAAGGTACTAGGTGATAGATGATGGTGTCTATTTCCACACAGTGGAATTGCATGTTGTTAGTGGATTGTGTTAATTAGTGGAAGCATTTATACAAAGAATAAAAGGAGCCCAAGGATGAAGCCTTGGGGAACACCACAGATCAGTGGGGCCACACAAGAGGGGCATCACTGGCTCTGTTTGACACATATGACTTAAACATGTCAAAGGAGCCTTTCCACCACTCCCAGACCTAAATTTCTACTTGAAACACTTGGCCAAGAGAACGACAGTGTATCATTAGGATGTCCCTCTCTGTTGGTGTCTAACAGAGAATAGAGTAACCTGAACCATTCAGAGATTGATGGAGAATCTGTTCCAAATGGTTTGTATACCCTCGGCTTAGATATTCATGTCAGAGAACTACAGAGAATAGTGCTGAGCTGTAGTTAACTTTAGGTGATGAGTTTGGTGTATTACGAAAGCACCAAGGGCAGTTAGCAGGTGACAAGAGGAGAAGCAGCAGGGTTGTGTTCAGCATTTGCCAGGCAAGCACATCCCCAATTTCTCATTACACAATAATAGTCAAATCAACCTATTAATATGCTCTTATTCTATTTTTGCAAATCCAATACTGTTATTAGAGGTCATTTTGAATACATATACCTTTACATTGCTTGCTCCTTATAATACCTGACATAAATGAACAGTACAAAAACCTTTTTTTCAAAACTTACCTTAAAATGTCTGTCAGTCATGCATGAAATGTAATATTGAAACAGCAGCAGTGAGAATGATTTATAGCTGTGAATAACTCCACTTCTCAGACCTCTGTATCTCTGTTGAACTTTCTAGTTTTTGTATTATGACAGACTTTCAGCATTTGACTTAATTTAAATATTAAGAGGTTAATCTAAATAATGGCATCCTCTTCATCCTTGCGGTGACTTCAGATTGTCACGTCTCCATTTGCCAGGGTTGTCAGAAGTTGCATAAAAACTTTCCACCTTATTCTGAAGAGTTCATTATCTTTTCTTTTCATTTAGTTTATCCTAGAAGTTAAATGTAGATTTTTTGTACATAACAATACCACCTTCTAAATTACTTCAATTGAAAAATCAGCATATTTAATAACATGCTACTGCTGTGTGCTTGGTGTCCCACTAAAAACTAAATACTAAAACTGCAATTTCATGTCTAACTAGCGTAGCCTTCCTTTTGTCATCCTAGGTCTCATACAGGAGAAAGGCCCTACAAGTGTGTGCAGTGCAGTCGGGGTTTCGCCTCCTCAGGAGTTCTCAAGGCTCACATCAGGACCCACTCAGGCCTAAAGGCGTACAAGTGCCTGATGTGCGACACCACTTTCACAACCAGCGGCAGCCTGCGGCGCCACATGACCACACACAGTGACCTGCGACCTTACATGTGCCCCTACTGCCAGAAGACCTTCAAATCATCACCCAACTGCAGGAAGCACATGAAAACACACAGGTTTGGGCTAAGTCTGCGTGTCTGTTCGTGGTTGTGTTTGTTACGTACAATTTTGCCATGTACCTTGGAGCATCATACATGCAGTGACACGGACGTCCTATACAATCCAAGTAAAAGTAGAATAACACTAAAATTTACAGTTCTCTATTATTCTTGTTCTGCCACACCAGGTATGAACTGGCCCAGCAACTGCAGCCCCAGTCAACAGATGACCCCTTAGGAGGGGGCACTGTGGCTCATGATATGCAGGTGGAAATAGAGGGTGATTCCCTCCAGCAGCCACCTGCTACCTCAGAAGAGCAGCAAAGTATGCTGGGACTGGGCCAGACAGAGGTTGTGAATGGAAGTCAACAAGTGACATTGGATGCACCCCTGACTGAGCAACCCCTTGTACAAGGAGAAGGTAAGCGGGAGCGGGCCCAGATGGGTGGCCAAGGAGTGGCACATCATAGATGGATTACTGAACAGCCTGACATGTGCCCTACCAGGTACAGGGGCAGTGTGAAATCATTGTTAACATTTCTTTTTTTTTTTTTTTTTACCTTTTTTAAAGAACATTTAGGATCGAAACTTCAGAACTAATTTTTGTATCTAAAATATTTGGGGACCTTTACTAGTTGCAGAACAGCCAAGATGTCCTCCATCCACCTTTGTCTTTGAGACTCAGACTAATCTGTTGTTTTGCTGTGCATCTCTTTCTCTGTGGCGACAGACTCGTATGGGACTACCCAGCATGCTCTGCCTCAGAATATCAGCCAGTTTGAGACACCAGCACTTCCTCAGCCTGCCTTTGACCAGCAAGCTCTAACGCAAGGTACAAATCGTCGTGTGGGCATTTCCATTCTGTTTATGTTTATTGCACATAATCTGTTTTCAAACAATTGAGTGCATGTTTATGTATGACAAAGAAGTAGAAAATCTTTGTAAACTGTCACCTTATTGTGCAAAACATATGTTTTTTGATTGAGAAGTGAAAAGACAATGAGCTGTAGCAAGTCACTTATCGTTCCAGTAATTACCCTATAGAGTTGTCTGCTATAAGAGTTAATTGATTGTGCAGTGTACACATGTTTGCCTCACGAAACCATCTCTGTAAAGAAATAATTCACTTTAGATTATCATTAAAAACAAATCAAGCATTAATGACGGAATAAAGTCTGTGTCAGTTGCACTCGTCTCTCACAGGAGAAAGCAGCTGTTGGTTGTGGAGAAAAGCCAGACTCACTACAATTCAAACAGTTAATTTGCTCATAGAGAGATACAAGGCATTTTCACAGATGGTTCATGTACTGTCGCCATGCCTTCTTCACTCTCCATTGTATAACTCTCAATCCAGTCTAGTACACTCAAGCATATGGTTGCTATTTTACTCCTGCCAACAAACCCAAGTTCCCACCACGGGTTCCAGTCAGGTGGCATAGCTGACTGCTGATGGCAGTCTGGATCTGTGGAATCAGTGTTGTGGGCAGCATATAGTAGCAAACTGACAGCAAACATCTGTCTGTCAATACCTTTTCTATTCTCTTAGGAGGCATGACAACCTTTTTAACTGTCCAGAACAGAATTTCAACATTTTCGGAAGGAGGCCATCCAGCCTCAAGTGCCATCAAATATTCGAGGACACACAGCGTATGTGCCTGGGCAAGAGACACTTGAGCTGCTTATCATATTTGAACTCCATGAATACAACTGCTATGATTATGTTGCTCATGATATAGCCTATAACATTGATCCCTGGGTTTTCATGTGGGTAACCCTCTATTGCTTTGATGTTTGTAACTTAGTGTGTTTGCTCAACAGTCATCTCACATACCTCAGTGTCGTATTTGGTAAATTACTGGAGCTCCAACTTTCAGGGTGCCCGTGCTGTGCGTCGATTGAGGTTTACATACCGGGTCTGCAGCAAAATTATGAGCTCTAAAACTGCCACATAATGTATGAATAAGCTCACCCAGCCTGCCAAACGGATTAAAAAGAGCTTTGTATTGTTCTTCTTTTGCAGTAGTTACTTTTGTTGTGAAATTTAGATGGAAATTATGGCATATTTTGACATTCTTTGAAAATTTAAATCATACTTTTGAATGGTTGAATGCAAATTTTGTCACTGTACTGAAAACGGCCTTTCAGTTAGCTTTAAACTGGATGTTGAAACAGAATCTCAAAGCATAGAAGGATAAATATGATAAATAGAACTGATTTGAATGCATGTAGCTTGAATGCATTTTTTGTAATTTGCTGTTGAAAGAAGTGTCCGCCAAATGAAGGCGATGTTAGTTTGCCCGCCCACGTGCAATAACAAATTAGAAGAGATAAACAAAGTCAGCAGACAACAGTATCAACGTTATACTGCCACAATAAATAACACAAACCAACGCATACTCTAAGATCAGGTGCCCACCTAGCCACAACATTTAAAAAAAAAAGTATATTGATACAATAATATAGAATGTCTTGATAAACTAAAGGAGACCATAAGTGATGAACCTCAAAACAGAAACAGTGAGTATGAATGCATTAAAACATTTAAGATTAACAAAGGTAAATACTGTAAAACACATACAACATATACAGTACTTAGTACATGTTATTCAAGCATTTCACAGCTGTGACAACCCATCTATTGCTTATTATTATTATTATTATTGTCACACACTTGCGAAGGAGCAGATAATTATATAACGTAATAGGCACACATAGTAGTAACCCATGCACTGCTCAATGATCAGTGTCAGCAAGCAACAGCTTCAATGACTGATGGAATTGTGCTCACAGATCAGTAATTTAAAATCAATAAGCCATCTTTCTTGTGGCAGGCCGAGATTCTTCCTGTTTTTGTTTTTTTAGCTGTCTTGTGCAGAAGGTGGATACATGAAAATGTGATTCTAGAGTTCATAGTTTGCCATTATTATTTTGCAAAGACAAACATTTTGTTTTGTGCTGAGTTGCAGATCTGTTGTTGCTGTTGCTGCTGTGGCATCAGGCATTCTGCCTCTTTTAGAGTTAGTGTTTTAATTCTAAATTCTTTCATAGCTTGCAGAACTACATTATAGTATTATAGTATATTATAGCATTTATGGTTCTGTGGTTCTGTAGCCCAAACAGTTGAACAATTAATAGGCTAAAAATGGTCATCTTCAATGAGCTGGTGCTAGTGCCTTTAAATCTGCCCAATAATTTGTGACTGATTATTATGTGTTCTCTGGCTCCCTTTAGGCTTCACCATCTCTGAATCCAGCTACAATCAGTCCCAGTTCTCCACCGTCCAGCAGCTGCAAGATTCCAGCACCCTGGAGTCTCAGGCCCTGTCTTCTAGCTATCACCCCCCGAATCTGCTCCACGTTCCCAGTGATGAGGTGGTGAGTCTGGGCCTCCACATGTACGCTTAGCCTTTACCTACACTCACCTGTACATTCTCAGATGTCTCTTTAGAAAGCTGACATATTCACTGTCAATGAAGATACATTTTGGCACAAGTTGTTGCATAGAGTTGCTGGATTAACATCCTGACTTTATCATTGATTATGCAGGACACTGGGTATCTTGTTGTGTTTTATATTTAATTTTCATAATCCTTCTTATTTTCTACTTTTCATTTTGATCTTAATTCTAACAACCATCTCCAATAACACAGGAGGGTATCTAACATTTCACAATTTGGTGATTAAACTCGTTTTTCTTGCTAGAGTGGTACGAGGAGATTGATACCACTCTTGTGTCTGTGTGTTAAGTACAGAACTGGAGGTTAGAAACTGCTAGCCTGGCCCTCTCCATTGTTTGAAAAGGTCTAGCACCTTAATGATTAAAGATCCCATGAAATGGTATTATTTTCTTAGTGTGAGACTTGCCAATTTATTAGGTAGACCCAACTGGAACAAATGTATTCTAATTCAACAGTCCTGCAGTAAATCCTACCTTTATGAAGGTTATAATGTTCAGTTTCTGTTTAAACCGTTTTAGAAAGGTGCTGATTCTAAAATGATTATGCGTGTGACTAGGGCTGCCTCGATTAGGCGTCATAATCTCAATTCCCAAAATCCCTCTTGACATTGTCTCTCAAATGATTTCTCTTTAGACAAATGGGCTTCTTCAGCAGAGCAGTCAGGATGAGCTTCAGCTGACTACTGAAACACACGACTACCAGGATGACAGCGTGAACAACAGCAAGAGAGCTTACAGGTTTGTTCTGAGTCATTTCTTCTAATCCCATTGCATCTCCATACTTAGGAACGGGGTTTAAAAAGTGTGAAATCATACAGAAAATTTCTAGCAATATGAAATTGGTTTTGAAACGACGGGAAAGGGGAAATATATAGTCTATCAGAATGCAACAGATTGAGTTTTGTCTTTGTAAGCTGTTTCTACACCCCTGTGGAAGTAATGGGTAACTTTTTTTAAGTATCTCAGTCGAGGTTCCAAGCCAGCTGAGCAGATACTAAAGTGGACTTTAGCGTGTGTTGTGAGATTCAACTCCCGTCTGCGCAGGAGACGAGAGACAAAGGTGTTTAATTAGGCAATATCACACTCGAGGGAGGGCTGTTGTGCTGAATATCCGCACAAGTGTAATTCAGTTGTAGGCACAAGGCCGCACACACTTCCTTCCCTTCGTCCTCCTTTGAGTCTGATGAACATTCATAGTTTAGCTCAAATGTCGTTTGTGGAAATATGACCATTCTTTGCTGTGCAAAGTTTGCCACAATCTAGGACATTTAACAACTGATATAACGTAAATTAACAGTTATTAGAACACCTGTACAGCAGAGTGATGTCTGTTGTTGTTTACAGTGATCAGTTGCTTCTCGTTGCACCACACCGCCTCAATACTAACGCGGATTGGACCTTCGCTCACGAGGCTAGTGTTCTATATAAGCACCCATGGAAAGTCTCTTGTCCAATTAAATATCTTCGTCAGAACTAACTGTTAAATATAAAATATAAAAAGTGTTACGTTTGTCCAATGTGTCCTGATTACCTGCGTCATAATAAAAGTTTTTAAATAACTAAACAACGGGACAGACTTTTATTATGAATATTGTATAGGAAATAGAAATGTGTTTATCAGTACAAACAAAATAAGGTTGTTGTCTAACGACGGACCTCTGTGCCGACACGGAGCTCCAGACAGCTGGTGATAAGAGCAAAGTAAACAAGGTTCCCTCTCAGTGGTTTCAGTGACATGAAAAATACTTTTATGATGTTTTAAATGATAAAAACAGCCAAAATACACAGAGGTACCATGGAGCCGTGGCCCTGAAATGCCACTGACTGAACACACATACAAGCGGGTAGCTGCAGCAGTGGAAAAGCGTATCCCTGCCGTGCTGGGCTGGGCCCACGAGTCTAGTTGAGCTGGTACCATTCAGTGGAAAAACATCATTAGCGGTTTGAGGAAATACTCCTACCTCGTCAGCTTTTAAAGTCCAAACTGTTGCAAAAAGCCTCAAGTCTTCTGATTCTTCCTCTGCAATCTTTGCACACCTGCATTTTTCAAAGTCATCTTGATCTTTCTTTTTTTATACAGATCCTTTCAAACTGTCAGAATAGTGAGATGACATTAGTGAAGCGTGATCCTGAGGTCTTAGTCCAGCATTAAGTGGGCCATTCAAGGACACTCAGTGACTTTCCCACAAATGCTCCCGTTGTCTTGCCTGAGTGAGTTGTATTGAAAAGTGAATCTTTCGCCAGTCCTGACGTTGTTTATGCTGTGTTCATTGCCTCCTCATGACTCAATGCTGCCAAAGCCACATTTCACAGCAGACATGGTGTTAACCATGCCATGGAAAGTCCCTGGTTTTCACAAAAGCACTTGATATTCAGACTCAAGAGTACAACTTTGTCTCATCAAACCAGACCATCTTTTTCAACGTGCTCTCAGAGCACTTTGAGAGCAGATTGGCAAACTCCAGGTAACTCAGGAGCGACATTCATCATTTTGGCTTGATTTTATCGCAGCACTCTGACATGATGATCTGTGGTACTGAGCTTCTGCTAGTCTCCTCTTTTTCTTTTCTCTGAGTCCCTATCTTGAACAAACAACCCCTTTCCCTAGATGAATTCAAGATTAATTGCAGTGTCTTAGCATACCGGAACAGGTGCTCTTTACTGAGACTTAGACACGTATGCACTTTAAGAACTTTCTGTTCTTCTTATTGTTTAGACAATCTTTTACCAGCTACTACCCTTAGAAATTGTGTTATCTGAGATGCACCACGGGACAGAGCAATTGTATTCCTGTTTAGATTCCATTATCGCAGTGTTTGTGTTGTTATAGTCATTATTATTATTATAGGCACAATCATAAACACTGAGCCCCAGGAAAATAGAAACCATAGTTTACATCATTCACGATGACTGCTTTTAATAACGTTATGTGCCTTCATACAACAGTTCCCCCCGACTAAGCAATAGGATTTAGCAACATGCCCTAGAGAGACATTCATGTTTGCCAGGGTATCTAAGGCATCTCCTCAATATCTTGTAATCATTGTTCTTTCTATATATCAGAACTTGCAAAAAGTTTTTAACAACTCTGTGAAAAGAAGAAAAACCGAGTGTGAATTAATTCAGGGGATTTGACCAGAAGGAAATAGATAACGTCTCTGAATCCTCCATAGTTTCCCTGCGAGTCAGGATTACCACTCTAACAAAAAGGAACTTTAGAGAGGTATATCAAAAATGATTTGGATCATTCTTTGGGAATAATGCGTGTATGCTTATCTGCTTAAATGTCTGTTCTAGTTCACATTTGACATATTCATTATTGATTTATCTATCAGGTTAATCAGTGCAGACTTGCCCCACACTGTGCCACAGCAGCACTTAAATAATATAGTGTGCTTTAATAAGATAATTTAAGCATTTTTTTAAATCACGCAAGTAGTAAAGTTACTTTCCCTGTAACTAATGACTTTTATATTTGATAATGTAATTTGATTACTTTTTAGAGAAGTAACTGTAATTAAAGGACAGGCATATAGACACAAACAAGTTCAGAAAACAGTGTATAGAACGAGACAGTCCTGAATCAGATGTGTGAACCAAAGCTTCAGCAAAAAGAAAAAGATATAATGAAGTCAGTATTATACTTTTAGACCCAATTTCTTAACATGTTTTTTCTATATTTTATGTATTTCTTTCTCAATACAAAAGTTGCAGCTACCCTCCCCAACTTCCTTTGACAACGATGCAACTCAGTGTATTTAAAAAGGTTTCACAACGTCAAACAACATAATTAAAAGTTTGCCATACCTGCAACAAATACACAACAAACAAAACCTTTTTTTTCATCTGCCAGCTGCTTTGGGGACAATGGACACTGACTGTCAGCAAAAGGTGGTGGTGGTTATGAGTGCTGTCCTGTGAGTTATTCAGTGTTCTTCTTCGCATTAACAAAGAGGCAGACAGGTCATTAGTGTCGTAGCAGCAGCAGCCAACGTTTGCATAACTAACTAACTACAGAATGAGGAGTCAAAATTCTGACATTACATCTTAACGTTAGTCTTCATGTTCTCCATGACAGATGCATCTTGTTCAGCAGGTTTTTACACACACACACACACACACACACACACACACACACACACACACACACACACACACACACACACACACACACACACACACACACACACACACACACACACACACACACACACACACACACACACACACACACACACACTGGTGACTGGGCAAGTAAAAATGAACATTAACGTTGAACCCTGGGCACTGTAAGTAACAGCATCAATTATCAGGCTTTTCCCCTTTTCAGGTGCAGCTGGTGCAATAAGGGCTTCAAAAAGTCAAGTCATCTAAAACAGCATGTGCGCTCCCACACCGGGGAGAAACCATACAGATGTCATCTCTGTGGAAGAGCCTTTGTATCAGCTGGAGTGTTGAAGTCCCACCTTAACACACATACAGGTACCAAGTGCTGAATTAATTAAATTTTACAAACTGAAAAGCCTTTAATGCTAAAGTTTGTTAAAGCGGTCACTATATCCCGACGGCACAATAAGACAGACGATCCTTGAACAGTTTGTCCCTCTCTCTCCCTCTCCTGGTCTGCTGCTAATGTCATCTGCTAGATTCTACTGCGACTGACCATCAACCAGAGCGATGAGGAGTCCCTGACATAGTGTCAATAACTGCTCTGAACTTCGATTATGCTGTGAAACTAGGTAGCCCTGATCAAATATGAAGCACTGCCTAGTTTCACAGTTTGTTTAGAGCAGTTTTTGACACTGCCTCGGTGAGTTTTCAGCTTTGAGTGGTGTAGTATGCGGGTTTGGTGAAATCTAGCAGATGACATTAGGAGCACACAGAGAGGGCTCTGAGAGAACAGAAGTTTGAGGGAGAGCTGTGTGACTTAGTACAATGAGATAGATGATCTGTAACAGTCAGGATATACGTAGTTCAAACTTCAGCTTTAGAGATATAGTCCGTAAGATTTTAATCTATTTCACTGTTTTTTAAGTTATTACCGTATTTTTCAGGTTACAAGTCGCTCCGGAGTATAAGTCTCACCAGCCGAAAATGCATAATAAAGAAGGAAAAAAACATATATAAGTCGCACTCGAGTATAAGTCGCATTTTTGGGGGGAAATTTTTTTGATAAAATCCAACACCAAGAATAGACATTTCATCTTGAAAGGCAATTTAAAATAAAAATAGAATAGAGAACAACAGGCTGAATAAGTGTACGTTATATGACGCATAAACAACGAACTGAGAACGTGCCTGGTATGTTAACATAACTTATTACGGTAAGAGTCATTCAAATAACTATAACATATAGAACATACTATACGTTTACCAAACAATCTGTCACTCCTTATCACTAAATCCACTGAACTCTTCTTCCTCGGTGTCACTTCTGAACAACTCCGCCAACTCCAAGTAGCAGGTAGCATCTTTTTTTCACAATGCACTTCTGCCATGACCCGCCCCCGCCGAATTTTGACTGGTTGACGTGTGTGTGTGACGATTGCTGATATACGCCTAGTCTCTTACGTGACTGAGATAAATAATAGCCCGGGCTATTATTTGATATTTTACGGTAATGTGTTAATAATTTCACACATAAGTCGCTCCAGAGTATAAGTCGCACCCCCGGCCAAACAATGAAAAAAACTGTGACTTATAATCCGAAAATACAGTATATCTCAAAAAGGGAGTTAAAACAATGTGTGTGTGTGTGTGTGTGTGTGTGTGTGTGTGTGTGTGTGTGTGTGTGTGTGTGTGTGTGTGTGTGTGTGTGTGTGTGTGTGTGTGTGTGTGTGTGTGTGTGTGTGTGTG
Organism: Echiichthys vipera; assembly: GCF_963691815.1. Classification (NCBI taxonomy): domain Eukaryota; kingdom Metazoa; phylum Chordata; class Actinopteri; order Perciformes; family Trachinidae; genus Echiichthys; species Echiichthys vipera. The sequence continues at coordinate 26,762,291 of NC_139833.1, forward strand.
TGTGTGTGTGTGTGTGTGTGTGTGTGTGTGTGTGTGTGTGTGTGTGTGTGTGTGTGTGTGTGTGTGTGTGTGTGTGTGTGTTTTCTTACCGCAAAAGAGGCCGCTAGAAGCAAGGTATCTTAGGGATAATGACTATTAATCACTATAATGACTATTAATCACTATAATGCATCATATTCAATTGTACCATATTTTGGAATATTCAAAGGATTTAATCCAAGTTGTGATTAAGCATGTCATTATCTTATATCCCAAAGTCAGGTCATGCATTTCATTAACATCGCAGTTTAATTAAAAGAAGAAAATTGGTGGCACTGCTACACCATCGCATGCCACAGTCAGTAGTTACTGATTCAAGATATGTGAAAAACAGAAAAAAAGATGCTCATGGTTCTTATGTAATGAGTTTTACCAAATGGCCTGAGGTAAATTAGTAATATGAGTATAATTAGACAGATAGATAGAGTTATGGAAAGTTATCCAGTTTTATAATTTGTTTTTTGTTTTTTTTAGTTAAATTTCTCTAGTAAAACCTCCTGAAACACTTTAAATAGAACTCCCTGCACCCTGCAGACAGCACGTGAAACCCTGCCTCTCTCATCTCTTGCTGACAGGAGTGAAGCCCTTTAAGTGTAATGTTTGCGACGCCTCATTCACCACCAACGGCAGCCTGAACCGCCACATGATTATCCACATCAAGTCTTTCAAATGCTCCATGTGTGACGAGAGCTTCAGGACCAGCCTGCTGTGTAAAAAACATATGAAGAAGGAGCATGCTGTGGAGGAACAAAGTAAGGACACTGAGACAACATTCAGATGTTTCATTGCCACGGGCGTTACCAAGGGGGGGAAGGGGACAGACTACCCAGGTCCCAAAGTTGGGGTGTTTTGTTTGTCATGTTTTCTATGGAGCCCTAAAAGGCAATGTAAAAAAACATATACTATTATACACATAGGATATATTATCCTGACGTAGGAGAAAGTATCACTTAGTTGTGTTTATTACACTTATAAGCTATAACTTATTATTGCACTTATACACTCACCAGCCGCTTTATTAGTTACACCTGTCCAGCTGCTCGTTAACACAAATTTCAGCCAATCCCATGGCAGCAACCACATGCATTTAAGCATGTAGACATGGTCAAGAGGATGTTCTGCAGTTCAAAGCGAGCGTCAGAATGGGGAAGAAAGGGGATTTAAGTGACTTTGAACGTGGCATGGTTGTTGGTGCCAGACAGGCTGGTCTGAGTATTTCAGAAACTGCTGATCTACTGGGATTTTCATGCACAACCATCTCTAGGGTTTAAAGAGAATGGTCCCAAAAAAAGAAAATATCCAGTAAGCGGCAGTTCTATGGGCGCAAATGCCTTGTTGATGCCAGAGTTCAGAGGAGAATGGCCAGACTGGTTGGAGCTGATAGAAAGGCAACAGTAACTCAAATATCCACTGGTTCCAACAGAAGAATGCAGGAGAGAATCTGAACACACAACACCACCTACTTTCTAGCAGATAGGGAACAGCAGCAGAAGACCACACTGACACTTTATTAAGCACTAGGTATGCCTTATAAAGTGGCCGCTGAGTGTAGCTAATAGTCTGTTTATGTATAGGGCCCAGAATTTAGTGCTACACCCCTTTCATTACATAACACTTTTTTTATACACAGGGCCATTCAAACTCCACTGCATCGCCATAGTCAGGGAGGCTGTTTGAAAACACAACCTTGATTTAAAAAGGGAAAGGGAAGATGTTAATATACAGTCTCTCAGATTAATGTTTTCTTTGAATCAATGGGCAGAAGGTTTAAAGCTGTTTCTACACCACTGTGAAAAGCTGAGATTCTAAGGTTCAATCTGCACACATCCATTCTCAGGTTGAGCCACTCAGCATGAAGTGTAACCCCAAGAGACATATAATAGACCCATATTCTCACAGTTATAGGTCTGGAAAGTCAAGAAGTTGAAGAAGAGGATGAAGAAGAGGACGAGGATGGGGAGCAAAAGTCAAAGAGGAGGGGTTTGGAAATCATCACTTTCACTGAGGAGCAGGCGGCCGAGCTGGCGAAGGATCCCGGTGAGGAGGCCTCGGTGTCAGAGCGGATCCTCGCCCAGTCAGCGGCTGAGAGGGATCGAATCAGCGAGATCAAAGACAAGGCGGTGGAACTAGAAACAGAACCCAAGTTTGCCAACTGCTGCAGTTACTGTCCCAAGAGCTTCAAGAAGCCCAGCGACCTCGTCAGGTAAACATCATGCCTGTTTTATAGATTTTTAGGAGAAAGGCGTAAGCTTTCTGTGGTCTTTATGATGCAGAGATTGAATACAATGAATGAAAATACTGCATGTGTAAAGGAAAACATCTCAGCACTCTTTTGCTGACGTGCCAAAGCTTCACGCTATTTGGCTGAAAAGTTCAATATTGTCAACTCAAAGTTGGAGGCGTTGGACGCAAATATCAATTGATTTTCAAGCCTATTGTGTCGCAGTTAAATTGAGTAACGCGCCGCCCATCTTGAAATTGAATCTGTAGGGTTAAGGATTAATGATTAGGCTTAATGATTAAATTCAGACAACAGAAATGAATCGACCAATTAATCGTCTCGCTTTTTCCTGCTCCAAACTATCATTATTATTTCAGCCTTAAAAATTGTTTGACCTCTACTAGAGAGCTGAGCCGATCCAAGTTATCAAAACAGCGGGTGCGGGAGAAGTTCACTGTAGTAAGTCGCATTCGTTCCCGGTGTGGATCCGCCCCCGCCAGAGCTGTGCTTTGTCACCAATCGTGTTTGTGACACTCATGGGCAGTATATCGAGGCCTATTCATGTTGGGGAGGGGCTGCAGTTCGGTGGGCTGGGGCTGGGTTTTTTCAGATGATGTGGTCCTGATGGCATTGTCGATCAGTGACCTTCAGCACTCACGGGATCTGTTCGCAGCCGAGTGTGAAACGGCTGGGATGAGGATCAATTTGAGGCCATGACTCTCAGCAGGAAACCGGTGGATTGCTTACTCCGGGTAGGGAATGTGTCCATATCCTAGGTGAAGGAGTTCAAGTACCTCTGGGTCTTGTTCGCAAGTGAAGACGATGGAGAGTGAGATTGGTTGGAGAATCAGAGCAGCAGGTACATTGCGTTTGCTTTACTGCACCGTTGTAATGAAAAGAGAGCTGAGCCAGAAGGCAAAGCTCTCTATCTATCGGTCTGTCTTCGTTCCTACTCTCACCTATGGTCATGAAAGCTGGGTCATGACCAAAAGAGCGAGATTGCAGGTACAAGCGGCTGAAATTAGTTTTCTCAGGAGCGCTGCTCCTGAGAGGTAGAAGGCCTCAGGGAAGACCCAGGACTAGGTAGAGAGACAATATCTCCACACTGACCTGGGAACGCCTCGGTATCCCCCAGTCAGAAATGGTTAAGGTGGCCCAGGAAAGAGAAGTTTGGGGTCCCCTGCTGGAGCTGATACCCCCGCAGCCTGACCCTGGATAAGCGGTTGAAGATGAAAGATGAGAAAAAGACCAAGGTTGAAGAATATTGAAGTTCCCCTTTTAAGTATACTGTACATTGCTTAATGCTAAAAGTTGACAGTTTTCTCAAGTGGCATCATAAAGACCATGTTTGAGGAGAGATGAAGCCAACTTTTTTGCTGTATGAATAACTTTTTTCCCCACACCAACATGGCAACAATAACACTGTACTCATAAATAAAAATAAAATAAAATATGGACCTATTAAAACAATGGTTACAAGGTTGTCCAAATGCTCCATGCAAATTTACAGAGGCAATTATGTGCCAAACTTCCTAATTAAAGATGAAAAGTGTAAAAATGACAGTCAGAAAAACTGCACACGTTTCCTACTCCCTCTTATGTTTTTTCGACAATCTCCCTAGAAGCTCATCCATGCTTTAGGATCTGTAAAGTTCCAACCACTTTTCTTTTGAACTGAGCTTGAGTTTACTTCTCCTAAATGTCTGATGTCACCAGAGAGCCATATTTATTATTTAAGTATTCATATTCAGAGTTTGTGCATTTGCAATTTCTTGCAAGCTCATTGTACAACAACAGTACAAGGAACTAAAGGCATGAGATGAATGAGTGCTCTTGAGTAGCAGACATTATACACTGGCAAGGCTATCTTCTTCCATTATTTCTCTCATGCCCCCTTATCACTTTAAAATCTCTCCTCTGTCCTTATGCTCTTTTGAATTTTCCTATGTCGATTTGCTTCGATGTCTAGGCACATTCGGATCCATACAGGAGAGAGACCTTACAAGTGTGATGACTGTGGGAAGAGTTTCACAGTGAAATCTACCCTGGACTGCCATGTGAAGACACATACAGGTTAGAGTTTAATCACCATAAGGCTTCCTACTGGTTGTGAAATTTCTGAAACAATTTGGTATTTGGAGAAGTGTATTTGAAATGAGACAGGGGATTTGAATAAGGATAGGCCAAAATCAGACAATATGATGGAATCTTGTTTTAAGATACAGGAATTTATCAAAATGTGGTTTACAATAATTTACATGTGTATAGCTTTTTGTAATGCTTTCTAGCCCGGGAGAGAAAATGTGAATTTATATAAAGCTGCCTTGCCTTAATTTCAGAGCTCTTCAATATGTACACACTGCACAGTTACAGCACTGCTTTCTTACAAGATCCAAAATACAGAGAACTTCTGAAAGTGTTTTTACACAAAGAGATAGCAAGTTGGTGTACAGAGCCACAAGTCATAGACACTCTCTTTAATGTGTGTTTTTACAGGTCAGAAACTCTTCAGCTGTCACATGTGCAACACCTCCTTCTCTACAAAGGGTAGCTTAAAAGTGCACATGCGCCTCCACACCGGCTCCAAGCCCTTCAAATGTCCCTTCTGTGAACTCCGCTTCAGAACTTCAGGACACCGCAAAACCCACATACAGTGCCACTTCAGGCCAAGCCTCGAAAGCCGCAAATCCAAGAGGTCTGCCTCGTCCACTGGGCAGGTCGGTCAGGGTCATGACCCAGGGACTGGGCAGGCTGCAGGCCAGGGACCGCAGCCAGCAGTTTCAGAGGCTCTTCAACCTGTGGGTTTGCTACACACAGCCAACTCTGACCCCAATATTTACCTCCCAGCCAACCAAGTCCTGACAGGGCAGTTTGACCAGAACCTACTGCAACCAGGACTCGTGGGACAAGCCATCCTACCTGCCTCCATGTCAGGTAGGGATAATAGCCTGTGAATAATCATGCAGGGCAGTTGAGGATAAGAACATTTGTCTATTTTACTGCAATTGGTCTAGAGCAGAGTAGTTTGTTACAGAGCTTTAAATAACTCGAAGATATAGCAGCACATGGTCAGCAGGCATCATTTTGAGAGGATGAAATCACTCAACACAGTAAAATGGAGGCACTAAAAGCTATTATTCCAAAAACTCACTTGTGTGGCACACTGTGTTAACGTATGCGCCGTTATGGATGACCCAACAACAACAGTTTTTATTGATGTTTGGTACTTACTCTGATGGTAATGTCAGGCTGCTGATAAATGCAGTGGAGTTTGTGGGTGTAACTGAAATGATGCAGGGATCATCCTTTCTAGTGTCCAGTGGCCCGGTTGGTATTAGTTGGCAGTTGCCTGGAACAAGATGGATTATGTTACAACGCTTGATATGGCCAAAGCTAGAGGAAGAAGGTGATTTCTCACCACCCCCTTTTTTCAATCGCAGGATATACTATTTAATCATTTTCCAAAAAATCAGCTCTTTCATGTAACCAAAACTCATCCAGAGAGGATGTTTATGATGTGTCTACTCAACTGCATTTTTGAGGCGGATTCAAGTTGCACTCCGTAAGATTTTCATCTATTTAATTGTCTGGTAAATAACTATCTATCAAAGAATTAGTTTGAACAATGGTGATTGATCATATGACTGACTAATGAAAGTGCTTTGACTTACCTTTTGTCAGCATTCCAATCTGTGTCTCTGTGGCGACATTCCTGGGCTAGATGTAAATAGGCCGCCATGTTAGTAACTCTGCTGACAGTGGTTGGTCTGCCTGCCAGATCACAACGGATATGCTGTGTTCACTGCGTAATGGGAAATCGGGAATCCTTCAACTTCTGAGTCAGGCTTGTAGTAAGGACAGAAGTGTAATAGGAACATGTGTGTGTGTGTATGGATTTAAGAGGGTAACGTATAGAGGACCGACTGGAAGTAGAGAGGTGAATGTGAGCAAAAAGTGAACACACAAAGGGATTGTGAAGGTGACAAGATGGAGGGCTCTGAAAGATCAGACTCAGATGTCTTTTAATATTATAACTGATTTGTTTTTTTATTAGTAGCCCGTTAAACTACTTGTTACGAGGAAAAGTAATATTATTACAGTTACTAGAAGTGCCCAGTACGCTGCAGGCATACCTCTCCCAAAAACTTCTATCTTTTCATCATCTAGGAAAAGACAGAATACACTGCAAGATTTTTCTTTGTTTTCTCTCAATCTTTTGGTGGTTTTATTCATGAGATATGCATTAACCATGCTTCAGGGATATTTTTGCTCCAGTAGAAACCTTTGGGTTGTCTTGGGAGCTCAGAAGCCTTGTAGTGCATATAATGGACTGTGTGTCATGCCTTTACATCTGCCCTTTGACATAAGATGTATAATTATGTATTTGCGTCCAGAGTCCTGCTCTTCTGGTACCATAAAAGCAGTTTCAGATATAGCCCTTTGTTACTAGTGTGTGTTACAGAACTCGTTACTAGGTAAAGTAATATTACAGTTACTAGTAACGCGTTCCTGCCCAACACTGGTGGCGAACAAAAGTTTATGATACGTACTAGTTTTGTTCAGCATGGTAATGTTCACAAATGAACATCCCTTTTGTGATTTTTGACGCGTAAATGCAATCACCGGAAGTAAAAAGCTAACGTTAGGCTATAAACAAACTACATCACCCACTAGCTCCTAACTGATGTCACTTGTAAAGCATGGTGACGTTTGTAGTCTCACTTAGCCACATGTTAGCAACCGCCTTTTTAAAGACACATACAGGCTTCAAATTTCACAAGTGGGGGATTAACTGCCATATTTTATCTTGTAGAAAAAAATGTTAAAATCCTTTAAGCCTGTGTTAACCACAGACCTTATTTCATGCATTTAACGAAAAACACAATAAAAAAATCCCATTGACTTTGAGATTAGGGAGCTGTGAGTGCAAATATGCTAACTCACTTCCAGGTTTTAGGACTCACTCCTGCAGCTCTCTATTAGGAGCACGCAGGGAGGAGCAAATGGAAGCAGAGTTACATGACTTTTCCACAGATCACCTTTCTCATAGCGCTGTCAGAATACAGTAACAGTTTCAGAAAATATGATTGTTAGGTGTTGTGAATGCAACACTGCAAATCCTTCCTCCAAAACGCTCCGGTTCATTTAATTTATAACAATAACATGTTTACTGTAGCCTGGCTATCATTGGCAGCCATGAAATTAGATTCCCCACACACCTTAAGGAGCATAACAGTTGGGGAGGTGGCCAAACATGTTCTTCAGCCATTACTTTCTTCTTCAAGCTCACCACTCCAAATGTTTACATTCTCACTCCCTCTCTCTGTTTTCTGCATGTTTGATAGAAATGCAGGCATACCTCTCCCAAACATTTCTATCCTCCCATCATCTGGGAAAAGACAGTGCAAGATTTCCTTTGTTTTCTCTCAATCTTTTGGTGGTTTTATTCATGAGATATTCATTACTCATACTTCAGTGATATTCTTGCTCCAGCAGAAACCTTTGGGTTCTTTTGGAAGCTCAGAAGAAAAAAAAACAGTTTCAGGCACAGCCTTTTGTGAAAAAGAAATACATGCTTCTTCTCACAGTAGGTTATTTATAAAATGTAAACACTTGGATGCAGGAAAAGCTGTTACTTTATGTCCCCCTGCTACATGGAAGGTTAATTAAGGTCTAACATTAATACAAAAATGAGTTGAGTATTAATGTGAAATATCTAAACATGTATATGTGTGTGTGTGTGTGCTGCAGCTGCAGGAGACCTGACTGTGTCTCTTCCAGATGGCCTGACCACACTGGATGGCATCCACCTGCAGTTGACGCCTGCTAACCTGGTTTGCCCCAATGTCCAGATCTCTGGCATTGATACCAGCAACATCAACAACATAACTCTACAGGTTACACCAATACCCACTGAACCTTGTTTTATTATCCACGTGTCATTACCTTGAATCTTAGTGAAAATGGTTTGCCTACTGAGTGTATTTTTTTATTGAGGGGAATCAAATATCTTTAAAGCCTAATTTGGAGGAGCAATTAGGATAAATAATCTCTTGGCATGAGTTTACTTCCCAAATGACTCAAGTCTGATCACCCAAACCTTCACATATGAGAGTGAAACCCATACAAACCCATGACAGCGCTACCAACCTAAAATTAGCATCGATATGTTAGAAATTAGAACCGTTATAGTTTACTGCAATGCTGTTCACAGGCTCATGACAACAGAGTGATCCTCATTTACAGAGACACATACTCCAGTGTATAATGTGTTTTTTTTTGTTTAAAACCATAATATTAACATTATCAAACATAATGTATGATTATGCTTAACCTGTTAAATAAAACAGGTTCCTGTTTATTTCCAAAGTACATGCACTCTGTTTATGAAAATAAATTGTTGAAAAGTGGTTTATACTTATACAAAATTTATAATGAAAGAGTTTATGAGTCAATATTTTTGAGTATATTAATATAATGTGAATACATCTTGCCAAAGTATTGTTACTGTTGTCTTTAATTCATCAAATATTTGGATGTACTTATTTGCTTTAACTTTGAGTGCTAAATCTCCTTAAATTGCAGGCCTTTCTAAGGCCTTTTCATCATTTAATTGAGCAGAAGATAATTTAAGCAGTTAACTAGAGTGCATATCATTTTGTCCGAAACATTTCACAGTTATTTAAACCGATTAGTTTGTGAGCCTGTGAATGTTTTCATTTGTCCAGGTCATGGTTATCCCCAAAGATATTTCAGTCAAAAGCAACTGGACTTGGTTATTTGTCTAGGAAGACGTTTGACCTCTCATGCAAGAGGCTTCATCAGTTCATGTACGCATCTGACCAGGCTGGGACTGGTGATGAAGCCTCTTGGATGAGAGGTGAAACGTCTTCCAAGACAAACAACCAAGTCCAGTTGCTTTTGACTCGATTAGTTTGTGGTTTTTAGAAGTGTTGATTTATCATCAGCTTTATTTTGGAGTAGTTTTTAGAGTAGTTTTTAATAAAGGGCTCGTACATTTAAATTCAACAACTAAAATGTGAAACCACCCTGTCAACATTGTCTAATCAATCAGTAATACGGACTTGGAGATTGGATTGTAATCAAGACAAAACGGTGGGGGGTTTTTGTATTCACTAAATGTACAGCAATAATGTGTAGGAGGAACTATCATTGAGCTGCTTTTAACTGTAATATCCTCCCTCCAAACTCAAATCAGTTTGCTTTTATGAAACTCTATACATCACACAGTGCTAGCATATAGATTAGGACATAGAAAATATGATATCAACTAATATATTACAAATTTTCCTCTGATCTTTTGGAATGTATTTTAAATAACAGATTTTAGTTGTCAATCAGTAAAAGTATCAACGGGTAGAATTTTCCTCGATGACATGTAAAGCGTTTTTTTAAAAACAAGCACGTGGGCCAACAAATCTCACTTGTAGACATCTCCCCTACATCCCCCTTCCTTTTTCATCTGAGTGCTTTCTCTTTCAGATTGACCACACCCTCCTCCAGCAGACCTTACAACAGGGCGGCCTCCTCTCTCAACCCCTGAGTGTTGACACTGGCCTTGTGTCCCACTCTGGCGGCCAGCTCATGTCCACCACTGACCACTCGGTGTCCGCAAATGTCGTCATCCACCCACTGACCAGCCTGGCCCTGCAGCCCTCCACCATCACATCTGCTCAGGTCACAATGGCCAGCCTCTCTGAGCAGGATGCTACAGGTATGTGTACTGGCCTGAGGGGAGAAAAAGACATGGCACGCTCTGTTATAAGCTGAATAACTCATCTATGCTTTCCTGGGGATTCTGCAGGTTCTCAGGACCTAAGCCATGTTATAGGCAGCTCTGGGCTTGTAACCGGAGGCGCCAACGGTCAGGAGATCACACTGACCATCAACAATTCCAGCCTGACTCAAGCCCTGGCCCAGGTTCAGGCTCAGGCCTCAGCTTCTGGTTCCGGCAATGCAGCAGGAAACCCTCAGGAGATCACCCTCACCATATCAGGTATGGACAACTTTACAATGCTGGTTCATCAAACAAAAAAACCCCACAGCAGATACATAGCTACATACTTTATACAGTGACCTTTTCTTTGCACATGTGCAGAAACTCATAACAAACCAACAGATGAAATAAAGAACGCCTCAAGGATCTGTAGGGCATTTTCAGGCAGGAAAAAAAGAAGAGTTGATTCACATTGTCCATTTCACAAATCAAGATTAAACCACAGTATTCGAAGTTATGAATGATGCACCCTCTCCATGAACCAGTTTCTTCTCAGACATCATCTCCAACACAAAGCCAGCTCATTGTATATCAGCTGGGAATATATATTGTAGTCACAGTGTTGAGTGGTGGCTGCTTTTTCTGAGCCCCCTCGAGTCAAGGTAGATCATTCCTTTCCTGCATGACTGGAGCAGTCAAAGTATTTCCTCTGGTCACTGCTCAAGCCTACCCTTAGACTAAGGCAATAGGACTCTGTTGTTAGATATTAGATTGGATTTTTTTTCTTTTTCTTTCTCTTGAAGCTACACCGAGACATTCAGTGCATCACTTTTTCTGCAAATATTTATTGTTTCTCTTGAACTAGAAGCATTGGAGATGGATCACAGTGCATAGGTTCCAAGCTAAAATGTCTGAAGTCATGTTCAGTCGCCATTTAATCCACATTTTGCCCATCTTTCCAACCCTGATATAAAAATAAGATTTGCGGTGTGAATGACTTGGGGAGGATTGGGGATAGTGAAATACAAGAGATTTAGGAGGATACGCAAGACATCATGTTCAAAGAGTGTTTTCATATGTACACACTGTCTTTTTTTCAATTTGTTTTACATTATTAAAGTTTTTTTTTATTTGCTTATTTATGACACTTAATTCTCAAAGCACAGCCCTATATCTTTTGTCTCATCTGCCTTATATCCGCGAATCAGTGTTGATATAATTTCATAATTATTCAATATAATTGTAAAAGCATTGACACAAGATATAACATGTATAATTTTCTTTGGCTCAATAAAAAAACAATTGAAGTTAAAAATTGCTTTTCTCCATACTTTTGCAGGTCAGGATCTGCTCCCCCAACATAGCCACCCTAATGGTGCTGAGATGAACGGCAGCATCAGGCTGGCATCACCACTCAACGGCCAGCCCACCAATGCAACCCTGACTATCACCAATGACCACCTCCTACCTCAGAGCCCCGCCAACACTGGAATGACAGGTTAGGATTGGAATAGATATGTCATTTACATCTATGTGTGATAGCAAGCAAATATATCTCACTCCCTATAACGCTGTCTCTGTGACTTAACTTACAACCTGCATCTCTGTAGTTAGCTTAAAGTTTTCTGCTGAACCTCTTTATTAGGAACCCTGTAATAGGGTCTTAAATATATACTAGATGTGCTAGCTACATAAATTATATAAATACTTTAAGACAGGGGGTAAAGCTACAAGTACCAGGGAAAAAGTCAGCGTATGTTCTTTTCTTTGGAAGAAACACTAGATTACTACTGTACTGTCTTAAGCTAGTTAGCCAGGCATGCTAACGTATGCTGTTAAATTTAGACGATATTAATTTAGAGACGCCAAGCACACTAAAAGGAGAATTTTGAAGTGGTTGTTGTGTGAGGTATTTATCAATAGTCAGTATATTACCTCCAGTAGATGACAGACAGCCCTCAGTTTGGAAAAGCAGACAGGAGTCCCAGCATAGAAGCTAAACAATGTACTGGTTTATATGGGGGCAGCCGCAAAAAAATATAAGATAATCTATATCAGTGTAGGTGCATGCTTCCATAGAGGAGGCCTTAGTTTGGATGAGGTGTCTACCTATCTACCAGTATAGAGTCATCAAAGTGTGGGAAGCTAAAATAGCTTCAAGATAAACTTATATCCCTTTAATCGATTCCTAAAACTTTTGCTGTTGTGATGTTACCTTTGGAAATACTACAAAAAAAACAAAAAACCTGGTTGTTTCTTGTGTACTGAGTAACGGACCAAACTAAGTTGAGCCAGGCTCACTTGGAATTAGATCGGACTCTATGATAAGTGAACAAGATGGGATCTGTGTGATAGCAAGAAATACATCTCACTCCCTTACTAACTGAAATGACTTGGGGATGAAATGTACCTGGCTGAGTTCCCTGCTACTCCACAGGGGTACATAATAAAGTTAGAATTTCATTTAGTTTTGTGATAAGACAATATGGCTTTGAAAGGCATCCGAGAAAGTCTTGGTTATAAAGAAACCAGCCTCTCTCTTTAAAGCCCCGGACAATGTCGGGCGAAAAGGTCTGGAGATAGTCCAGAGTCCGGGGTAAGGGGGTCCAGAGTCTGTCCTTACTGACAGAAGTTCCCGAATCTCTTCAACTCTCCAGTTAGACATTTTCATTTCGGTCTTTGTGTAAATCACCCTTCTTCTTCACTGGTTGAGATTTGTTTTGCTCAGCTGTTAACCGACGCATGGTATAAATGTCATCAAGTCATCCCATTCATCTCCGTTGATACACCGGAGAATAAGCGGCTGTGTTCACACGAGCGCACCCTGAGATTATCCGGCCTTTGTACATGGGAATGGCAGGGTAAAATCTGTTTGATGTCCAGTCCGACTGAATTGGTTATTTGCGTTCACATGTACAGCCCTGCGGGTTAATGTCCAGATAATTGCAGGTTTGCAGTCCATGTGTGAAAGGGGCTTTAGTCAATTTTGTTCCACACAGCTGGACTCTGAGTTTTACAAATGAACATAAAAAGCATCTTTGACTTGCATCACGCCATTATCAGTGACTTGCTCCACCCACTCATAATACTACTTGACCCAAGGCCACCACTTTAAGCCAATAACACAGCAAAAAACTAGGAGATACCCAGCTGGCTGTTGCACAAATATCACCACAATAACCCACTTGAGCAGAACTGATTAAATTGCCAACCATTTGATGGATGAGCATGCACACCGAGTGGGAGGTCCTTGTGCATACTGCACTTGCATTTGCTCCCAACACATTAAAGAAGGAGACACTAGACCGAGTCTCACTTCTTGCTGGTTTAAACAAAAAAACAAAACAATGCATCACACTGGCACAAGGACTGAGCTCTCTATAAATGTGACGAACTAGGGTTGGGTGATATGACAATATTAGATCGTGAAGGATTAGAACATGTTGAAGATCTGCCAAAGCAGAGGGATCGTAGTATCGTCTGTAGGGCATCTTCTATCCTCTGCTGTTCAATGCCCTGCACAGACACATCAGGTTTTTTTTATATGCACGCTTATACAGTCATATCCGCCACAGTAGATATGAGTTGCTGCTTGAAAAATCATTTGTAAGATGTTTGTGAATCTGACGAGAGAGGCTGAGCTCAGCTTCTGCTGTTAGTAGGGGTATAACGGCTCCCACTGATGACAGTACCCGGGCAGCTGTGAGCGTCTGGCTACGTGTGTTTCTTCCTCTGCCGGCTCACTTCCCCCGGTCCCCAGACCGACTTCAGTGTGACTGACTCCGACTTTAAATTTCACTTTGAAACAGAAACTAACCAGTATAGCATAAAAGCATGATGAATAATAGATTATAACGTTTATATATCCATAGTTTGTGGTGGAATTGGCCAACTAGCAGCCACTCTTGTCACAGCTCTGTGAGTAGTATCTGGAATCGATTCTATTCCTTGGTTCCCTGGATGTCAACACTAAATTTTACACACTGAATTTTGCAGCTGAATTTGGGCTGTTGATTTTTTTTTAATGCTGAATTCTTTAATTATCATTGAATTGAATACATTGTATTTTTCATCTGTATCTGGTATCTGTAACGTTGAATTTTTTCAAATTGAATTTTATGAAAAATAAAGAGTCAAAACATTCAGATACATATTTTCAATGCATAAATATTCAGTGCTAGAAATTCAATTCAATGGCTTTTATTACAAAGGTTTACTTCCATAGAGGAGGCCTTAGTCTGGGTGAAGTGTCTGGCTGATACCTGTTTATTCCAGCTGATTCTATGGATGTTCTTGATCTCAGCTTCTTTGATCAGAGCAAAAAAACTCATTGTTAATCAATTCCTTTGCAATTTAGGAGAAATGGGGTGAGAAAAACTACTTTATGAATGGTAAGGGCAGTGTCCCGTTTTAGTTTTTCAAAGATAAAAACACTACATGTTTTGGAGGTTTTTACGCCTCTGAACCGAAAATGTCCCTAGACTTTGTCTCAGAAATCTGGTCTCCTTATACCAGGATAAAACTAAAGCATTAATGGAGAGGTTCAAACAGTCTCTCGACCAATGCCCCTTTTTCATGAAACTGCACGGCCCCCCACCATGGAGTCATCAAAGTGTGGAAAGCTAAAATAGCTTCCAGATATACTTTCATAGCTGGTTAAGGCCTGTCATGGTCCACACATCTCACAGAAAAAATGAAAAAAGTCATATAGTACTGTTGTACTATAGTATGTACTCTATTTATCACAGTAAAGCGAATAAAGGCAGGCCTCTCATTTCTAGCCAGCGACCATTGATAATCTATATCAGTGTAAGTGTACGCCTTAATTAGAATATTTTCACCGATTAACTAAGTGCTGTCTGATGGCAACCACCCCACTTCAAATTACCCACAATATCCCTTTAATCGATTCCTAAAACTTTTGCTGTTTCAATTTTACCTTTGGACACACACACACACACATACATACACACACACACACACACACACACACACACACACACACACACACACACACACACACACACACACACACACACACACACACACACACACACACACACACACATGGTTGTTTCTTGTGTACTGAGTAACGGACCAGACTAAGTTAAGCCAGGCTCAAGGCGCTTGGATTAGCGGTTTTAGCACATGAAGAACGATTAATAGTATCTTGTGGGCATAGAAGCCTCAAAGTGACACACCCAACCTTCATGTCCTTGGTTCTAATCTGACCAATGATCTGTGTTGGCTGTAAAATTAATCTTTACAGAAGAGCCAACGTACATATACTTTGCATGCCTATATATACAGTATATATATGCAAGAGGATGTACATTTGATTTTTAGAACTCCATCTGAATAATAATAGTTGAGCAGACCAAATGCATGATAAGAAAGTAAACAGTTTGTGTGCTGTGAAGTGATAAAATATAATTTTTTATTGTCATAGATGGCTTCCTGATTGTTCTGTTTACTGGCTTGTTTGTCACCTAGAAGCCTAATCAAATTTTCAGTCTCATCTCTCTCTCTTCATTACCCTCCCCTCTCAACTCAAGTGGAAAACATTCCCACCGCTTCACAGAGACACAGAGAGCATCTCTGCTTTAGTTTATTAGACTGTAGCATTCCAGTCACTCTGTATGTTAATAAGGCCCAACCTGCACTTTGACTGATAAACTGTACCGTACGGGGCCCATATTTCTAATAAAATCAATTATTGTCTGGTGATAGTCGCTGCTAATATAATGGAGGTTCCTCCCTGAACAAAACTAATTGTCATTTTTATTTTTAGTCATAGAGCAAAGCACCAAAAGGGCTTTGTTAGCCGGTTGGTTACAATCACTTTAATAAACGTATGTACATATTTTGCGGTTGCCACAACAGTCCCTACAACCACTGGTCCACTGTTCAACTCACATTGAGGCCTGTAACCATAGAAACCATTCCAGGACTGAATTCAACAAATTTGTATGAATCAGAATAAAACCTATACTTCATTCTGAGAAGCTTTTAATTGGTTTCATTTGAAAAAGGCTGCAAATGGAGAGTTTAAGTGTCAAATAATGGTCTTATTGCTGTTTTTGAGAAGTAGAAGAAGAAGAAAATCATAGGGTTAAAACACTGAACTGCAAATAAAATTAGGAATTACAAATTTAGGTTGAATCTGTGTTTGCTTAATAGCAAATAAATATTTCATGGCAAAATTCTGGGGGCAACAAAGACAGTTATTTGATCGGTTTATGATCAGTTATTTTTCAAGAAATACAGCAGAAGGGCAACTGGCATATGTCTGTTTACAGTCAAGCTGAACATTCTTAAATGGTTTTAAGAAAGAAATCAGTGAATATACAGTTTTTTTTTTCCATCGTGCCATGAGTCACCATGATGTGAAATTGCACTCAACTTCTGACCTTACTGTGGCTGCTCCTTTATTTCCATTTTCCCTTCAGTTCAGTCCTCCCTGCAATATTTAATTCTGTCAGAAATGCAGCGCTGCTTCACAATACCAGCCACCCCAGGTTTCACCTGCTGAATGATTTGAATGTGAAGCAGCAGCAGTACACATTTGCTATGACTCCCTAATGCATAGCTAGGCAATTTGAACTGTATTACAGTTGTGGTAAAGAACATAACGGTCCCATTCAAATACAGGTTGAATACACGCTACTACATTTGCCACAAAAGCGATATGGTTCTAGCTGTTGTCGAAAGTGGTGTCATAAACTAGTTGTGGAATTGGGTGTTAAAAAGTCATCTAACCTTTCTGCCTGTCTCTCACCTGTCAGTCTCCAGCCTGCCACCTAGCACCACCCTATCACATACTGCTGTGTCCCAGAGCCTAGTGATGTCACCAGGAGGCGTGGCCAGCGATGACAGTGTTACACTGACGTTGGCAGATGCTCAGGGTATGCTGGATGGTGTCACCCTAAACCTCAATACGCAGGTAAAAAAGACAGATGAATACTGCACAGAAAGACACGATTACATCTATTGTAGAGCTGCAAAGATTAGTCAATTGATTAGTTGTTAGCTATTAAATTTATCAACAACTATATTGGTAATCAAAGTCACAATTGTAGTTTCTTTAATATGAATTTGTTTGGTTCCTTTACTCCTCTGTTAATGTAAAGTTTTAATCTTTAAAGACGTCATCTTGGGCTTTGGGAATTACTGATCAACATTTTTTCACCATCTTCTGTCATTTTATTCACCTAACAACTACTCTATTAATCAAGAAGCGAATGAAAATGATTCTTAGTTGCAGCCCTACTGTAATCTACTGACATTATCATGACTGATTAAAATGAATTTCTCAACGCTTTCCGACATTCAGACAACATTTAAAAATCTGTAATGTCATTATCCATGTTGGATGAAAACCTGATAGTATGTAGTTTGTCGGCTGCCTTACCAGAGAATCTTTTGATCTTTAGGGCCAGACATTCCCTGGAGTGCTGAATGACCCAGGGCAGCCAGCCAGCTCAGGCCAGCAGGTCATACTGGTCAGCCACCATTCCCAATCCACAAACGGAGTGTCTGGCAATGGATACGATGTGAGTGTGTTTGTCTTGTATGTGTAGTATGCTCTTTAAGATATCCAGTGAAGGAACTGTCAAAGCAAAGGTGGAAGTAGGTTTTACTTTGATGGATTGAGCAAACGCTTAAAATGGCAACACAGTAATCCACTGTGATGGATTGCCTATCTAAAGCAAATAATTGTCTACCAGATTTTTTTTTATGATTTAGATGAATGTGAATCAGTGGCTGCCTGGAAGATGTAAAACACATTCATCAAATTAAAAAAAAACATTTTTGAGACTAGACCAGGCTCATGAAACTGCATGAAACTGCCATTGTGTATTATAAGCATACATACTCTATTTTAAAAACTAGAAAATCTGATTAGATATTTAAATATGTGACTCACTAATCTTTGTGTGGGATCCAGATTACTGACGATGTCCAGGGTGGGAAGGATGGCCAGACGGAGGTTGATAATCGGAACCAGTGTTACTACTGTAATCAGCTGTGCCAAAATGCCAACACACTGCGACGGCACTGCAGACAAGCTCACGGCAAGGACCGTTGTCATGTCTGCAGTCTATGTCACAAGGCCTTTAAGAGAGCTACACACCTGAAGGTAAGAACTCACGTAAGACCAGTAGACTCAGATGATCGTGCTTTTAATTTCAGTGGCTGACTGATACATACTTTGATGATCCATCCAGCTGATGCTTTCTCTCTATGAATAAAGTGGCCACTTGTTGTAGCATTGCATGAATCAATCGCTACAGGCTTTATAAAAACAAATCAACTCAACACAAATCTTACAAATCCACCTCAGGCTGGAAAATGAATGCCATCTCACTATTTGAAGCAAAAATAAGAGTAATTCATCAAGTAGCATTTCAGATAGACTCTTACTGTCACCCTCGACAACAAAACAAAACACTTAAACCGAGTGGTGCTTTGCAGCCGACTTAGGAAGTGGAGCATGTGTGCTTCTCTTTTCCAGCGATCCTCTTCATGTGGATGCGACACTCAAGCCCATAATTACCTGAGCTCTCAAATCAGGAGGTAAGAGGAGAATGAAGATACAGCTTTATACCAAGCCCCCACCACAGCAACTTCCTGTTTGATCCAATAAGGAAGTGCCTAAAATTGCAGTTCTCCAAGTGTCCACTAGGGGCAGGTTTCATAATAGATCAATTTCTCAATTATTCCCATGTTATACAGGCTGTTTTTCACAGCATCGTTAAATCTATTTAAGACCTGGTACAAAAAAACATTCTAGTCTTTATGTTTACAGTGAGGGGGTGAATTCTTTTGTACCAGAGTAGTTTTTATTTTATTGGAGGTTAAAGTTTATTAATAATTAGGGGCGTGGCCTCTTGAGTGATGGCTAGCTGCTGAACCTTACTTCTCCTCGGAGGTATATGTCAGTGCGATGGACTTATATCCCTCCCCCCAACATCACATCAATGGCCTTTTTTGGTAAGAGGAAATGGGGCGGAGTCAAAGTCTGACAAGATGGCGACCCCCGTAGGCGAGTACGATTGGATCAAGTTCAGAGAACAGACCTCTACAGAGATGCTACGTCCATTTTTTATACAATCTATGCTTTATACACAAGTTCTTTCCCCACAATGTGTGTTGTTTACTTTTGTTAACCTCTTTACATTCCGCCTCTTTTTTTAGAGGGGTGGGGGTTGAGGAACAGGCGATGTTCAGGGCTATATAAAAAGGTCAAGTTATTCTAGTCAAAAATCTGTAATAAATGTTTGTTAGGTATTGAAATGTTGAAAGTTTATATACTGTAAGTGTTTAAGGGCTTAAAATATTGTGATAGTAGTGTATAATACACATTCTCATGCTCTATTATGTCTCATAAGTTCTTGCAGCAATTTTTGAGCTGATACCATTTGTAACATAGATTTGGTGCTAAATTAAAAAAAAATCCAACAAGAATTGGTAAATAATGGCCGAAAAAATCAATCAAATAAAATACAGGCTGTGCTTTCGTATCAAAAACAAGAATTGCTATTTTTTGTTATTGCATGGACAGCACTTCTGTTCTGGAAACTGCTCAGAAACCCCTTTATTTTCCGTGTACATAGGAAAGCCATCCATGCTCTCGATGTCCTAGTTCTCTATTTGTGGTTGTAATGTTTCATGAGGCTCTGATTATTCTGGAGGTCACAACAGCTCAGTTTCTGCACTGAGCTCAAGTAAAGAAAAATATCTCACTACAATGAAATGGCTGCTATGGAGACTAACACATGAAATTGAATAGAATATAAATACTTTTTTGATCCCCAAGTTGAAATTGGTTCATTTCATGAATGAGTCCACAATTGTCTCCACTAGCTTTTCCAGTCAGACCCAATTCCAATGAAGTTTGGGTGTTGTGTAAAACGTAAATAAAAACAGATACATACAATGATTCCCAAATCCTTTTCAATCTAGATTCAGTTGAATACACTACAAAGACAAGATATCTAATGTTCAAACTGATAAACTTTATTGTTTTTTGCAAATAATCACTCATTTTGAATTTGATTCCTGCAACACATTCCAAAAAAGCTGGGACAGGGGCATGTTTACCACTGTGGTTCATACCTTTGCCTTTTCACAACATTCAATAAGCGTTTGGGAACTGAGGACGCTAACTGTAGAAGCTTCTTTCTCATTCTTCCTACATATACGACATAGAAAGGTTCTAACTTTGAAAATTCACAGAATTTTGCAATCCTTGTTTGAAAATTAAATACCTTGTCTTGGTATTGTATTCAATTGAATATAGGTCTATTAAGTTAGCTTAAGGCTGTTTTGTACTTTTGATTTTCGATTACTTGTTTTTTATTTTCATCTCCCATCATTCCCAAGACAGATATATTTTGCTTGCCCATTCTTTTGTACTCACTCCATGCCATCACGACTTTCAAATATGGGTCTGATTTGGCGTGTAAACTGAACCCACTGTCTTTGGAAGTGGCCTTCTTCCAGTAAGAATAGCCATTTTCTGGCCTTCTCCTGCTCTGACCCTCCTGGTCTCTCCAGTTGACCTTCTACCTTCTCCCTCATTTCCCTCCTTCTCTTCCTGCTGTGCACCTTTCGTACTAAAAAACCTTTTCATTGTTATGCTCTCTCCAGCTACTCTCGCCTGCAATAGTCAAGATGTAGCGGTTATCCTCATATAATGTTACACTGTAGCAAATAAGTATAACAAATATAAAAAGATCAGAAAAGATGTATCACACGCACACAACAGTTATGTTAAGACTTATTAATGCTATTGTATTAGTTATTTTCCCGGTTTGACAGTAAAGGGTGACACCTGGTTTCATTTGTGCAGCGTCATTGCTGTGATATGTGACAGTAAGTGGTTAAATAGTACTGATTAGCTGATTATTTTTTAGTACTAGTACTATTATCAAATCAAAATGACTGATCTCCTAGCTAGCACAATGTAGTGTGTCTTAACGTAACGTCCGCAAAACAGCCGCCCTCTGTAAACGTTATGGATTGAAACAGGTTTTAATATTTTGTATGAAGCAGTTCTTGTCTTTACTAAAACCAAAACTAATCAAAGGACAATATGCTCTTACAATCACGAGCGAGTGATTTCACGTTGGGCTAAATAACGCACACACTGTTATTGCTGATGCTGAATCACCTTTAGCAATCATGACATTCATTATAAATGTAACTTTAACTTCCACTGCAGCACACTCACTGTGTGAGCCAGACTGTGAATGCCACGCTGCACCTCTGATGCAGGGCCGTAGCTGAGTGGGTCAGCAAAGATTATATTTACAATTATTCACTTTTGGCCAATTTATTTTTTGTTTCATAGGTTTGAAAGGCTTGTGGACATAGTGGCTGTTTGTTTTTAAAAGTACAGTTTTTATAACCCAAAAGTTAGGGAGGCAGCTAGGTGAACAAGGCTCTGTAGTAGGGGGGGGGGCAGCTGCACCCCCTTGCCCCCCTGTAGATCTGCCCCTGTAAAGTGGGCATGTCGGTAAAGAGGACACTTGTGGGTACCCATAGAACCCATTTTCATTCAGATATCTTGAGTTGAGACGTCAAGGGCCCTTTTGAAAACGGCCTTGCCAGTTTTCTCTAGTTTCCAACATCTTCACTCTGGCTTTATAACTGAGCCCACTACAGCACCTTAAAGGAAGAAAAAGTCGTCGGGTCAGTTGTCAAGCTGTCTGGACATTAAGAAGTTAATGGGCCACAGCATGCTGAGCAGTAATTGACTTTCAGAAAAGTCATGACGCTGAGATTAGGTGGGTGTCGCAGTGAAAGTGACCGAGCTTCACCCTCTCTAGGTCCCCAGGCTACTAATTAGATTGCAACGAGAACTCGGATGCTGATTTTAGATTTTTAAAAAGGCCCAGTGGTGAGAAAGATAAATCAGTAATTATGTAATTTTTCATTTTTCATTTTGTTGGCCTGTGGATAATAATTTTGCCATTTAATTATAGCTGTACTACCAAAAACCATGGCTATATAAATCATGAAGTTTATGTAATTAAAGGCATTTCTGCAATGCTAGATGGGTTGGGGAAATAAGTAGACTCACTAAAGGAGGTAATCTGAATATTGTTTCTTACATGGGCTTGACAGGCAGATACTGTACATGAAAGGGACCCATCGGACCACTTTGATGGATCGCATCATCTCCAGCTTATACTTTGTCTCTGAAAGACAAGT
Organism: Echiichthys vipera; assembly: GCF_963691815.1. NCBI lineage: Eukaryota > Metazoa > Chordata > Actinopteri > Perciformes > Trachinidae > Echiichthys > Echiichthys vipera. The sequence continues at coordinate 26,784,508 of NC_139833.1, forward strand.
TTGCCGGCCCGATGTCAGATCGTTAAGAAGTTAAAGTGGGTACCCTCACATACATATTTTATTGTGAGCATGGTGAATGGAACACAGAGGTACTGGGTAACGGAAGCTGTTTTTGTTTTTGAAAGTTTTTAATCAATTTATTCATTATAAAAGTTCAAATGTTCTCTCAAACTTACTTAAGGCTGTTCATCATCGGCTTAATAAATAGTATAATAAACTTGATGCAGTTACAGCATAATAATTTGTGCTTTTCCCTTTCACAATTATTATCATACTTTTCCATTGACCTTGCTGTGTGCTAATCGGCTTTGTGTTGCCAGCAGTTATCAGCAGTATTCTGAGTAGATGTCACTGCTCTTTCATTACTTTCATGATCCTGAACCTGAACATTGTGAACCAAGGTTTTATTGTATCAGAATGCTTTTCTTATTAAAAAGGCCCAGTAGTAGTAGTATGCTAGCCAGCGTCTAACGTATAGTTTAGAGATTCCCCTCTTTAACCTGTTTTACTTTAGACAGGCCACCCCAATGGTAGCTGACTGCTTGAACCTAATAATATATTGATATCTATCTACTGTGTCTCAGTGTCAAAAATCTAGTATCGATGGAGCTATACATGGTAGGCACGTTTGTAACCGGTATTTCAATATTGATTTATCTATTCATTACTTTCTCAATTAATATTTTTAGGGGGCACAAAATGTCAGAAAATGTTTGAAAGTTGTTTTGAAATAGCTAGTTTTCAATAATCAGCCCAAAGACCAGAGTTAACTATAATACAGAGTATTCAGAATATTCATCATTTTTGCTTGAAAAAATGACAAACAATGATTAAAATAGTACCATATTCATTTTCTGTCGATCAGCTAATCAAATGTCGTTTCCATTTCAGGAAACTGTACCACAGAGTATAGCAGTTTTACCCTTTTTAAACTGTTTTAAGGGGACTAATTCTAATTTTCAGGTTCGTACTTGTATTTTGTGTTTCTAGTAGAACACAATTATAAGCTTTTCTCTTATTGCCCATGGCCGCTGCACCTGAGATGCTCTGTTGGTGCACATGTCTCTTTAAAGCCCCTTGCTGACAAAACCCAATCTGTTCTGATTGGTGTTTCCAGGACTCCGCTCCACTCTCACTGTCTCTGCACTGTACAGTCAGCCGGGTACTGACTGTAATGAAGTATAGTATATCTAGTATAGTATATCTAGTATATCTACAGTGAAAAATCTCCAACAAATTTCCCTGACGTTAGCATGTAGCTACATGTAGCAATGTAATGAGAGTAGAAACACTGTTGGAAACGGAGCGTTCAGGATGGTCTGAAAATCTGAGCATTTTGTTCACAGGGATTCCTTTTACATTTATTACTCGTTTTTTTTTTCAAGCTTTGACCACAATTATTATGAACAGAATTCAACATTGTATGTATGACAGAAAATAAGGAAGAGCATACTAGCTTGCCTTTAGTTTATTTAAAAAGGACTGTGTACAGTTTAAATTGGAGGGGGCCCAATTTGATGCACAAATATGTATATATGTAAAATCCGTATCCAGGCTTGTGAGCTGCATCTCAGCCACCAGAATCTTGGGACAGGGTTAAGACCCCCTTGACCATAGACTTTATGTAAAGACTCAAAGTAAAAAACAGACTTGTGAGCTGCTTTTAGATGTTCTGCAAAAACTAAACAATATAGAATAACATTTTACAGATGAGAAGTTGTTTTTTATTATATAACTGTCATGAAGGTGATGAATTCGATGTTTCCCAACGCCGTTCATGCAGTGCCACGGCTGGAAGCAGTAGTAGACCAAAAACCATGAAACACACCAGTTAACCAGTCTCCCTTGTTGTTCTCTATCTGTGTTTTTATTGGTTACCAGGGATTTTTCCCGGACCAAACATACAGTATGACGGAAGTTAAAACACTTGAAACACAGGTGTTGTTGCAGCTGAAAAACTGCTTTGTACTTGACACAGTCTTTTACGAGCGTACTCTGTGATACAATAAACGGCCTCCTCAGTGTAACAGGACACACAGAATTGCAGGACCTGCAGAACTGCAACCCATCGCTGTTGTCGTCGTCGTCTCCTTTCAAAAACCAACAACCAACCTCTGTTTCTCACTACCCAGATTGAAAAGTAAATCCACTCACTCTCAGTTTTACTGCTGTTTCACCGTGTTCACTTTTATGATTGCAGCACTTACCAAGGCTCAGGGTTGTTGGTTTTGTGTTTGCATGCCCTGTGCACCCTTATAAAATGTGCTATTTAGCCATTCAGTGCACTTAAAAGATTATGTGGAGGCATAATGGGTAAATTAATGGCTAGATTTTGCAATTACCATATTTTGCCTCTAACCTATGAAATATGTTAACTCACTAAAATGTATGAATCTGTCATCAAAAAGAACGTACATAATAATGAAGGTTATGTAACATCATCGAGCACAGATGGTTTCGAGGTAAAATAAAGGTTAATAAGATTTCTCCAACAGAGCACATCATTAAATTACCTTAGATCTAAAAAAGTAGAGGGACTTTGTGTGCAAGTAAACAGTAAAAGGTAAAATTAATTTGTGGATCTGTCTACAGGAACATGAACGAGTGCACCAGCCGGGCCCATCACCCAGCTCCCAGAAACCCAGAGTCTTTAATTGCTCCTCCTGTGTGAAGGCCTTCGCCAAGCGCAGCCAGCTGGAGAGACACAACCGAACACACACTGGTAAGGGAATAATGAAGCACGTTTGCGCAGTGCATGTCATAGCTAAAATCACAACATTGTCATGGATATTAAAATGTATTTTATCTTTTTAATTATCTAACACATCTATGGAGCCCCAAAGTTTTGGTTTCATTTTACATTTTTATTTTATGTAACTTAAATGAAAGCAGTCTCTGTCTGTCTGGCTGTATGTATATGTACAGCATGTCTTTCCTCTGATTTTCTCCGCAACTGGTCATCTGATCCACTTCCCACTTAAAGGGTGTATTGCTGAGAACCAAATGGAGTGCTGTGTTGAGTTCTAGATCTACAGGAAATATTTTTAAGTATTGAGTTATGGACACACTGTCCAATCCTGCTCCTGGAGTTCTTCTTCCCTGCATGTTACACTGCCAAACGACATGCTGGGTACAGCTCATTCTCCATTGCTCACTACGGTGCATTCAAGAACATATCATATATGAAGAAAGAGAGACCTGAGGGGCTGGAGATGTTACATTGTAGCAAACTCAAAGCACAGTGTTGAAGCTGTTTGGATGAGCAGTTCTCAAGAAAGCTGCAAGCAGCAATAACCGAGGCCAAGCAATCTGACCAGCCCCCAGCTATTTATTTCTAGATTTGGCAAATTTTTTTTCACACTAAACACACATAGGGACAAATTTAGCAAAACGTTTTAATGTATATACATAATCTTGTATCTATGTAAATAGTTATGACATCAAAAATATGCACATTAGTGCCTAACATAATGTGAAAATACTTATTCTGCAAGACTGTTCACGGTGCCAGCAAGTAAGGTCAACCAAATGTAGCCATTTAGCTCCCGTTAATCTAAGGCAACTATAAGGCCAAAGTAATTCCAAATCAACCAACCAACTTCTCATGTAAACAAATACAGTCCACAGACACAACAACTAACCTATCCTTTTCTTGAGCTGAACTTGCATATGCAACCTACCTAGCTGGCTAACTAGCTAGGTAGGATTGTGAGCATGGATTATAACTAGGCCAGTGTTAGCAGCAGCTAGCAGATTGACTTGAGAGCTAACTTAGCTGTGTTCTGATTTTAAAGATCAGATCAAATGGCACAACTCTATGAAGAGCAATGAGTCTTTTGTGAACCCTAAAGTCAATTGAAGCTAGCTAACACTGCTATCAATAGCTCTTAAATGCAGAGTTATAGTCCAAGCTGACAGCCTAGCTCGATAGCCTGCTGGATGAATGGCATGTGTAGCCTAGTTAAGTTGAACAAAAGGTGAAGTTGTTTACTTTGTTTGTGCACTGTTTATTTACAGCAACGGCTAGCTTGGTTGTGAATTACTTTGGCATTGTTGCTCTAGCTACTAGGAGCTAACTTCCTACCATGGGAGTGTGTTGGGTTCCCTTGCTTAAGAGAGACTGGGGTTATATGAATAACTGAAATGTAAGGGGACAGTGACTGCTGACAGCGCTGTCAAGTGACAGTGACTGCTGACAGCACTGTCAAGTGACATTTTTAAATAAAATGTGACATAAAATAAAGGTGCCACTGAGAAAAAATAAAATATCTCCAATAAAACTTTCAAATTTTATTTTGAAAATTGGTGAAATAACATTTCCAAATAATGCGGTTGAGTTTTAAAGATTTCTTCATAATGTATTGTTGAATAACTTAAAGTTGTACTCCTTAGGATTTTCATCTATTTAATTGTTGTTAAGTTCCTATCTATCAAAGAGTGTGTTAAAACGATGGTGATTAATCATATGACCCAATAATGAAAGCACTTCTACTTTTTTGTCGAGTATTACAATATATGTGTCTGTGAGGATTTTCCCTAGATGTATATAGGCCGCCATGTTAGTGACGCTGCTGACAGTTGTTGGTCTGCTGGCCCAGATTGTCACTCAAGGTTATGCTACGTTCACTTGTCGTCGGAAATCAGGAACTTCCAACTACTGTGTCATGCTTGTAGTAAGGACAGAAGTGTGATAGGAACGTGTGTGTGTGTGTGTGTGTGTGTGTGTGTGTGTGTGTGTGTGTGTGTGTGTGTGTGTGTGTGTGTGTGTGTGTGTGTGTGTGTGTGTGTGTGTGTGTGTGTGTGTGTGTGTGTGTGTGTGTGTGTGTGTGTGTGTGTGTGTGTGTGTGTGTGTGTGTGTGTGTGTGTGTGTGTGTGTGTGTGTGTGTGTGTGTGTGTGTGTGTGTGTGTGTGTGTGTGTGTGTGTGTGTGTGTGTGTGTGTGTTGTAATGACAGCAACTAGTTTTCGGTCTGGGATCAGACCCCCAGTGCTGACGACTGCTGCAGAGTGTGTGTAGCTGAGGCCCAACATGTTGTGGTGGTACAACAAAACCCTATACTCCCAGTGCTGATAAAAATCCTAGAGGAAACACTGACAAATTAAATATATTGTGGTTTTAGTTGGGTAATGTTAGCACTCTTGCTAATGTGGTCAAATTGCTGGCTAACTGACGCTGCAAATTCTTATTCGGGGATAATGTCAGCTAATTAATCCATCAGCTTGCTTATGTATGTTAGCTTAACAAAACCAAAGCTAGCTGTGGCTTGGCCGTGCAGTACCGATCTACCATCGGTTGCTTCATGCCCTTGGCTGATAGAGTGATTTGCAAGCAGCTTAAAAAAGTTACAAGGACAAAAACCTTACATCCCCTTCTGTTCTGAGCTTTTGCTTGACATTTATTTAGATTAGCTAAAGGTACCTTTTTGAATAAGTACCCTTGCCTAGGTTGTTTATCTAAAGCATTTTAGTGCAAAGAGTAGTGATAATGGTTGCATTAGAAGTTAGAAAAGATCTCTGCTCTGTGTGAGTGCCTCTGTCTTCTGGGACTAAAATAAGTTTTATAAAGAAAAGAGCAAAATATTACTACAATGACATCCAACAACTTAAGTTTTTATTAGTTAGGTTGGCAGTATAATATTTAAAAACCGGTAACAATAATGGTAGACAGATTTGAGGTAAAGCTGAAACATTTTTATATTTTCAATTAGTCACTCAACTTCATATATATCTAAGACAGACACATAATTTTTTAATCAGAAATGCCAAAAATTAACCTGGTTCCATCTTCAAGAATGTCAATATTTAATGGTTTTCCTTTGAAAGGATATTTAACGTCTTTGAGTCTGACAAAACAAACCTTTTAAGACATCACTCTGGACTCTAAGAAGTTGTGATAGACAGTTATTACTATTTTATGACACTTTTTTGACAAAACAATCCATCAATTATTGAAGAAAACAAACATCAAATTATCCTTTGATGAACATAATTGTTGGTGGCAGCTCTATTTTGAGGAGAAACCAGTAAAGCTTGTTATCTTTGCTTGCTTTTCTGTCATGATGTCATTGATAATATAATAATCTACTTCAAGGTTCTTCTAGACAGAAAAAATTGGCTACAAAAACTAATTTGTACCCTCTACTGTAACTAAACTGAGACATAATAGAATATTTGTGCATGTGTATGTGGGAATATGAGGGAGGCCACTGAAGTGTATTTGAAAAAAATAACAGCAAAATAGTTTCATTGGCCCATTATTTGGTGCTCATAGAATGTACGGGTTAAATAGTGTAATTGTTTGAGTTAATTCTTTCTCTGTCACATTGCATTTTATATTGTATATATTATAGATTCCAATGACCTAAACTCAAGCCATGGTTTCATTCATTTGCACTAATTACACCAAAATACATCACTGAATATTAGGATTGATGTGACGGCCCTATCATAATGCATGAAAACACGACAACAATGAACTATAAAATACATGTGCCTCTGTGTTTTTCCTGCAGGCGAGCGCCCCTTCAAGTGCAATCAGTGCGACAAGGCGTTCAATCAGAAGAGCGCTCTGCAGGTCCACATGGTCAAACACACTGGAAAGAAGCCCTTCAAGTGTGAGGTGTGCAGCATCAGGTTCACCCAGAAGAGCAACATGAAACACCACATGAAGAGATCCCACGGCTACGGTGAGCAACACCGGTGCAGTGCGTGCGTGCGTGCGTGTGTGCGTGCGTGCGTGCGTGCGCGTGTGTGTGCGCGCGCGTTTATGTCTCTCATGGCCATCACACGCAGTCCATGAGCGCATTAAAGAGTGTCCCTGGGAACTTCAGACTGCTGACAGGCGGTGTTGATCTACCCCTGTGGGAACATTAACCACGTCTCACACTCAAGTTCTGTTTCTGTTGCTTTTCACTTGATCATTTTCAATATCTGCTGAGAATGAGCCTCATGCCAACGAGTCACCCACACACTCACCGCTAATGTGCATGCACACACACACCCCCGTCTCACACACACATCCCCGTCTCACACACTGTGATACTGCTGTCTGAACTGATTCTTCTTTGATATCAGCAGCTTCAAGTCCTGAGTGTTAAGTTATCTCCCTGGCAGCCTTGGATAAGTTTTAGGATGTGGCTCCCTGTTGGTTAAACTTGCAACCTACACACACACACACACACACACACACACATACACGCACCCCACCTTGGAGCCTGGCAGGCACCTATTGATGACCAACCTGAGGATGAGAACAATGCTGATATAATCTGTTCTACTTACTCAACACTTCCACACTATCTTCCACTCACACACGGGGCAGATCACTTATGCTGCAATCACATCGCACGCAATAGAAGAAGCGTGATTACATACAAGTCAATCTACAGACGCGATTTGTTTGTTGCCCGCGAAAAATCGATGGATATTCACGTCCAACACCTCCGACTTGCGAGTTGAAAATATTGAACTTTTCAGCTGAATCGCGTGGGGCTGTGGCTCGTCAGCCAATGGAATGGATAGCGGCAACGTGCTTTCAGGCATCTAAAGAGAGAAAGAAAGAGAGTCTGCTAGTCACTGCAGAGTGAAGCCTATCCCGTGAGATCAGACCGGGATACGCTCATGCGATAGGCTTCACTCTGCAATGACTGCTTTCGTCTTCTTCTGGATTTCTGGCAGACTATTATATTATATCCACAGGAACAGTCCAGTTTCCTTGATGTAGTCAAGAACTGCAACAATAGCGGCTGTGGAAATCCCCAGATGTTCCGCTTACCGCAATCTCAATGCTGATTGGCTGACGCGCCACAGCATCACACGATTCAGCTGAAAAGTTCATTATTTTCAACTTACACGTTGGACGCGGATATCGATTGATGTTTGCGTCTATCCCGTTGTGGCTACCGCGCCGCCCATGTTCAAATTGCGTCTGTAGATTGACTTTGTATGTATTCGCGCTGCTTCTATTGCTTCTGTTGTGTCTATCGCGTGCGTTGTGATCGCAACATAACTGCCATGACGCTCCAAACCTGCGATTGACGCAATGGTCCAACTATGATCCAACAGCGCATTTCTCGCTTTTCCTGCATCTATTGCATCTATCGCATGCGGTGTGATCACAGCTGTAGTCATTTTCTGAGACATTGGCCTCTGTTCTGTCGCAGGATATCGCAGCCATTTAGGCATGTCGTTTTGGTGGTTCGAGGAACAGCAGCAACTGAACTGTCTGCAGTTTATGTTCACAGATTTTATACTCTTCGTTCACTGAATCTTAAAAAAATCTTCTTCCACACAGCTGAACTGTAAGCATCAATTTTAGTACCAAGCATTATTGGAAGAAAGTAGTAGTAGTATTAGTTTTTCAGTACACTCAATATTCTTCTGAAGAATGAATGCACCCAAGCACACACATGCTTAAAATCCAAGAATCTGAAGGTGTTTTTCTTTGGGGAATGGAACTATGTTTTGACAATAATTCCTAGGAAATATCAGGATCTGAATTCCAAATATTCCGTCCATGTTTGCATGGGGTCATAAGCATGTTGAAATAGTTTTTAAGTGTTGAAATGAATGCTTGACATTTGCTTCATCTTTCCACATTTGTACATCTGGAAGACTCTGTCATACAGTTATTAAACTTTTGGAGGATTCAAGACACTCATCCTCTTGCTACCTAAGGAACATGTGCTTCAAGTGTTTCAGATATAGCGAGTGAACATAGAGGGAGATAATTAAATGACTCCCACTGTAAGAGTCAATTCATTGCATGGCCTCCGGCGGAAGAAAAAGCATGTCTGAACCTCTCAGCCTGTGCCAAAGTGACGTAGTGTTGTTTTGTGCTCAAGTTATTTTAAGATGAATGTACTATGACACATGGCTCATATCATATTTACAACTCACAACAAGCATATCCACATCCGTCAAGTCTTATTATACAGTGGCTGTGTAATAGACATGCTGTTTTTGGAGGCGCAAGAGAGGATGTGAGATATTAAAATAAATGTTGGAGGAGGAAGATTATTGCTTTTTGACTAATGGTCTCGTTTGCATGACAGCCACTGGCAAATTGAATACAGAATCGGAGCTGCTCTGTAAATGCATTTTAATGGGCCTTCCTTCTGCTTCACGAAGCTCTGCTATCATCTATCTCAGTGTGAGCGAGTGTTTACCACATTCCTCATTCTTCATTTCGTCCCCTTTCTCCCTGCAGGTCAGATCCACGACGTGTCCATGAGCCAAGATGAATCAGCCCCCCAGGTTGAGGTAACACCTGAACTCGACCTGGAAGTGGTTCCTGAATCCTCCGGAGACTGGCACAATGTCTTCCCCTGACCACGACCCACACGAGTCCCCCGAGTCAGAAAGCGCTGCACAGTGTACTGAGCACTGATTAAGCCAAACATTTTCATCTGCTCAAAAGGCTTATTTGGTTAGAAAAAGATTTAAGACTTCATAGATTTGCTCCACTGTGCAGCGAGGGCTTTTACCCCAGCAGCCAGCCCTCTGCTGTTTATCCAGATTAGCAGTGAAGTAAGGGGAGTCTGGTTCCCTGTGATTCGCTTAATGACTTTTATCTGTTTTGCTACTGTCTGATTGTCATCAATATGATAACCTCCGGAGAGGTTTGGCTCAATAAACGCAGGCATCCCAGAGAATTCAAGAGATGCAGGTCCCTCTCATGCTGACCTGTTTGGAAATAGAGGAAACTCTCCAGAGACTACTGTCTTGTTTCTTCATTATTGCGCTCACAGAGACATTCACATGGCTGCGATCAGCTGTACTGTTGTCATGGCTTAGGAAACAATAACGGAAAGCTTTTTTCATGGGTCACTTTTTTTTTTTTAATGCATCTTTACTGTATATATTTCATATTGAAGTGACATGTCATTTGCAGTTTGTTACGTGTTTGTTTTAGTTAGCAAACAGTGCCCAAAGTGTTGTACCAAACGTGCTAGTGAAGAGCAGCAGTGAGCTGAGAGCACACCTGTTCCCTGGGTTTGATGCTATACGAGGTTTTTGACTGAACGTTGTGTTTCCTATTGTTATTTCATCTAAACTCGCAGCATCAGCATATTTCTTTCACTGTTGTTCATTCTGTAAATAGTGTAGCTAGAGTGCATATATTTTCTGATGAACCACCACAACATGGATTGGTTGGGAATATGTCATTTGAACATAATGTTGCATTTGTAATGAGGCAAAGCCAATGTACAGACAATAAGCTTTTTTCCCTCTTTCGTTTTTTGAAGTTGTATTTTCTAATGTCCATAATAAATTAAGAAGATTAAAGTAATTTTTCCACTAATTTGAACTTGCGTTTTCTTTTATTGTATCTTTAAGTCCCCCCAAATAAAGGAATAGTATCATATATTTGAAAATGGGCTTATTTACTTAGGTAGATGAGACGATAGATACTGAAAAAAAACTCATGTCTGTGCAAACATGGATGTTAACAATGAGCAGCCAGCACAGAGGACTCCATCCATCCATCTGCAACCGCTCATCCCAGTCGGGGTTGTGGGGGGCTGGAGCCAATCCGGCTGACATTGGGCATGAGGCGGGGTATTCCCTGGACAAAACACCAGACCGTTACAGAGCTTACGCAAAAGGTGCGTTTCCACTATGGTCTACAACCCGGAATGAGGCGGGTCTATCTCGCCAAAAACACCCCTAATTTGCAGGCAAGTCGCTCAGGAGGTCGTTTGACTGGGTAGTAAATGGCCCCGTCCGAGAGCAGGGCCTGTACTGTCCCCCGAGGTTCACCTGGTTGCTGACTGGATAACGCTAAGCGGGATGTGACATGTGGTAGTACAGACACCACACTTTTATCCAGTGGTGTAGAAGAACACAGCACAGAAAATGATCTGGGCGTGCACTGGCACGGCACTTTGCTGCGTGCTCCCTCTCTCTTTCCATTTACACACACATCGTAATGTTAGTACTGCAAGCGAGCTCCAATCTTTAAGGTGGAGTGTTTTCTTTCAAGTTATTTATACATAAGTTGACATTGTGAATCATACGGGCCACCTTAAATCAAACTATTCTGTATTTCTCTTGAGGAAGAACACACCGCTGTATCACTGATCAGCGGATCACCGGCGAACGAAACACATTCAGAGTGATACGTCACCTCTGGAGTCTCGTAAATCCCTCTCGAGACTTTTTTTTGTAATGGAAACACGGCGAGTGAACGGCCTTTTGAGAGGGCGTGCCCTGAAACTTTCCGAGCGGCCACACTATAGGGCTAGTGGAAACACGATTATAGAGACGCTCACATTTACACCAACGGGCAATTTAAAGTCCCCAATTAACTTAACAACTGCATGTCTGTGGACTGTGGGAAGAAGCTAGAGAACCAGGAGAGAACCCATGCAGACACACGAAGAACATGCAAACTCCACACAGAAGGGCCCCAGCCTGGGTTCGAAACCAGAACCCCTATTAACCACTACAGCACTGTACCTCCCACTTACCCCTTTTCCACCAAGACATTGTGAGGGCCGGTTCTCAGCCGGTTCACAATCTTGAACCGGTTCTTCCTGTTTCGACAGCCAAAGAACCGGCTCTCGGCCAGGAAAAATGGTTCCAGAGTGGCACCAACTCTTTGCTTGTCTAGAACCGGCACCACCTTTTGCAGGCTTTAAAAAATGTTTGTGATTTTAGAATTTGTGTATTTTTTATTGTTACTTTTTTTTTTCAAAATTAACAACTTTTCTAAGAGACATATCTACTTTAGTATGTTTAATTAATATAGAACACAGTTTAAATTATGTTTTAAAAAAATGTTTATTCAGTTATGCACAATGATTACACGTCTGGTGTAACAGCAGTTTTCATTGAACAGAGCTCCAGCTTCAGTCATTTGAGTCTGATGTTGCAGACATAAGTCGTAAAGACATAAATGGGTCATTCATTTTAACTGCAGTGTGATCAATTGCAGGTAATCTGTGCTAGGTAAGGCTGGCTAATGTTAGCTTCCAACAATGGCTAACATCATAGGGTGACCAGATGTCCCCGTTTTCAGTGACCTGTCCCCGGTTTCACTGTGACTTAAAGAAAAGAAAAAGTGAATACAGGAAAAAATGAAAAAACGTAAATGTTGAGCAAACAACACATATAGTTGTGGACCCTACTACTTTGGCTAAAGCCAGAGTGGTTGGACATCTCCAGGTCAAAGGACAAGGAAGCTTAATAGATTTAAGTTTTGTAAAAAAAAAATATATTATTCAAAAATAAGCCTTGTGATACATGAGGAATACTAGTCTTTATGTTGCAAAAGTGGTTTGACATAATTCAATGAAATGGTTTAAATGCATAATAGTGTTTTATTCTGAATATCAAATGAATGTAGAATGAACATCTTACATTCAGTGTTAACAAGAATCAAAAAGGGTTTGATATTTACCTTTCTTCTCAAACAAAATCTCCATCCATAGTATTCGAGACAAGCAGTACAAGTGTGTTGTAGTCCACCGTTATTGTTGTTGTTGTTGTTGTTGTTGTTGTGCTTGAAGTGGGCGTTAGCATTTGTGGGGAAACCTCCGGCGTATACAGTAACGTAATGACGTGGTTCTCTGGGCTCTCTAGCCTGTGGAAAACCAAACAGGTTCTGAGAAGGTTCCCGAGTTGAACCAACAGTGAACCAGCACCAGTCCAGCACTAGAACCAGGTCTGGGTTGGTCGAAAAGGGGTACCAGAGGACACAGGCAAGACAGTGGCCAAAGATAAAGTAATTACAGCTGTGATAACTTCCCAGGGTCATAAATCTGATTTAATGTAATAACAATATTTAGAAGCTTATTTAACAGTGGCGTATTGTCAGTTTAGAGTATTCCCTGTGATTCATGGTTCATGAATCTGTATGAAAATTGTTACGTGGGAAAGCATGTTTATTTAAAGGGAATGAACAAAACAAAAGTAACTCCCTTTGTGTGTGTTGGATTCACAGCCAGCCCTTGGACCTTCATCATTACGCATGCAACATACTCTGTGTGATTGTGTTTGAGCCTGAATGGTGCTCAAGCTGCTCCAGTCATGAGCAGCTTGGAAAGCTCTACATGAATGATGAATACATGAGTCATGATGAAAGAAACTATGTCGTACCTTTGTCTGCAGTGATGCTGAGATCTGACCCAGTAACATCGCCCCTCATCATTTTTTTTTGTCATTTGCAAGAGGTGTGGTGGTTAGCACTGTCGGTTCGAATCCCGGCTGGGGCCCTTCTGTGTGGAGTTTGCATGTTCTCCCCGTGTCTGTGTGGGTTTTCTCCGGGTTCTCCGGTTTCCTCCCACAGTCCAAAGACGTGCAGGTGTTAGATTAATTGATGACTCTAAATTGCCCGTAGGTGTGAATGGTTGTCTGTCTCTATCTCTATGTGCCCTGTGATAGACTGGCGTCCCTTCAGGGGTGTACCCCGCCTCACGCCGGATGTCGGCTGGGATCGGCTCCAGCCATCTCCACGGTCGAAGATAAGTGAGTGAGTCATTTGCGAGAGACAAAACACACTACACAAAGCAGAGAATAGCGTTGGTTTTATAATTTATTTATTTTTTATTCTCAGTTAAGTGGCTGGTCATGTTTAATTACACATACAATGAGGAGGATCTTTACATTCACCCACAGGAACCATTCAGAAGAACACCACGCAGCACTCACGAGGCTCAAGCACACACAAACACAGGGAGAGATGCTTTTTAACACACATGGAAAATGGCTGTTTTTGATCAGCGCAAACAGTAGTGTTGAGCTTCTTTTTCAGAAAACTTGCAACGTACACATTCCCAACAAACGCCTCATAATGTTCCACTACAGAATTAGTTACAGAGCACCTTTTTGAAATTGTGTTTGTGTTTTTTTTTCTTTATTATCCACAAGAAGGCAACACAGCACGTTGTTTTGGTAGTGAGGAGGAAAGGCACTTGGCGGATGAGAGAGGGTTTTTGTGAATTTCATTTACAGTATGTGTGTCGGGAGTGAGAGAGAAACAGTGAAGACAAAGGAGAGACCTAGACTACATTAAAGCAAAGAGGAAAGGTCTGAATCTGGTCTCATGTTGCGGCACTAACACAGCGCTCCAGATTCAGAGTCTGTTTGGGAAAACTGTGAAAAAGCGCACTACGAAATCATTTAGTTATATATGGGGAGGATTATTACTGTATACCATTATCTCATTAGAAATGACTAATATGTTGTTGTTGTTTGTTGTTTTTTTCAGTGACTATGGCAGAAAAAATTATTTAGAAGCTATAGAAATTCAGATTTTTACCACAAAATACACAGCCAACCGTAGGCCCTAATGACAAACATAGAACAACATCACATTTACGACAGGACACTTAACTACAGCTAAGACACAAAGGTGGAATGAAAACACACTAAACTGTGACTAAATGGCTCTCATAACAATGTAAAATCTGTTAAACAGGTTCACAGAAAAGGTTTGAGGGGGTGACAAAGACAGTGTGACGAGACAGAAAACCGCTCTTTTTTATAAAACAGAAACAACCCGGCCTTTACACCCAATCAGCAAGCGGCAATGACGGTCAAGTAAATTGGACATGCACCGGCCGTAATCCTTCAACTGCTCCAGGTGTGCTTCGGTTTCACCATCCTTTCTGTTAGAGGAACCATCTAAGACGTCCACAGAAACTCAAGCACGAGTACAGAGAGCCATTGCGGGGGGGTCATGGGGTCATTCAGGCTGCACATGTGAGCGGCTTCGCGATCAATTTCAGCAAAAAAGTTCACGCTAATGATGATGACTGCACAGACTCAGGACAAAGCATGCAGGGGGGGCGGGGGGGGGGGGCAACAGATTGTGTCGCTATCTACCAGCCAAAGGGGTGGGGATGTAATGAGGAGAGATGAGGGGTTTAGCGCATGTTACGATGTTATAAAAGGTGGAGGGGGAGGTGGGTTTAGGGGGTGACAAGATTTCCTCCTTTTCTTCCTCTTTAGTCCCGTGATCTTGAACATCTGCCCTCGTGCTGTTGGAAGGGGTTGTAGAGAGGGACTTCAGCGTTTGGCTGGAGACGCACTCCTGCTTCCCTGTGAAACACACGAGACACGTCTGATGATTATGCCGAGGAGGCACTCCCTCAGGTCTGGTTCAGCATTAAAGGACTGCTTCTACATCTGGTCCATTAGTCAGCGATGGGAGTTTTCACCATCAGATAGCGTTTAAGCATGTAAAGTAGCCTAATAGGTGCTTCCAGGTAATAGTCTTTAAATAGTCTATCATTCATTGAGAATAGCTGTTTGGTTAACTTAACATTTTAAAGTCCTTTGAGAAGAGCAGAGAAAGTTTCTGTGACGCTTTCATCGAGCCTGATATTTGTAGTGAAAAGTGATTAAATGAACTAACTTTTCACCTTTGCAGCTGTAACAAGTTCTCCTACTGAATAATGAGACCAGGGCTGAACATGCAAAAGTCAGAGAAGTCCTTCAATATGAGACACAAAGCAGGTTAGTTTGTTTGCAACTTTCAGGCCTGCAATGATGCACAGTTAGGGACGTCGATAGAAAACACCCACAAAGATCTAAATCAATGAAATGTTTGGAATGAGATAAAAAGTATGCGTGGTCAGTCAACATTTTGATAAAGTAAATCAAAATGATGAGACAGCCAGCGACAATGATGTCGCCTAAAAACAACAATAATTCAACATTATGAGATACAGGAAGAAAAGTGTGACTTTCTAAATAAAATAATATGATACTACGTCAAAATGATGAGAAGAAAAGTCAAAATCAAAATGTTATGTCAATATGATGAGATTAAGCTGAAGTATCTCATAATTGGGATTAAGGGAAGATTTAGGCTGAAAAAGTCAAAATTTTGACTTGTAATTATTGTCAGAATTTTGACTTAATAAGTCAAAATATTGATGTCATAATTCTGAATTAGAATCCTAAAATGTTGATAAGTATTTATATTTTCCTTATTCTCATGTGTTCATTTGTTTGTTTTTATCTAGGCTACAGATAAATGGTTGCGGTACATGTAGAAGGAAGTTCCCGTTGGATTTGTCTTTAGCATAAATAGAAAAGCAATGTTAGCCAGTCGGATAGGAAATCAGTCATCCACAGAAAATTACATATTGCTATGGTGTTTTTATTTGTGGTCAACAGGCATTTCCTCCTTTCAGAGATAAACCTCCCAGTGTTTGATTTGTTTGCTGTCCCCAAAGTTCCCAATATATATAGATATCCTGTTTGTCACAAAGCCCTTTCTTAGACTATATTACACTTTTCCCCTCCCTCTCTCTCTCTCTCTCTCTCTCTCTCTCTCTCTCTCTCTCATTCAGATGAAAAAGTGGGAAGAGCAGAGGATTCTGAACGGCAGAAAGATTATACAAATGAGTCCGATCTTTATGGATTGCTTAGAAAGATAATCCATATTGTGAGAAGCTTTTTACTCCTCCTCATGAAGCGAAGGCTGGGGACTGAGCTTTTGTTCTGAGCTATTCTTAGAGCCATTACAGATGAAATGTATTATCTGCCATGAAAGAGAAAAACACAAAAGGCATTACAGCACAATCTGAAAATGAAAGCAAAAAATGAATAGAAACAAAGCGTGGCCCTTTAATTAAAAGCTAATATGGTTTTTATGCTCACTTTCATTTGAAGCCTGTTTATGTGCAGAAACAGATTAGACACATCCACATCAGAAAGATTTGAAACAAGCGTCCCAGGTTCATCAACTCCAGAGATGTTCACTCTTTTTAGTGACGATAATTTAGCCTCTACAAATGAATACGCAGCCCTGGGGAAATATGGATGTGTCTCCTGCTTCAGTTATTGCTAAACTAATCTAAGGTACAGTGAGAGAGGCTGGATCATTAAAGCCTGAGAGGGAAAAACACTGGCAGTGCATGGAAGCTGACGCTGCTTTTCATGGCATACTGTGTGAAAACAAACCAGCCAATAAGAAGAGGAAGAAATTGCAAAATCCAAAAGTTGTCAAAATGACAGTCAGAAGTAGTTATTGGATGTGAAAAGTTGAGTGAATGCTGCATAAGAAAAACACTTTCTGTGTGGGAGCTTGAAAACCTCAGTTTGCTGACTCGTACCAGGAGAGGTTTCACATTTCATGTCATTCATTTGTGTCCAAACACTCAACAATTCAAAGGTCACTGTCTGCTATACACAAGTACATTTTTAAGTGGGAACCCATTATTTCATCACCAACACGCCTGACTGACTTTCTATTTACACTTCATAGAAGTTAACCCTTACACACTTTCGGCGACAGATGTTTAGGGAGCGTATCTATGTTCCACGGGTCCTATGTTCCGCGCTTTGTATGGAAAAGGAACCTATGTTCCCCGTTTGTCACAGAAAGCGTCCTATGTTCCCTGGTCTGTTATTTTTTTCCACAATCAGTGCACAATTCCCCGGAAAATGGGCCTATGTAGACCCTAACACTACCCCCTAACGCTGACCCTCACCCTGACCCTATCCATAACCTCTAACCCTAACAAAATGTTAAATTAAATCAGCAGAGGCAGTGGCTTATGCGACCGGGGAACATGGGACCCTTTTGGGGAAAAAGGGTTCCCCGCTCGGGAAACATCGGACCTGGGGAACAAAGGGATGACCCTGATGTTTACATGTAGCTAACACCAGGTTTCCCCAGACCTACACTTGAGGAGTCAGTAACACTTTTGACTAAAACATTTATAATCAGTCTGTAAACATTTGGTGGTAGCGGTGAAATTCAGGCAGAAGATATAGGTGACTAAAAAAATCCACTCTGCATCCCCTCAAAACTGTAGAATGCCGTAATCGACCAATCAGAATCAACAAAGTTGTGTAATAACAGACAGGTAGAAAGATTTGCTTGACGCCTTGTCTCTGGACACTTGGTGACAGTCCAGTTTAGCTGCTAACGCTTCTCTACCTTTTGATGGGCAGGTATTGAGTGTCTTTATCTGAGCTTTTATTTGAAGAAAACTACTGCCCATTGATTATGGTGCAATCCAATTTTGCTCTAATTTTAGATTTTGTATAATTGTGTTTCATTTCTGGCAAGGTTTGCATGCAAGCATTTTCTGTGAATGATGCATGGGGTTTTTATAACAAAGCTGCAGAACCGCTTTATAAGCAAAAGGAAAAGTTTCCTGCTTGCATCTTTTGTTGAGAAGATGAAAGCGATGGGGACTTTCTATGAACAGTTGACTTTCTGAGTGTCACCTTTGCCCGTATCATCTGGTGCGTGCATATCACAGTGTTGTGACCATGTGCACACACTCTAAAACATGCTCATAAGCTCTTGCAGCGTTTTCTGCTGTGTCCTAATGACATTCAGTAATGCTGATTTATTCACTTCTTCATGCCAGATGCTATGAACCAAAGTTTTGGAAACATTTCCCTGCTGCTTGACTCTTGGTCTACCTTTTGATGGGCGGGTACTGAGTGTCTTTACCTGAGCTTTTATTTGCAGAAAACCACTGCCTACCACTGCTCCAAAAAATGATGCTGTGGCGCGAGACTGAAAGATGCTAAAACACTGCATAGCGCAGAGGGGACGTGTAGAGTTGGGTGATGTTTCTCTGCTATAATCAAATTATTAATTATAGCAGCTTTAAATATCAAATATAAGGGGTTATTCATAAATCAATAACACCGTATAAACATTTAAAAATCGGCTTACAAATGATCTGTAATTACATGTTTACAGTGACTTAGTAAATGCTTTATTACACACATGCAACCTAAGTACCTTTAATTTAGATATCAATAATACATATTATACATGGCTGTTGATTAATAGCTTTTCAAGTACTCTACACTGTGTGCCTAATGATCTGTTTTATATTCTGCCAACAGTTGTTCACAGTGAGTCCTCCAAAGCACCTGAAGGAGTCCGTCGTGCTTGGCAAGTGAAGTGAATGATGATATTGCATAATAATGTATTATTATACATTGTGCATTACCGCCCGCTCCCTGTAAAGCAGTTACAGTATGTTAGCCATGGCCCCGCTGAACCCTTATCAGAACTGAGTATAGCATCTTCAGGCTGATAGCGAGGGCATAAAGCATAAAGCATGATGATCAATCTCTTATTATTCTGCTGCAGCCGCCGTAGTAATGAGATTAGGATGTCTTCTGAGCGTATCAATTTTGAGCAAATGCAGAGTGAGTTAAACTCAAGTATCCCTCCACCACAAATCAGTTACTCACTCTGCTGCTGTTATCATCACTGAGGCAGAAAAAAAAAACAGGAGCAAGAGAGTGATTAGGGAAATATTCCTTTTTCTGTGCCATTTTACTTTTTCTAAGTAGTGCAGAGAAGCCACTGGAAAGTGTTTGGCGAGCAGTTTTTTTTTTTTACCATTTTGAAGATCCTAGTCAGGGAGCCTTTGCCGTCCCCTGCCTTCTTGGCTTTAGCAGACTGTGACTTCTGGTCACCCTGCAAGAGAAGGAGAAGGAGTCAGTGAGTTAAGGAAGCCGTGGAGATGACTGACAACTTTCTACAGAATGCCCCAGAGAGTAAAGGGGGGAGAGAAAAGAATCATAAGAGATCTAACATAAGAGAGTGATGGATCTGTGAGCTCCACAAAAAAAAACTAATATCAGAGGAAACTAGGTATTGATTATGATGCAATCCAATTGTGCTCTACTTTTATATTTTGTATAATTGTGTTTCATGTCTGGCAAGGTTCACATCTAAGCATTTTGTGTGAATTATGCATGAGGTTTTTATAACAAAGCTACAGAACTGCAAAGTTTTATTTGCAAAAGGAAAGGTTTCCTGCTTGCTGTGTCCTAATGTTCAGTAATGCTGATGTATTCACTTCTTCACCCCAGATGCAATGAACCAAATCTTGTCTTGGAAACATTTCACTGCTGCTTGACTCTCACCTTGTATGGTTATAAAGCTGCTTCCTTTCAAGTGTAGAGATGTGAATGTCTGATCAATTATTCATGAAACATTTACCATATGAACTGGTTTTAAGGTTTATTACCTAAAAAAAACACTTACCGACTGAAAATTATGGAAAAATATTGTAAAATATTAACTTCCCCAGGTTCATTAATGGCATTCTCTGTTCGTAAATATGACTACGAAAGGTAATGCACTGTAATTTATGTGTAATTCATGTATTTATTACTGTAGAAATGATGACCGCTAAACTTAGTGAAAGGAGGATGGGGTGGTGGATGGATCCCAAAACACAGGACTTACACCCCTGTCCTGTATGTAACCAGGTAACCACTCCTGGTCACTGTATTACAGCCATTTACAGCCATTTTAAATATTTTGTAAGATATCATACGTATACACTGTATATTTCTTTCCATTAAATATCATACCAACCTGTTGATATGATTATGTCAAAATAAGATACATTGGTGTGAAATTAGTAGGCCCACATGTTTAATTGTGTACTATAGACTATAATGTCTTCATGAAACTTAATGTGTGCCAGTGCTGGCATTAATAAACCCAGATCCAAAGACAGAGCTGTTGTCCTCCTCCTAAGTATGACCCATGGATCAAGTTATCATTTTGTTTTAACCTTTTTTATGTCACTGTTAACTATTAAAGTTAAAGTAAGGCTGAAATAAAATATAAGAAAGAAATTAGAGCCTCCTCTGCTCTCCTTTTTGATGCCCTGTCCCACCCAAATAATTTTCATAAAGTCCCTTATTCTCTCGCACAGACATGCACACACATGCACACACATGCACACACATGGGCACACATGCATGAGAGCCCTAAATGAAGTGCTGATACGATGACCAAATGAAGCAGAAAACAGCCCCACTGCAGTCAGCCATGGAGGAATTTAAATGAAACCAGGCTAATGACGAGCAGAATAATACCTTGTGTTATCATGAATATACAATATACACACGCATGATATGGATAAGTCAGGCTGCGAAGCTACACAATGGGTATGATGCATTTGGAAATGGACATCAGTGGGAAGGAAATGAGGGCGTTATCGCTGATGTGTGGACAGATTACAACAGCTAAAGTGGTTGATGGAGACTAAATGGAAATACAGCCACACACGCCACACTTAAAGGCTGTTTGAGGGGATAACCTCACTTGCTCCTTCGGTTTAATTAGGCATGGTACCCCTGTGTTTTTGCAGTTTTTAACAAACCACCTACCAGGCCTATCTTGGCTGCTAGTCCTCTCCACTGGATGTGTAGAAAAACAAGACACAAGGACAGGTAAAATGGAGAGGAGACGAATAGAAATGTGTGTCTTACTCAGCGCAAAGGCAGGATGGGAAGGAGAGGAGGCAGATAGGAGGAGGGTCCGTCACAGGGTCACAGGGTCACAGGGTCACAGGGTCACAGGGTCACAGGGGGGCAGGAGCAGATGAGGAACAGAGGGCAAGGGAGCACATATGTGGGGGGAAGGGGAGAGGAGCAAGGCAGATGCTCACATTGGAAAGAGCACAAATTTAGTGACATTCAGCAGCAACAAAGCCAAAGACATACAAGAATGTTCAAGAATTCTAGCTTCAAATGAAATGGCCCCCTATTTAATATTTACTAAAATCTTACTGTCATCCACTTCTAATATGATAATAATCAGTCCCAGGGAAGTGCTTTTTCTAAACAGATTCAAATGCAACACTGTGATCAAATTTAGTGTGCAGTTGGGTGTGTTAGTGCCCCCCTTAATATTATATAATGTTTTGTTTTGTTGTTTCTGGGGTTCGATTATTATAGTGCCTGACTGTATCTCCTGCATTTTTCAGTATATATTGTATTTATCCTCACTAAAACTATTGCTCTACTATTTCTTAATTCTATTTCATGTGTGAGTGTCAATGTCCACTTCAATAGTAGCAACGTAAAGCAGACTCACCCTAGACTTGGGAGGGGCAGGGGACACCTGAAGAACAGTTAATCACAGAGAGTAAAGAGATTGAACAGTTTGTGAGGGATCAGAGAAAGTAACAAAGGAGCAAAGAGACAAACATGGAGGGAGGAGAGCTGGAAGAAACCTGGATGGTGGCAGACAGACTCCTAATCCTAGATACTGAGGTACAGTATATTTATATTACTCACGATCGTGCGGAAGAAGTGGACCACAGCGTTCTCCGCTCCACGTTTACGCGGGGAAGTGGCAGAGGCTTTCTGAGGGCCTGGAGAGAGAGCTCCTCGGAAAGATCCCTGGGAAGGAAGAGAGAAAATGAAAGGAACAATTGACCCCCATGTTAAATAAAAGTATGCTTATGTAGAAAATGACCCTTAGGTCTTAGGCGTTGATGCTCAAATACAGTATCCCTAGGGTGATACACAATACCCTTGGGACTGCATGAATGAGTGCTTCAAATAGTCATACAGGCACGCTGTCCTGTTCCTTCTCTTACTTACCTGATGAACGACGGTAGCAAAATTATTCACGTTTGAAACACTGCAAATTGGTGATGTAATATCTTAATCGCATAATGCTGCAATTTGCAACTTTTCCCTTTAATTAATATACAAATACGATATATTTCCAGCTTTTTGAAGATGTAAGGGTGTTTTGGTGTGGATAACAGTGAATTAAAGCAATATGAATCTACAGAAAAGTCATATTCAGCAAGGGCTCATCTGACTGGCACTTTCCCCATCTGTTTCAACACCTGGTATGGTCTTTACAGAGGAACTGTATGCAGGTGGGAACGTCTTTACCCGGAAAACCTGTCTGCTGAGATGCAGAAACCCTCAATATGAATATAGTTTCTAATCATCAGTGCTGCTTACTCTTTTTAGTGGGAAATCTTCAGAGACTGTAACACAATGTTTGATCTTAAAACTCGGAGGACTAAAAACTAGTGTTCTCTTGAAACCTGCCCACAAAGCTGCTGAGACCAACTTTTACTTAGGAATTGTGTTTAGCTAAGACAAGGGACCCTGTTGCTATGATAATGATGATGTCATGCTTCATTAAACTGTGATTGGCTGTTTTGGGTCCCTGTCAGTGTATTCTTAATAGAAATCCTGTAGGAGGTATGTATGTTGCTGCATCCATATAAAGATGTTAAAATCAACTGTAGGCTGTCACTGATTGAACATGCAACAAGGGGTAATATAGGCTACTGACTAGTCATGTATGTGCAGCTAAATGTCAGCCTCATACATGTCAGGCAGCTTTTTAACAGTTAGCAGGTATCCATGGAAGAAGCCTTGTAATTATCAGACTCCAGGAACCGTGGCTGATAGTGAGAGGGCCCAACTTGTGGATGAAAGGAAGAACTTTATTAAAGGAAAATTTAAAACTCCTAAATCAACAAGTTAGGAGCTACTTGAAGTTTTGAAAATACAGGTCCTAATAACTTACCCAGCCACAGATATTCATTCAATCAGCAGCATCAGCAGCAGCCTCAGGTCGCAGACGACTCCCACCTGATTAACCCCTTATCCCAACCTCGCAAAAACCTTTGGCCATGAGTCATTAAACACAAATTAAAATGGAACAAAGGAGCATTTTTTTTGTGTGTTTTCTTTCCAACGCCCGGATCTCAACAAAGGAGAGTAATTATCATCCCAAAGAACAAATCAATGCAGCCGAGTTCTTCAAAGTCGAACTTTATAATGACATTGTCTAAAAGAGTGTTTAATAAGGTCAGTTTCCTCTGACTTGAATGAACTACAGCATCAAAAGCACACACACATACAAGGTAAAAAGTCTAATTGCCCTAATACCAAATGCCATCAACAACCTGCAGCCCACTGGAGAAAAAAATATCTAATTTCCACCCACTCAGTGTTCAGTCTTTTCAGTAAATGTTACATCATTCATCCCTTTCTCTGACACCATTAATGCAACAGGGAAATGTGTGTGTCCCTGTGCGTTTGAGGGAGCTGTTGATGATTCACATCCATTATCTCACATCAAAGAACCTTAAGGAAACCAAAGGGGGGGGCTTTCACCATCACCACCATTGACACAATATGGTAGATGCAGTGTTAGATAAGGCCATCTTTACTGTCTTATATGTTTTTTTTTTTTTTTTTAAATGGACCAACCAACAATTAGATCAATGGGGCACAATCCGCCTAAATGGATCTAGATGGACAATGGCGTATATAAAGAAAAATGTTTTGTTCCACTGGGGGAAAAAAACGTAACATTCATCAAATGTAGAGTTTGTATAAAAATTTGATAATTCCAACTATGCGAAGTGAATCTACCCTTTCCGTTGTTGATGTCAGCATGTGTGTTCCAGCTCTGTAGCTTCCCTCGTGCTGCAGTAGTGTCCCCTTAATGATGCTCTCTTCAATAAGTGTGTGTCTCTGTGTGTGTTCTTGCATGCCTGGTTCTGTCATGATGTAAATGATGGAAGATGGAGGCAGAAATGAAAGGGAGGGGAAATAAATAGAGCAGCCTTTGTGGCCGCAATCATGCCTTTGTTTGGGGAGAGGACATGAGGCGAGGAAGAGATGGCAGAGGAAATAGGAGATCAAATAATGCTGTATGAATTCTGCCGGTACAGTCTCAAATTCTGCCAGTTGTCCCTTTGATGTGAATGAGCTTCTCCTCTGTATTAGTTCTGTTCTCATCTCTCCCCTTGCTTTAGTACACTTTTCTGTCTTTATTTTTTTTCCATTTGAGACAGCTAGGAAAAGAAGAAAACCAAATAACTCCAAACACCAAATAACTTCTGTAACTTCTCTCATGAGATGGATGATTTCATGCGTCTAAATGCAAATTCTGTTTCCATTAGATCCTGGCATGCTGATGATGGAGACTTTAAAATGTTGAGCAGCATTTAGCTTTTCCAACTTCCTCTCAAACTTTCATTTTAGGAATCTTTAAAAATAGGGTGTTCACAATCACTGATCCCTGTTTGTGAGTGTGTGTGTGTGTGTGTGTCTGTGTATGTGTGTGTGCGCGCGTGCGTGAGCAAGCGAGAAAGAGAAGATGCAGAGACACAATGAGCTCATCTGCCTGTAAGACACACACACTGAAGGTAACATTTTTTCACGTGTGATTAATTCACACCAACATTTTTTTTACAACTGAATGCAAATATTATGCAACGATAAAGCGACGTAATTTTGTTAGTCGTTTTTTGCTTTAGATTTCTCACCATGAAATATGGGCAGAGGACTGTAGAACAACAAGACTCAAGATGGCAAACTTTACTCCTCACCTTACCAAAGGCAGCACAGAGCCTTCTCCTTCTGTTCTTACCTTTCACAATAAGTGCTGAGCCCATTTGGCCGTCCGAGCACACCACTACTATGAATATTTATAGGTGAGCATTTTACATTTTCTGATTAGATGAGCAAAACACAGATATAAACAGATACCTACATATGAATGCAGATTAAATAATAACAAAAAAGCGAATAGCTAAATAGCCGTCGGACAAAGGCCTGTGCGTTCAGTGATTGCATATTGGCCGATTCATGCTAAGCTAAGATAACCATCTCCTGGCTCCAGCCTCTTCTTGGCAATTAAGGGAAATGGCATTTTCCTGACATGTTAAACTATTCCTTACATTTTTTTTTTATCTCCGACAGTAGGCTCTCAGATGTTTCTGCTGTCACACATACAGAAATCAGGATTCAGGATACATATTGAGCTTCAAGGTATTCATATCTTGTATGCTTATAGCTAAGAGCGGGTTAAAGAGCTCAGCAGCCTCCTCTGAGGTTCAAGGTCACAGCATGGCCAGGAATCTGCATCACTATGGATGATGCTTAATAATTCATCCTGAGCCGAGGGAAAGACCTGGGGATTCTTCATCATTCGTGAGTATCTTCACGGATCCACATCAGGAAAAATACTACCAACTAGCTTCTTTCACTTCAAACCGAGCATTATCAAACACTTGCATTTATCATTTATCAAAAGTTTTATAGGATGCTCATTCTCAAGAAAGCCGTTACCTAGGAAGCAGCACTTTTTTTCAGATTCAATGTCACATTGTGTATCCTTGTTTGACCACAAGAAAGGATGAATAATTACATTCAACTGCATTTTACCAGCCTCGACAACAACGCTGTCTACTGTGTGTGTGTGTGTTTGTGTCATCATTACAACATGTGGTCCTGGAGACACTGTATCGGGAACTACCATGAGGTTTTGAGTATTTTACCAGCTGATTATGTGTCTGTCTGTGGTCAGATTTTATCACTGTGATAGCATCTGGGCACGAACCTGTCACAAAACTTTACAGGTGTGTAGTTGAGATCAAAATGAAGGTCGAGCGGAGCAAGGGTGCTGGAAGTAGGGGGGTGGGAGGTAGGAAACAGGTCTTTGACCCACCAATTTATAACCCTGGCCTAATTTGGCGTCCCGGCAGGTTTGATCCCATCACAAGACGGTCTCTAGTAATTTTTTTTTGTAGCTGCACTCTTTTAGATTTGTGAACAGAGGGAGTGGGGCCAATCGATCTGGCTGACGAGCACAGCAGTTTGTCTGGACATGGAGATACACAAACATGGCAGCTTCAACTCGTTCCCCTCGGAAAGCAATCAGAGAAGGAATCGCAAGATCAACCACCAAATAAAAAGGAGGTTAAGAAAGCTATTATCTGTGCTGTCAGATAGAGCTGAGAAAACATAAAACACTTTCTTCTTAAGTTAGTAGGGGGTGGGGGGGGGGGTTAGAAATAAGGGGAGGGTTTATGGCACTCTGCCAGTTGCTTATTCCACTTATATTGTTTTTTAACAAGTGTACATCATCTCACATACTTCATGCTCTTGCAAAATGACTTGTATCAATCAAAGATAGTATAGTTTTGGATTTTTAGTAAAGGGGAAGGTCCAAAAATGTATAATAATGCTGGAGGGCTTTGCTTTAAAAAAAACACAATGTTCAACCACCCTCCCCCCCAAATAATTGTTGTACAGTCCCTACAGTCTAATAAGGCTAAATGTGTTTGCTATGTATCACATAACCCAATCCTATAAACAAAATTCTTAAACAATATTTGTGCCTTTATGATCTTGAACTCCATACAAAGAGGTCACACGGTCTTCTTTTATGTGTGAGCGATGAAGCAGTATCTACAGTATCAATCATTTGCAGCTTATGTTTAAATTGAATTAAACTGCACATGTTCATTTTCATTGTGCAATAGTTTTCCCGTGCCAGGCTCTACTTCTTTCTTGGTCCATGTAACCAAGGGAACCCAAACACATACGTTTACATCTTAAAGAGAAATTTAAGTCTGTATCCACTGAATTTCTAAGCCGACCTCCTTTTGCGAAAGAGTCATGAGTGGAGATAAACAATAGCTCTTCATCCCATTGAACCCTATCTGTTCATTTTGGTTTTGCAGTATGTTCATGTGATTGATTGACAATGGAATATACGGTATAAATGGGTATTAAAGTCTTTATCTTAAAGGATGAGGCTGCAAGCTCACTGAATCAATGTTTTCAAGTCACTTGGGGCTGGTCTAAGAAAGATGAATGACACCACATTAAAATTGGAGTAATAGCACTTCAGAGGCTCTGGCTGGTTGTTAACATTTGTTAGCAGGGCAGTTCAAACAATTTATGATACTTTTACAACAGAAGAGGAACAAAAAGAGAGACACTGAGCATTAAAACAAAACCAAGAGAGGGCTGAGGATGTTGTTAAAGAGTTTTAATCAAGCAATAATCCATAAAGCTTAGAACAGGATTGGGTTAGGAACAGGTCATCGGTCACAACAGTTCACAACAGATAAAAATGGTTACAAATAGCCACTGCAAAGTTGAAGGCGTTACAAAACAGGGATCAGCGCTGATCCACTGCTGGTTCAAACAAACTCTCGGACTGGGTCAAAGACACGTGAACCTGAGGTGAGCAGACTGATGCGAGGGGGGCGCCGCAGACACCCCCCTCTTCATCCAAGACACTGGGGTTAGAGCAGCATCACACAGGTTTTGGTTGGGGACTGTGAGCTGTTTTGCTGAAGTCTGATTCAAACAGATACAGTAATCATTCCTGGTTTGCATCATATGACTGATTTTGTCTGGCATTTCAACAGATTAATATGCAATTTACAAATTTTCTCTGTTCTTTTTGAGTCTACATTTCCCCCCGAAGAGCTAATGTTAATGCAAAGTTAATTTTCCCTCCAATCAGCACATCATATTCCTGCAGTTGTTTCATGTACTGAGGCTGGGGTCTTGGCGTCATCTCACAACCTGTTAAAACAATTTTCTCGGAATGTCTTAACGTTTTCTCAAAGCCCAGACTCGAGCTTGGATCAAAAACTATGTAAATAAATCAGACAAAGGACATTTAAAGCACCTGCCACATATTTAAACAAGTCAGAATTACTCAAATAAGCATGCAACAGAAAACACTGACACAATCTTTCCCAAAAAATACTGCAGCCTGGACGTCAAAGTATGCATTGAGAAGGCCTGTGGAGAATCCGTGCACACACACAGGCAGGGCAGACCAGCAATCAAGGTAAAAAATATCTGTCTTCATGATGAATTATTTCTGGAAAAATAAGTGTTTGCAGCAGAAAGTTAGTGCAGGTTGATCTTTTGCTAGAGGCAACGGAGGTTGGGCGAACCTGTCTGTCATTCACTTGAGATGTGAACACTCATGGTTTGAAGGCAAACCCTTGGTGAATACATAAATATATATTTGTACAACTTTTAGTTTTAGTAAATTTGTCATCAGCATGGAGAGCAATGTACAATTATATGTCATAAAAGAAAGTGAAACAAATACTGCTAGCCTATTGTTGAATGTAAAGCTTCACAATTTGTTCTGTTGACATCTTCCCTGAATATTTTATGAGTAACAATTTACAGCAGAACAGGCTAAAGCAAAGCTTTCTTGCATACAGTATATATATATATATATAAAATCATTTGTATCCTGAATTCTACGCTGAACACCTTATTTATAGTTGACATAAGCTGTGGGGGAAATGCATATTTTTATGGTGTTGAGTGATTTCTTTGCAACTGCCTTACCGAACCTGCTGATTAGCGCTGCAGGGTTAGAAAGGCTGAGCAGCAAGAAGCTTAAAATCGGACAGGATATTTTTGTCCACAGGATTTAGTTTGCTGTACAGTAGCTCTCTTCTCTCCTCTCAACCCTTCAGCGTTAATGTTCATGTTTTAAGACAGCGGTCAGAATGAGTGGACTCGTGACGGAACGTACAGAACAACGGTTCCATTTCCTCTTTCTGAGGTCATGGCCAGAGGATTTGGAATATAGGTTCAGCATGTTGCAGTAGTGTTGTCAGGATAAACCAACATGTCAATGCTGTGGTGATCTCAATATTATTTTAACACCACCTGCAGGGGGCACTGCTGAGTGCTGAGGCAGAGTGAAACCACCAGAGCTGCAGTCTGGTTCTTAATGGCTGTGGCAACAGTGCCGAGAAACCCAACATGTCTGGAAGTGGATCCCAGGAACCTTCCCTTCCACAGCAAAGATGCACAATAAACCAACATGAAAACTTTTTTTTTTCCGACAAAGTAAACCTGATCAGTGAAGTTTTTATATTTATATTTACTAATGCTCAAAATGAAGGTATCTTGACAACACTACTCATTAAATTGCAATCCAGGCTCAAATGCCTCATAATCACTTGGAAGCCTTTTACTCGATAGAATGCAGACTCTTGTATATATTCCCAAACGGGGGATAACATGCTCATACTCTAATATATATCATTAAATGTCAATATATATCGTATATCTCTTTGATCATTAATAGCATAATGTGATCATCAACTTTAAAAGTGACTTAGCTGACTGCTGTGTGGAGTGAAGTACCTCCCTGTGGCTGACTTATCGCAGATGTTTGAAAATGACCCCAGAGACAGAGAGACTAACGCTCTACAGAGGAACTCTCCGCAGAGTACCTAATGCCTCTACAAACGCCACATTAATGTGCCACTATTACATGTAAATGATACAAGCATGAACCCATCTCTCACATCATCAACATTAAGGGAAGTACCTGAACTGAAACACGGCTATTCTTAACTCCAGTTGGACGTTCTAATGAACAAACTGCAGAACGGCAGCAAACGATTCCACCAAATCACATCTAGAACAGATATATTAGGTGTGATTGGTTAGAGAAAATATGCTACTAATGTCAGTACCATTCAAATAAAGAAAAACACAACAATATAGAAATGTATTCTAAAATGATTGAAAATCACAGCTCTTTGTAATATTAAAGAATAAAATAAAATAAATCCCACCCAAAGTCATTGTCCAGTGTCGACTCAGCCTATTAGCCAGTTAATGTGAATGATAGGACAATGTCAGACTTTGGTTCACCATAAAAACAACAGTAAAACCAACACAATTCTATATGACGAACATGTTGCAACAAATTCTTACAACATCTGTTAAAGTATCAGAAGTAAAAAGTGGTTCTGGGAGTGAATCAGCAGAATGAACAGACACATAAGAAAGGTCGAGTTTTCACCTCGACTCTCCCTGCTTCCTCACCTTGCTCTTCCTCTTCTTGTCCCCTCCAAAGAAGTTTCCAATCTGATCCAGGAGGCCAGGGGTCTTCTTCCTCCGGCCCAGTCCGAAGGCGGCCTGTGCAGAGCTGCTTGCGGATGCCATGGTAGTAGTAGTTGGTTGGTAGTATATTTGTCAAATGTGGGGTTCTTGTCTCTCTCTTAAATGAGAGAGCAAAAAAAGAGGAGGGAAAAGAGAAAAGAGAGGGAGGGAGGAAAAAAAAAAAGCTAGCCTAGTCTAGGTCCTGTTCGGGGCTATCCGACCCGCACTCTGAAGCTCCGCTGTGTTCCTGGATGGTCTGTAGCTCGTCCGATTCGGAGGG
This sequence comes from Echiichthys vipera, assembly GCF_963691815.1. Lineage (NCBI taxonomy): Eukaryota > Metazoa > Chordata > Actinopteri > Perciformes > Trachinidae > Echiichthys > Echiichthys vipera. Next base: position 26,815,239 of record NC_139833.1, read on the forward strand.
TCGCTCTTTGAAGGTGTTGTCCTCTCGGCCCGGGGCATCTCGGGAGAAGAGGCGGGCCAGGTGGGGGCGTGGTGTGGCGGCGTCAGGGTCAGCTGTGCTGGCATCGGGCCAGGGCTGGTGGGGGCCCTCAGCGCCCGTGGAGTCAGTCACCGCCGGCTTCTGCGAGACGCAGCCATTGTTCTGGTTTGCATCTGCCTCACCCAGGCCTGCGCAGAAACAACAAGGGTCATCTATGGGCTTGGGCCTGCATGGCACACAACAAACCACAGCAGCACAATGGGCTCTTTTGAGCGGGCTGTGGCCTTTCCTGCTGCAGCAGAGACCAGCAGGGCTAACATTTCACATCTTAACTTGGACCAACCATACCTGCCCAACAGGATAAGATCAAAATGTGAGAGTGAAAACATGAGTAACTGCAATTTGCTAACTAAATTCCAAAGAACTGCTTTGTCTCTGAGGTCAGTGGTTTACCTTTTAGTGCACTTTCACCACCTTCTGTTGTAACAGAATGTTGTGGCAGGTGTGCTCACTTGTGCTCAGCTTAATCTGACTGGAGCACAATGCATTAGAGAGCCTGTTAAAACCTTTCTTGATTTACAACAGCAAAACAATTAAATCAGGTTCACACAATCTTACCAGCTTCTTAAAAATGACATTGAAATAAACAGAAATCTTTAATGCATAGTGAATCAGATCCCCTATCCCTACATTATCATGGCTCATGTTTCAGTTCACCCTTGAAAAAACAATGTTCCAGCGTTTTAGTTCCAGTAAGATGGAAATACAACTGCGTCTCTTAACGTCCACTTTGACAGCTATCCATTAATTAAGCCAGCTCCCACAGCAGAGGACATCCAGTGCATTCCTGCCTCCAAAACAATATCCACAGTGTACTGGCAGAAATGGTGTAGCACTACACCAGAGAATCTGCATGCTAATATTGGCCGAAACAGTGGCCTGTTGTCAGAGCTGCATAGTTATTACAGAGAAACAATGGGCCCAGTGTCACTAAAATAACTCCTATAAGTATGGATTTTCAACCCAATGCACGGTGACACTGATCTGATTTGAGGCCGGAGAGCGACAAGGCCACTGTCTCCGCGTTCAGAGCTGCCATGTACAAGTTTATTTCTCACAGTTTTGGATGGAATAGGAGGACTTCTAAAAGCAGCAACACCAGCATAATCATCTCTCATTACATGGTCCAATGAGTTCTTCAGCTTGATTTCTATCTGGAAGTCATGCATCAAATGCGCAGATCAATGACAAGTAAATGCAAATAGGACTTGGTTTGTGGAGAATGAGACCCAAGTTTTTTATTCTTTGAGGATGGCCCTGAGCCCCTATTCATCATACACACATCACTGCTCCATATGAGAGGTGACTACGCCCTTGTCACAACAGCGTTTTTGGAAAACTTTCCATTGTTTATTCCTCTTTTATGTTAAGAGTTTATCCAGAAGCGAGTCTGAGGGGTTATGATATGTAACTATCACCCACCAGATGGGTGTGATTATTTAAATCTTGTCAGTTGTTTCACTATAGAATGAGAGCTCTTTTTTTCTACCTTGACCTTGTCCCAAACAAACACCAAAAATCATCCTTAAAAAACATTTTTTTAACACCTTCTGTAATAAGACATGACAGTAACTGGAATTACCACGATGCAGTTGTATGCCTCCGCCAACCAGTCAAGTTGCAGTTTGTATCCAAACGGTCCAGTCCAATTTAATAAAATGTATTACGTGTGTGTTTTGGCAAAACGTGGTTGCGTCACACACATCTTAAACCCGGCAGCACAGACGATCTAAACAATCAGTTCAGTTTCAAGATGAGTGTCACCAATGAAAACATTATGATGTATAGATTATTTATTATTATTTAGTATATTAAACATATGAAACAAGTATAATAAACATTATTTATTATATGAAACATTATGATGTCACAGTTAAGTTTGACCTTTTGGATATAAATGTCGTTGCTTCATCTTTTATAATTTTGTCAATTAGCGAAGGAATGCATTTTGCGAGGTAACAGTGACCTTGACCTTTGACCTCCAATATCTTATCAGTTCTTCTCTGAGTCCGAGTAGACATTTCTACCACATTTCCTTAAAATCCCTCCAAGAGTTCCTGAGATATCGTGTTCACAAGACTGGGATGGACCAACGGACGGAAACATAAAGCCTCCGGCCAAAGTTATCACCGGCGTGGAGGCGTAAAAAGGTTTGAATAAAAATCATCTCATAATACTTTTCCCTGCTGTCAGGGTGGTCTCTTTTGCACGTCAGTTATAATTCAACTACCTAGGGGGTTGCTGCATCCTGGCCACATACCCACACAAACACCGCACCGCAGTCACCATTATCTTTATTAGTAGACACCACCAGAGTTCACATTCAATCCCCAGCACGGATATTGTTCTCTCTTTTTTATTCTGTTCCTTGTCTCACCCGATGAGTCACATTTTGTCATAATTTCTTTTCTTTTCAAACAATTTATAGGCCATTTTGAGACACTAAAAGTCCTTATTGTAAAGGAATAGAATTCTCAAGATAACAGCTGCTGATGGCAAATGACACATACCATTGAAATACTTTCTGAATTTCTGAAGACTTTATTTCTAAAAAGCATAACTGCACAGACAAAATTATTCTGACGGCAAAAATGAAACAATCTGCACAATTTTGGTGCAATCTTCGTGTTTCCTTCAGCCCATTTATTTCCTGTGTGACTAAGTCAAACACGTGTTTGACATAGTGTCTTGATAGTGACCCAGTACTGTATCATGTCAATGTTTCGCCTACGATGGAGTTAGCAGCTAAGCTGAAGCGCACATGCAGAAAGAGCTCTTGGAACCTAAGTACATACAGTACTTTTGTGCACAGTTGCTTAGCTGGATATTAAAACATGTGATTTGACAAGCAAGCACTTATGAGTGACCTGTATCACCCAGTGTTCATTTTGACAGCCATTTTAAACCTAGTCACAATCTTAGGCTTTTACATGAAAAGTGTCATTTAACATATTTGAAATGCAATGACTGTCTGGTAATCATAGAAAGACCCATAATAGTCAAAATGCCTGTATATTTAAATGCATCGCTTTTTAAAAAAAAAACAAATCATCATGAATCATCATGAATAAAACAATAAAGTCCCTTTGACATCAGATCACTGTATTTACACAGCAAACGAATGAAAAACAGAATGCACTGGACTTGTAACAGTGTTACTGTTGATAAATTAACTTGTTGATGTTTATGCTGTTTCTTTAATTAAGGTAAAGTAGCCTCACTTACAGATAATAACTGTCTCAGAGGGAATCTGTCTTTCTGAGATGAAACCGTTTTCCAACCAAGTGATTGTATTTGCTGTTCTGTTACTGTGCGATGTTAAAATGAAATTGCAGGACTGTTTTCCTGTTGAATAACTCTGTATTTGTGTGTGTAATGAGAAAGAGAGCGAAAGAGAGAGAGAGAGAGAGAGAGAGAGAGAGAGAGACTATGCTGAGATACATCTTTCTGTCATTTCTGCTCATGCTGCTTCTGTCCTCTCTGTCTGCGTCAGAGCTTCAAACACATTCAGCGACAGTGAGAGCGAGCGTGTGGGAGATGGAGAGTATGAAAATACAAATAACGTTGTGAACGTTACAGCGCAGTGTGTGTACAGTTAATTTGTCAGTGAATAAATGCTGAAATTTCTGCAAGATCTGAGCCAAATCCCCGCAGCTCCTCTATTTTTTTCTCTTGCCCTCCAACAGGTCAAAACTAGATAGAAATGTGTAAAAAAAACGATTACAGTCTGTTTCAAAATGATTAATACCTCATTGTGCCAGAGGGAAATGCGAGGCATCAGAGAAATGTTGCGGGTGTTTTCACGTTTCACATCTAACAATAAAAGCAAGGAATGTCTGTCTGTAGGTCAGTGGCTCAAATATCTCTGCAGATCAGGTTCAGACTGATTTAAGATTTTCCACTTGGCACAAGGGTGTGCAACCTTGATTTTGTTTAGACCAAAAATGCCAAATATATCATTATTATACCTTAAAAGAATCCCACATTGGGCCACATTACCTTGCCGCTTCTGTCAACAGAGGCAGCACAGATAGCTTCACTTCTTCCGTTCTTTTCACAATAAAAGCTCTAGACACACACAACGTAGTTGACTGTTTACCAGAGGGAACTTAAATTCATTCAGAGCATTTCGCGAGAAGGAAATATAAAAAAATGAAATATCTTACAGTACTTGGTAACTATAGCTACTGTGCATTCACTTGGTTTCTTCACAGATATCTTGATAAACCTTATTTCTCTTCTGCTCTGTCCGTGCTCTCTCGGCTGCTCACAACACTTTTCTTTTCTCTCGCACCTCTCTCTTTAGCAGTGCCCTGACATGGCCACCGTAGATCAGCTGCTGCGAATGTTCAAACCTTTTATGTAGCAGACTCACATCGCTGCTGGCGTGAATAGTTTTGATGCGAAATATTCTTCTTGCTACTATGTCAACACTGATATGTGCAGTAGTTTATTTTGGTGCTTTAAATGCGTGGTTTTTGATATGCGTGAAATGCGCGATAATATTTTGCTTTTCATGCACAAGCACAGACACACATCCCAACACAACAGGTCTTCTCTTCATTAAGCAGCAGATGTATGCCGGCCTTTATTACAAGGGTATCTAGTGTGTTCTATACAGTTTTTAGTAGGCTACGCTACAAATGAACCTGTGTTTATGCTCCTAAATGTCCCTGAATCACGAAAGCATGAACTACTATATTCAAGTGTGTATGTTTATGTACTGGATGTAGTGTTTGTATGTATATTCCTGTGTGCCTATGTCTGATCATGTTTGGTCAATGTGTGTTTGTCTATTTCTTATGTGTCTATTTCTTGTGTGTCTGTGTGTCTCTCAATGTGTGTCCATGTCTGTCACAGTGTGTGGTCTGTGAGTGACTATGCAACAAAGACAGGCTACATTTGGGCACGTATAGGCTCATTAGGCTACCACTTTTCCATAGAAATACTTGCTTTCAACGGGCAATGCACTAGCTTAAGCAAATCAATCATATCAATGGTTATCCACGATCCTGAAACAGGTAACTTTTCTTTGTCATTATGAAGTAAATATTGATTGCACAATGTAATGGCTATAAAAAATGACACCACAAGCTTTTAGATTGGTTCCCTATAAGCCTCACTTTAACCATGCAATTCTGTGTGCCACCGGGTATGAACGAACGAATGACTTGCTTTACAGCACAAAGGAAGAGGAAAGCGCTTGAGTTCTGCCTGTACTTATAAAGGAAATAAAAGAAGAACAAATGGTCTGAACCAAGATGGGAAACTATTTCCCTTCCACATTCTCAATAGCACATAACAGCTTCACTACTTTGTTTCTTACCTTTACCTACCACTGCTTACTGGAGAGCTTTTGCTAAGAAATAAGACAACAAAACAGCCTACAGAGGCTATCATCATGTACCGTGAATGTCTTATGGATGAACAACCGGAGTAACTGTGGAAACTAACATTACAGAAGAAATGAAAAAGAGCCCCATGGGTGGAGGAAGAGGAAGAGTGATAAGAACCGTTCTTTCTACTAAGATAGCCTTACTGCTTAGTAATACAACGGGGTCTTTTACTTATCACACAGAATGTTTCACCCTGCTTTCATCATAGCACTGAGATCAGGGTAACTGGTTAAGATTCTGTTGCTTCTTGCATGGTTCGTCCTTTTTCCCAAAAGGGTCCAATGTTCCCCGCTCGCATGAGCCTCAGATTTAATTCAGCATTTTGTTAGGGCTAGAGGTAACGGTTAGGGTCAGGGTTAGGGGGTAGTGTTAGGGTATACATAGGCCTATTTGCAGAGGAATTCGGCACTGATTGTGGAAAAAATAACAGACTGGGAACATAGGACCCTTACTTACCCTTACCCTTGCTAACAATATGAACAAGTAACTCATTGATCCAGTCAGCCTGTCTAGCTTAGTCTACTTGTTCATATGAAAATCAATGGAGAGAAAATAACTTACCCCCGTCTCTGTTGTGCAGTTTGTTTGTAAAAGCAAAATGCAATTTGTCCTGTGTTGTTGGTAATGTTAGCTCTGAGGAAAACAGGAACCCCCGATTTGGCAGGCATCAACCATGAGCAATGCATTTTGGCTGTTGCTGTTGTGTTTGAGTTTCTCACAGGAATTTGTTAGCACACAACATCACCTGCCAGCTATTTGAGGAGTAGCTGGATGGTGATCTTGGCAGCCAACAATGAAGCTCATCAGAGACACTGTGCATGTGTATTGTGTTTTGTCGAGCTGTGATATTCCTACAGGGATAACAGCAGAATACGCAAAACGAAACAACATTTTGCATTTGTTTAAGTTGTCAATGTGTATGTGGAGTGCATCATAGAATCATGCCAATCTATTCTAACTAATCTGTGCACGGTACAGAATCTGCACCGGCAGTAAACATGTTATATTACAATGTTGTTCAATCATGTTGTTGTGCTATTTTGCAGCAAGGTGTAGAATAAATTCAGAATCCGGCCCATGCTCTGAAGTCTGTTATACATCAAGAGTGGCTCCCTTTTCTAAGCCCAGCGGTGCTACCAACCACCACTAGAATACCAATAAAATGCAAATTACAGAGAGAAGAACATGGCTGAACTTTAACAGCCCTCCACAGTTCATAATACAACAGCATAAAACTGACTGTGTGTCCATCATCATAAAAAGGTTATGCACTGATAAGTAACTTATTAATCAGCTGACTTCCCTTGTGCTCCTATTAAGGTGCACTGACGCAGGGTTTTAGCGTCCCAATGCACAAACTGACAATAATACAAAGGTGTGGGGGATTGGCAGGATTATCGATGAATGCTGATGACTGAGTCATTATTGAGCCAGGTGCTTTCATTTCTGGTTGATCTGAATTCACTCTCAGACCTGTACTCCTTTACTCTTTTGTGAAAAACAAACAAAAGTCCTCCTCCACACTGCCTAACAACGGAGGGTGTTGGATGTTTTCAAGCTCCAAACATAAATGTCACATTATTGTTCAGGGATTTTTTTTTTTTTACTTTTAAGTGATTTTGTTGGATCTCTGCCTAGATTAGATAACTTACTCATCTGTATAGTGAAGATAAGACTGACGGACTAAATGATTTCCATTATTATCCACTGCACACTGGATCTGATAGCGATCAGTGTTGCTGATATTCTCTGGTTGCCAGTAGAAGTTCATTAAACAGAAACAGACTGGGTAATGGTCCTTTAAATACTGCTTGTGATTGTAATAAGCTGTTTTCAGTGTCTGCACACTATCTATGGAAATATGTTGTTATTATTGAATTGAACTAAACAGTCTGTAAAAAAAAGATGAGTCACATTTTTCATGTGGAGGTTTGATAGGTCGAGGCAGAACATTGGGACAGTATCCTGGTGTATGACGACTTGCAAAGCAGTAGGCCATAGAACTGCAATCAATGAAATACGACAAGCCCAGCATGCTTCATACTGTAATGGAGCTGGGAGGACAAGACGCTCTTGTTGGTTTGATTGTTGGAGTTCTCTATGCCCTATGTAATGGATATCTTCATGGAAGGCTCAAAGCACTGCCATTTTTCTTTGATACATGTGCTGAAACTCCATGCTCCTGGTATAATTAACCTGACAAAACTCAGACTCAGGTAGATTCTTTGAAGCAAGCAAGTTTCAGTGGCTGGGCCAATGACAGCTGGGTGACAGCGGGCACTCCTCAGTGTGCTGATTTATTTAAGTAAATGGATGTTCTTATATATATATATTTATATAGTTATACTGAGGCTCAATGTCTGAATTATTGTCAATCACACACTGACTTGTGTCCACCGACTAATTTTTCACTTTAGTTTAATATCCACTGCCTTGGGTCAGGCATTAATCAGCAACTAGCAGGGCTTATAACACCCTCAGCACACATAAGCAGTTTTCCAAAAATTGCAATTGTCTGTGCTGCTCGGCCTGACGCCTTAGACTGATCATGGAGTAAATGTTTTCAGTATGATTTGAAGTTATTGGACAGCTGTAATTCTCAACAACTCAATAATTACAGTGTGTCAGCTGATGGTAAGTATAGAGTCAGACCAATACATTTATATTTTTATAAATATTACGATTAGCGCCAATGCGAGACTTTTCTCCAGAACATATAATTTAGAAAACAATTTTGAAATGGTGTCATGAAGGTATTTATTTAATTTTTATGTATTTGAATTTAATACATTTACCAATACTGAGCATACAGTACCATTAAGCTTCTCATTTAATTTTTAATGTATTCTCTATTTAAATGGTCAGCACTGGCCACTTATTTTATTGTTATTTATTTATTTTTGAACATATGAACCGTACAGTACCTATATTGACTTATAAGCTCAGTCAGTGTGTTTCTATGTCACAGGCTTCCCTTACTCGCTGCGCTGGTTGAGGAAATAATGTCAAGGAATCAGTTAAACACTGTTGATGTCTTCCCATGAAGCCAACAGGAAAACTATTTTGGTTAAGTAAATTTCGGCTCACAAGCTGCTGACAGACGTCAGAGACCAATCGTTCTCCCAACTCGTCCCGGTCTTGGGTGTGTCAAATTGGATGAATGCTTTCGTGCCGACACAGTACCTATAACTTGTAGCCTGATGTTAAAGAAACTGCAGGGGGGCAACGTGTTTGTGTTACGGTGCTGACGGCACTATCTTCTTACAGTGCTAACATACTGTCACTCTGTTGCCGTTTATCGTTTCCACCAAGAATCCAAAATGGTGCCACACAAACGATATAAAAGTGGCAGAGGGCTCCTCTATGCCAATTTTGAGGTCAAAGCCAGACTCCATCATGCTGCTCAGCACTAATGTACTGATATCTTAAAAAACTTCTAATAAAGTTTCAAGGGACGAGATACTTTTCATTTTTATTTAATTTTAACTTTAGCACGTGGTTATTTCATAAAGAACACAACAGGTCGTCACACAAATGGGCCATTTAAGTGACACTCCCACTGCCGCACAACACTGTGACAGATCGCCACAATCCTCGCTATGCGAATGCATCCTAAAGAGGTTCGGAGGTTGGCACCTATTCTTCAGTGTTCAATCAAATATGATAATTTAGATCGCCCTTATCACCCAGCCCTTGAAGGGAATAAGCCATTAGAAGAACTACAGTAACAGAAGTGAAGGAGACACAGGGGATAAGAGGCCAAATATTATGCTGCTTGTTTCTGTTTTCTGTAGTCCTTTACATCAGGTTATGGAAAAATGCACAACATGTAAACAACACGAAGGGCCAATTATCCAGCAGTCTGACTCATAATACTGCAAGGAGAAGCAGGGGTTTGCTGAGAGCATGTTTCATTCTCTTTGTTCGCCTCCCTCATAAATACTGGATGTATTCATGTGTTGAAATCCCAAGATAAATTCTGCCCATTGCTGGTTAAGCAGAGGGGTCGTTAAGCCACCACAGGAGAAGAGAGTAAGGTCAGAATCTGCAGCACATGCTGTGTCAAACACATCGCTCTGTATGCCTGCCTTTATTTATGCCAGTTATTAATTCAGAATGTTTTCTGCTTCTCATAATGTAGCCAAGTCAAGTATTGCAGTCAGAGGGAAACCAGAGGGCCCCTGTTTTGAGATGCACCGATCCGATACATGGATCAAATATCAGCTCTGATATTGACTAATCAGCTGGATCGGGTATCGGATGAATGAGGCCAATCCAGCATTCCAATCCAGTCATTTCTTCTTTATTAATATCATAAACAGCAATACAGTAATACAGTTACAGTGATCTAGTCGTGCTGCTAATGTACACTTTTTTATTTGTTAATAAATACATTCACCGTATTTTCCACACTATAAGGCGCACCTAAAAACCTTTAAATTTCTCAAAAGCCGACAGTGCGCCTTATAATCCGGTGCGCCTGATATATGGACCAATATTGAGCCACAACAGGTCTCGCAATTATGATAAGAAGCCGCCGACTCTATTTCCCCCAGTAGAAGAAGTAACGCGCGGTGCATGTTGAGATATATGACTGCGCGAAGCATGCCGTTTCATTTCCATTTGTGTGTTTGTGTAAAGACCCCAAAATGGCTCCTATTAAGAGAGACGCTTACGACACAGAGTTTAAACTCAAGGCAATTAGTCACGCAGTAGAACACGGGAATAGAGCAGCAGCGAGAGAGTTTAACATTAATGCATCAATGGTACGGAGGTGGAGGAAGCAGCAAGATGACCTGCGCCAAGTAAAGAAAACTAAACAGAGTTTCCGAGGGAACAGAGCGAGATGGCTACAGTTGGACAACAAACTCGAACAGTGGGTTGTTGAACAGAGAGCAGCAAGTAGAAGTGTCCGTGCAATCACTATACGACTGAAGGCAACAGCGCTAGCACGCAAACTTAACATCAATGAATTTAGAGGCAGTCCTTAACGTAACCCTAGGTTACGAGCCCTTAGCAATGTTGTTATTTTTAAGCTGATTTTGTTCTGCTTAATTATGCTGCTATAGGCCTAGTCTGCCGGGGGATTATACTTTTCCAGATACTCTGAGCTTCTCTCCTCTCTGTTTGTATTATTCATGTCTCATCAATGCATGTTACTAATTCAACTTCTTCCCCGGAGTTGTTTGTGCTTTGTCATCTCGCAGGTCTCTGCTGATCGTGGTGGTGCCTGCTGCCGTGGTCCTGCATGACGCTTCCTGCTACTATTATAATCTATCACCTTAGCTGTGCTTGTTTCTACTATTCTGTTATATATAACTGCCATAACATACAAGTCATATTCACATTACTATAGATATTATAATAGTTACTGTAAGTGTGTCTGTCTCTGTCTTTGTGTCTGTCTTTGTCTTTGTCTGTCCATCTGTCCGTCTTTTCTCTGTTTCTCTCTCCTTTTCTTCCTCCCCAACTGGTCAAGACATATGGCCGTCCTCCATAGAGCTGGGTCTGTCTGACGTTCCTGCCTGTAATAGGGAAGGTTTTCGTTGCCACCGTACTCTACGGGGGAATTGTTGGGTCTTTGTTTATCATAGAGTGTGGTCTTTACCTAGTCTGTAAAGTGTCCTGAGAAAACTTCTGTTATGATTTGGCACTATAAATTAACCCCAGCCTCGACTGTAGCGTCTATTCTATGCGCCTTATAATGCGGTGCGCATTATATATGAAAAAAGTTTCAAAATAAGCCATTCGTTGAAGGTGCGTCTTATAATGTGGTGCAGAAAATACGGTATATCTGTATAAATGTTTTACTTTTTTTATTTTAACAAGGCTAAATGTTTATGTCAAGCCTGATTCTTTTATTCACATGGCAAGGTACAGTATACGGTTCATTCATTTAACAGTAGTATTTGATCGGTATCGGCCGATACACTCAGCCCAGGTATCGGTATCAGATTGGATCGGAAAAAAATAGATCAGTCCATCTCTAATCCTTATTACCTCATTCATTTGTGATTAATTCACCATGACAACTCCAACATGGCTCTATGACAATTCAAGAACTGTACATAGATGGCCTGATAATTCTGGTAAAAGTATTGGGGGGAAATAAAGTGTCTGCATGCATGATCTAGATTAAATAGCTGGGTTAAGACACCAAAAACTGATCTGATCAATGGAGAAATTCAGCTTCCTGCAAGGGGGAAAGATCAGCATCTAAAAGGGAAGAGGTATGCAGGGTGTGGGCCTCAATCTCCTCATTTTTCCTCCTCTTCCTTGGTTTGAAGAGGATGTGTAGCCTGGCCTCTTGGACAACAACAAGGACTGTGGTGGGACTGAGGCACGGGAAGCATTTCTCTGAAAAAACATCCATCGCTATGTGGCCCTGGACCAAACCTCCCACCCAGGGGCAAAAATCGTTCTGCCACTGAATTCAAGGGCGATCTGAAACACCCACAAGCCTGGAGAAAAAAGCCACTCTCTGTCTGAAGCCCCATCTGGCATTCGGGACATTAGTCCTCCAGAGATTTCTCGGGACAAGATAAGCGCTACAACAGAACCACTCCCTTCTTCTAACCTGTGTCATGTTCATGATCTTTAAACTTCCCTTTGAGCAGTCACTTTAAATGAGGATGTGATTCAAAGGCAAAAACGCACACCACTGTTCCACTAGACAAGACTAGATTTATTTTAGCTAAACATCTGTATTTATTGGCTTGTGAAAAACATGCCAATAAATACAGATACAGATCGTGTGCTGTGAGTGTTGGAAACTCCATCATATACACAGCAGTGTATTTATCAATACAGTGCAACCGATGAAGAATGCCCTGGCCTGTTATCACCAACAGCTTCAAGCATCGATTTTTTTACTCACAAACATCAGCTATTTTCACTTGCTATTTTTTACACCTCTTTCTGCTCTTGTTTTCTTGACAAGAGTTGATTAAACATTTACAAGTTTTCCCTTGTGTCAATAGAGGTGTGTGTGTGCCATTTTGATGTGCCACATGGCTTGTTTTTAATCCCCTACAATAAGAAGGTAGTATGAGCTAGTCCAACCAGTAACTTAGGTCAAACTAAATGACTATACTGCTTTAATTGCTTCTGGGGCTGCAACTAGTCTGTACTAATGTAATTATCTATTAATCAATCATTTTATTATTACTTTATTTAATTTCGTGCATTCGACCATGAGGAAAGGCTGGACGGTACGATCAAATTCTTTTCTCCCGACACAGGTTATTTCATATCTCAATAACGATGAAAAGTGGCACTGCTGCTTACCTTTAAATCGATATTAGATCTTGATAGATATATAGATTTCATAAAAGACCATGGAATACCAAGTAATTTTGTTGGGAATGGGAAGAAAATGGAAGACAAATCATTATCATTTCATGTCTTTGTGTTTATCAATTTCCCAATAGAAAACAGGTAGGCATAAGAATACATAGCCTACTGTAAAACATACGAGCTCTACCTTATTTACCATTTCAGGAAAGCCAACACTATCAACTACACTGTAAGGTTCTTAGCAATAAAACGGGCAAGGGATGCCATGATTACCTTACACCTCGCCAAGTTGTGGCTGGAAAAAGGTTTTAAGTTTGTTTGTCTTGCGCATTCTTGCCTGTTCTAGCTGTAACATTAGCCTCCACATAATCGTCATTGCCTGTGTAGCTTTCCCTGTGTCATCTCGAGGTAAGTTTTAAGGGCGCACTCACACTGTCCACTCTTACCGTGCCCCGTGCTGTAGGGTGATTGTCCCCCCTCCTTCTTCCCCCGCGGCCCTTGCCCGCTAGTATTCACATTATTTAAAATGCTTGCGCTCATACACCTGCGCATGTCCATATCTGTACATGTGCAATTGTGCTTTGCAAAAGCCCACCTCTCTGAACCAGGCCGCGGCCAAACGAACTAGACTTTAGCCGCGAAGCGTGCTTGGGCATGGTACGAAAGGAAAGTGTGTGCCCTAAGATTTGTCATGCTGCTGCTGGAGTTTATAGTTGTTTTGCAGATGTTTTCCTTCCTTCTTATAGAATCCAAATTCCTTTCAAACGTTAGATATTAAGTCAAGTGTTAGTAGTATTAGTCATGTGGTTCTTCCTCACAAGCAACCATGGCAGCGCTCAACACTACTCTAATGTTATACTCTCATCAGTGTGATTCTCACGAGTCGAGCATTGACCTTTTACTTTTTATAAGAGTGGTGCGAGTAGGTACGCTGTGCAGAAGCAGCATAGCTTAGGTAACCAGTTCATCAGGCCATTGACCGGTTCATGGTTTTGACTGCACCACAGGTCCACGTATCGATGTAGTTGAATCTTAAACATTAAAATCGGGACCCAAATGAATGATTGAATGTGATGAATCCAACATGCAAAAAATATATTACATTTACAATAATATAAAACAGAAAGGCAGCATCATTGCAGCATTATGTTGTCTTTAACAAATAGATGCTCTTACAACTTGTTGGGAATTCACTGTGACTCCTGGATTAAGCACAGTCAAACTTTATACTACGATTTGGGGTTAAGCATATTTCTCTACACGCTCCTTCATGAATCTTAATTTCAGTTCAGCCTGGTGTATTAATACAGCACTATATCTCTGTCATGACAGACATGTTTGTGAAGGATGAGGTTTTCATTGGCAGCCGGTATGAATGGGTGTCTCAAGTAGGACAGTGGGACAGCACAGAAGAAGAATAGAGCTCAACATGGGTTGATGCCATCAGCGTGGTGCTCAGGGACGTTTCCTCACCCATGGAGACATGAGAGGCCAAAACACATACGTACACACTTCAACAGGGGATTGGAGGACATGACGTAAGCCAGCTGGATGCTTGTGTCAAAGGCTTTAACGAATACATTACACTTGAGTTCTTCTGTGTGACCACTGGCACAAGAAGCTTATCATCCTGAGAGCTTTGGGTCCCAACGCAATCTGAAATGTTCTGCTTTGTGAGGCACCCAAGACCTCAAAACCTTCCTGAAAATGATTTTATCAGAACCTGTTGATAAATATATATAAATATAATATAATTGTATCTTTTTTTTTCGTCAAAGTTTACTGTCATGTGAAATTCTACTTTGCATTTAACTTATCCAAGCGCTCGGGAAGAAACTTGGGGTTCAGTGCCATGTCATCAAAGTCACGCTCATCACCTGCTCGACCAATCGTGAGTCCATCATGGCTGTCAATCATGACGTTTCACACCATTTTTATAGCATCAAACAACTAATTAAAACTATACCGAACCCAAATGCTTGAATGAACATCAACGTGATAAAAACGTAATGTCAATGATGCTGTGGCACAAGAGCTCAGTTAGAAGCAGACGGCTTGACTATCTGGATGGTGGTGCAAAGAGGGTGTCTGCTGAGGACAGTGATGAGGAGTTTTGATTAGAGATGCAGACTGGATCGGATCAGTCCCATCTGTAGTTCTGACGAGTGTTTCCTTTGTCAAAGTTTTGCACTGTTAAAGTTTTCAACTTGCAATGTTTTGAAATTCAATTAATGATATTACAATTAATTTCTAAATAAGACTTTGGCCTCTTTTCTAAGCATGTTGTGCTATATAATACTGTTATCTCAATGAAAAGTAGTAAAACGGATGAAAGAGACAGTTTATTGGCCGGTAGATTCTTTCATCTACTGGTCCGCTTGGCAGGTGACCCAAAAAGTTAGTTTACAGCCCTGCGTGTGTATAGATTTAAGAGTGTAAAATAAACGGGACGGACTGGAAGTAGAGACATGGATGTGTGTCAATAACGTTTACAAAAGAGCAAAAAAAAAAAAAAAGTCAACACAGATGACCATGATGACCGTAAACGTGGCAAGATGGAGGGCTCTGAAAGAACAGGCCCGCCTGCAATTACATTTTACCACCAAAGAGGCAGCTAGAACCAACAAGGTATCTAAATTCTTACGGAGTACAACTTTTAAGACACTTTTGTTAACACTTTTGTAACATGAATGTGTCTCTGTTAGCCAGATTATATATCTGATTGCATCTGTCTTCCTTTTTCAACACTAAATACAAGTGTTGGGAGGCCCAACTTCACACTTATTTTGATATTCTCTAGCTATCTGATCTGTTCAAAAGGCATGAAGAGAGCAGAAGTGAAGTGTGCATGTGGTAATGAGATCTAACTGCTAAAGCAACATTTGGGAGAGAGAATGTGACCACATGTGTAATGAAGTATGAATAAAATTGGTCAATTGTACATGTGACAAATCTTTCATTCACAGCTGAAACATCTGTGGGTTTTCCAAAGATCTCACACAAGGTGCTTTAATTAGGACCCACGGTGAACTAATGAACAGATACAGTGGTCTCCGCCAGCTTTGTTAGAGGAGCATGAATGTGGATCTTTCTCTGTTTGCCATGTGTCAGAGGGGTCCCACAGATAAAACCTAATGTGAGCAGCAGTGAAGAAAAATCAGATAACAAGCAGTCACTTAAGCCACACTGGAGACAATCAATTGCCAGGTGTTAACTGTACATCCCTCTCAACTGGATCTGCACAGTCTGTATTTTTGTAAATAAAACACACGATGTCTAAACATGGCAACAGATACCACTTGAAGTTGAGTATGTTAAAGGACTCCACTTCATCTTGTCTGACATATGGGATGCAGTAGCTAGGGTAGTACTTTTGTACTCTCTTGGTCCCCCATCATCCCCTCCTCTTGGACTCGTGTAGCCATGGACCCAGCTGCTAACACACATACACACTCAGTGATTGTCCTTCCAGATGGCTGAGGCCAGATGACGTGGCCTTCTGAACTCATGGCAACACCAAGGCACAATCTCTTACAACATACCACACATACGGACACAGAATGCCCATAAACATGAAGTATGTTTTCATGAAATCAATTCGGAAAAGCTGCAGACACAATGAACATGTATCATTTGGCAGATCATAAGAAACAATTTGCACGCAGTACATTTTCAGTGATCTTGAGAAATAATTCATCCATCTGCGAGAGATAGAAAAAAACTGAAAGAAAAGGAACGAGATCAGAGGGGAGAAAGTGAGGTGAGAGGGGACAGAAAGGGAGAATCTGAACAATGGTGTCAAACCAAAGAACACTGGTCCAGTGATGGATGCTGCCCTTTAACAATCAGAGCTTTTGAAGGGGAAGGAGAGGAGGTGCTTCATGTTGGCAGTGCCAGGGCCCGTACCAGCTAGTGTCAGCCTCGGCCACAGAGACAAATGACTGAGCCACTGCACTTATATATGTGTAGAGCTGACAAATGCACAGCAGAGGAATACACTTGTATATATTCTCAATACTGTGCTGTATGCATAGTCAGCAGTGCTTTCACAATCTTAAAGCGATTATACAGAACATGATTGATTTGATTCATTTCTTCAGTTTTGTGCCATGCACATAAAGTGCCCAACCCTCATGGGTTTGAAAGCCACCAAAACCTCGGATGCAGCATTCACATTACTAGGGACACAAATTTAAAGCAATTTTAATCATTAATAATTTGTGAAATATGTTGGATGTTTTAAACCACTGACATGACCTATGTTGTATGCAAAATCAGAGTTAAAAGAAAGTTACTTGAATGATAAACAGAAAATAATGACTTGAAGCGGGTGCTCAGCTGGACTGATGTCCCATGGACCAACAATAATGTCGCTTTGACTTTATCTGTCCATTTGCTGCCACTGCTAAAATGCATTTTTGTGTTGATTTGGAAGCATGAGTATTAAGAGTCCAGATGTCTGATATTCAGCTCTTGTTCTGCATTTACTGAGCAACTGCTTCTGTTTAAGATGCTAGTTTAGCATTAGCAATAGCCTTGGATAACGGCACAGCAACCATCAACATCTGTTTGGAATTGTCATCAATAAGACTACCTCAGTGAGTAGAGCGAGGCACCATTTTTTCTTACTCAGATGGCGGGGAGGTTTGTTCAATTTAACACTTTTTTGACATTTAATAGCTATCTGATCCGCACAAAAGGCATGGAAAATTTTAGTGCACATGTGGTTAGTGAGATCCAATTTCTCAGGAAACATTTGGGAGTGGTCCATGCTGAATGTGACTTTAAATACTGTATGTGTATGGGAAGTATAAAATGAAATGCATCCCTAATTGCACTGAAAGCCCACTTCAGCTGTGCATATGACAAACCTTTCCTTCACAGATACAAATTCTTGGATTTTCCGATGCCAGACAACTCAGGTTAAGGTGCTTTAATTTGGACCCAAGGTGAACTAATGAACAGATACAGTGGTCTCCGCCAGCTTTGTTAGAGGAGCATGAATGTGGATCTTTCTCTGTTTGCCATCTGTCAGAGGGGTCCCACAGATAAAACCTAATGTGAGCAGCAGTGAAGAAAAATCAGATAACAAGCAGTCACTTAAGCTACACTGGAGACAATCAATTGCCAGGTGTTAACTGTACATCCCTCGCAAGTGGATCTACATAGTCCTAATACATTGGATGATTTGTCCATTAGAAATTCATTTGAATGAACTGACATGCAAAATGAGAGTTGTTAAAATCCAAACTCAGAACTGTTCTATAATTTGTGTGACCTCTTTGCGCCACCACCAAACACACCTTAAACTCAATATCATGAAAAAGTAAGAAGTTCACCTAGTGCAGTAGTAGTTTGGGGTTCAGTGTCTTGCCCAAGGAGACTTTGACTGGAGGAGCCGGGGATCGAACTGCGGCAGACCGGATCCGCCCGGATAGGGATAATACCAGTGAATGCTGTCCGACTGGTGATACATTTAACTTAATTGGTGAACATACTGAATTTAGCAGCTAAAGAGCCTGGAGTTGGAGGCCGGCTGCTGCGGCACGGATTTAGTCTCAAGTGGCACCAAAGGGGCGGCTGTGGCTCAGAGGTAGAGTCAGTTCTCCATTCGAGAGAGTGGCAGTACGATCCCCGGCTCCTCCAGTCGAAGTGTCCTTTGGCAGAACCCCAAACTGCTCCCCGTGCACATAGGTGTGTGAACGTGGTGGGACTGGTTAGATTAGATTAGATGTAGGTGTCCACTGCCATCAGTGTGAATGTCTGTTTCAAAAGGTAAATGTGACAAGTAGTGTGAAAGTGCCTTGAGTAGTCAGAAGACTAGAAAGGTGCTAGTACAAGTCCAGTCACCCAGCTCTTTTATCAAGTATTTTAATAAGTCAGTGTTGAGGTTATACTGCTGCTCACAAGAGGAAAAACAAAATCTGTGAAGGGAAGCCACACACTGTTAATCTGCAAACATTGCCCACACTGCCATGACAAACAGGTGGATTTAAACCAGCAAAATATCTCTTTAAGAGAAACATTCTGATGAGGAAGAGGATAAAAACGTTCTGGATTGTTTGTATTTCTTGAAACCAGTCACAGTCATCTCGGGTGGCACTAAGCCCCAGATGCAGCTATGATGCCTTTGCAAAATAGATAGCTGAGATAGCAGAAGGGGAGGAAAATGCCTGAAAACCAGCACGTCTTTCACACTTTAGACCCTCACTGTACATTCATTCAAGCTAGGGAATGCGTGAATGAGCAACCAGCCAGTTTCATAAGATTGTCCCAAAGAAACCTTTTTTGGGTTATTTGAAGGTATGTATACAGTGTATAACAGATCGATTAAAAATGTCAACTGTACAATTCTAAAGTCACCTGACTAATCTATGAGGTTATTTATCTGGGGGCATAGGATATTTGTGTCTGAAGGAGCCATAATCCATAAAATAAAACTTCCTCGACCCTTTGTCCACTGAAGATAGTATTACATTCAGTGTTTGCAGCAAAAAATGAAGCGAGCAGAATAAGGTGGGAATTATTAATGCGGAAAGCATTGGGAGCTGTGCAGGCCAGAGGAAGGGCATGCCTGTAAATGTAAATCCAGCTGTGTCCCTCACACACAATGCTGCATTAACTTCATCATCCAGCTCTCCATCCTTAGAAACTAAACCTGCTATTAAATATTCACAAGACTTCATAGGGAAAAATCTAATTTCCAAAGAGCATGTTGTGATTCTGTTTTCATTACGGGTTTTGTCAGAAGCTTCTCTACAGAGTTAGTAACGAGCGTACAGTAGTAAAGAAGAGCACTCTGACTAACCCCACGAAGCTCGGACCAAATCAATGCAACCTGTTCCGCCCTTGAGATTTCAAGGGTAGCTAGTAGGTCCCTAAAGCAATTACAAGGAAAGCACATCATCTAGGATATGATTGATAACTGGCTCGGACAAATATGATTCAATTTACTTGAAGTGTGCAAAAAAAATATATCCAAAATCAAAACTGATCTTCAGAGGACAGTCTCTTATGGTGTGTCCATAGATTTTGAAAAATGATTAAGAAAGATTAGAAAGAATCTTTAAAATTCCATGCACCAAAAATTATTTACTTTCTGTAATAAGTGGTTCCCAGGCTGGCAACCAGGCCTCAGCTTTTAATTGCCAAAAATTAAAAATTGGGTTGCCATTTAAAAAGTTAGATTAAGACTTATTACAGTAACCAAATGTGAACCAAAATTATTTTCTGAGTTTTTTTCAACATTCAAACAATTAACATGGATTTGCTTCACCATTGTCTCTAAAACAAATGCCGGTGCACATGTGAGTAAACCCAGTAAAACACATGCAGGATTGTCACATGCAGTGTTGTCACATGCAACTGTCCGGTTCCGGTTCTGACTGTTACAGCAATATTTAAATATCGGTGCAGGTGCATATAGAATTAAGAATTGCATGCATGGCTCACATTTTACGTGCACTATTCAGCTGATTACCGTGGCACATGAAATGGTTTGAGACACTTTGTGTATATAATTAAATACGAATAGCATATAGTGCACAGTGTATGACAATGTTGGCTTCTCTGAAGTATTGCTTAAGTAACTGGGTTTTTTTCAAGATATGAAAGTCTGAGTCCGGTGATAGAAAAAAAGCAATTATATCCATCCTATACCAATGATGGATGAAGACATATAAGTTTAGAAACTCAAAAGAAACTGACACTGTAAGAGTCAGAAAGGCATCTGGAAATGATGAGATATGTAAATATGTGCTAAAATGTTATTTTGTGTCTGAATAATCCCATCCAATATGAATTTCTTCATTTATGAATTCGACTGTTTGGCCAGATACAGCCAGAGAGTGTTACTGTATCAACTTCCCCTGCAGCCTCATCACACACCTTGCCAAACAATGTGAGAAAGGAAGAAGAATGATTGCTTCACAGGCAGTGTGCAGTTTCTGTGTACAGACAATATGAGGCTAAAAAAGATGCCCTTTGGGCTCACTCAGGAATTGTCACCTGCTGACTGAAAGCTCACTTGATACTGAGAGGAAAGCAAGCCACAACTTCCAGGTCTGAGAAATGAAGCTAACAAAGAAGAAGAGTTCATGGACTGTTCATGTTTACAGCCTGGTACAAAAGGTTTTTTTGGACTCTATAGCGAATTTCACTCTTTATGACTGTAGGGGAACCATAGAGGAGGACAACTCACCCATTTGAATTATATGAAGGCTTAAAGTTGTGCATAATTAATGGTGTGTCTGCTTTTTGCGGTAGCTGTCACAGGTGGCTAATGTTAGCCGATGGCTGTCTGCTCTGCTAGACTTTACTGACATCTCAGCTCTCGGCCGTGTTTGTGCTGGTGCATTGATACTAAACTGACCTGATGGATGCCTGTTTTTAAATTCCTTTTGGGTAATTTTCCATACAAATTTTTCCCAAATAATATGGCATGCTGTGAGTTTAATTGGACTAAAGGACCGTTCAAGAAGTCTGTGCAGTTTTTTTTGCGCAACATTGCAATAGCGGTGTGGGGACTCTGAGGAGTAATTTCTCATTGAAGATGTGTCTGCAGACACTAAATTCAGGTCAATTAATTATGAGGTACAGTGTTTCCTACAGAATTAGATTTTATTTGTGGTGGTAACTGAGTGAGGGAGACCTTCAGTTGGCTAGTTGCTAGAGTTTGCACTGCCTGAAATTAAGTTTATACATTCACTAAGTAACTCCCTCTCCAGGCTGCCAACCACTAATATCCTGGTGAGGTAGTCTAGCTAGCTTCTTAGCAGATATGGGAATTGTGGATTCAACAAGTCACTGAACGGGTTGAGTGCAATCAACACAGCTCTATAGCCAGGGAGATGGGCCAAATGCACCTGGTTGAGTGACTGAGCAGAACAAATACATGGCATGGAGATGACTTGTTGAGGCCACAATTCCTATCTCTGCTTCTTAGTCTAGCATGTTAGCCCTCAATAGCTTGGTAGCTTTAAGCCAGGCTTCACTTAGCCTGCCTCAGCTCCAGCATGCTCCATCTATTTAGAGTCACGACACTGCCAAGATGGCTATGGCCAGAGCACCAGGCTCTTCAGAAACCTGTTGGTGACGTCACAGGGACTACAGCCACATTTTAACATTCTATGAAGGAAACGTATAAAGCTTAACAACAAAAGGCATGTGTGCTGAGATTTATTCTTAAATCTTCTATGTACAAATACATTTCTACTTTGCTACAGTGTTGCCACAGCTCCTTTAGTACTCTCCTCGAAAACAGGTCTCCCCTTATACAACCAACTCTTTTGTATGAGAATTGATTGACCTACAATGTAATTGCTTAGGTAACTCATATTGATTCATCTCGTTAAAGTCATGACTGTGGGTGTATGAAGAGACTGAAGCACAACAACAAACTAATTACAAGGAAAAATACATTTTTTTCGAGAAAGAGACAAACCCCTTCACACTTTCCTCTTTGTATGGACCATTTTCTAAAGCATCCTCTGACATTTGACATCAACACATATCCAAATGGATTCTCGCATTAACAGGAGGGGAAAGTTATGAAGGCATTAATTACTTTGTAGAGCAGAATGGAGACAAGTTGTATTTTTCTGAATTACCAGAGACATGCAACCCTTCTCTCAATCCTACCAGAATCTGGGTAAAAAAACATCTCAGGCATGACAACATCAGATAACAGGTAGGAAAATGAATAGTGTGCTTGGATTAGTACTCTGGCATCCTAAGTAGCTGCTTGGAGGATTATCTCAGGCGTTGTATGAACTCTTGTGCATTTGGTATTAACAACTTTGTTCCAAAATAACATCTAGTAACTTTCGGTTGTGTTGACTTGTAAGACAATTAAGACAATCACTAGGAAACTTTTAACTTTAGACAATTTTTGTTTATGTTGTGTCGTTTTTCTGAGAATGTGCATACGTTTATACATATGTCTCTTATTCTTATTTATTTCTTATTCCTATTTATTTGTATACTTTCTCTCTATATATTTATATTCTGCACAGAAAACCCAATGTCTGTGTGGAGATCAATAAAGAATCTCTGTATTTGTTTGATTTTGCTGTGTTCTGTTCTTCCTATAGGAATGGGCTTATGCAAAAGCCTCTGAACACCCACACAGGTGCTTGTAATTAGTCTGAGTAGACCTCTTCTCAGGACTGTGTGGGTGTGTACAGTGGAATTAACCGACACATTTCTGAGTCTCCCACTTTGTTGCACCTGTTGAGGCAGGATAAATTACAACTTTATCATTCTTTTTAGTAGGTTGGAGATTTGTGACCTCATAAATTCCCATCAAAGCTCTGCTAATCAGCCAGAATAACTTAAAACACCTGTGTGGTCGTTCAAAGGCTTTAAGTTAGCCATAAAATGTCTGGTCAAGCAACCGCGGTCCAAGTTTATTCCATTTCTGGCTCTCCTGGGTTTCTATCCACAAATGCTGTTCATTTCTCCTCACTTCACCCTGTGATGATAAAGAAACAGTGACCCAGACAGAGACAAGATGAAACAGGCAGACAGACATATAGAGGGGGTCTGTTTTGCCGAGCAGGGGCCTGCAGCAGGCCGTGCCAGGTAATGGGGCCATAATGGGCTTTTAACAGCCGCACAGCTGAAGGTGGTGTTTGCCCTTCAGTGGAAAAGCAGTGCAAACAGGAAGCGCTGCATGGAGACATCCCCAGACGCTGGACAGGCCGGGATGAGTCATGACGCCTGCTGATGACAACTTTACCAAAACAGGCTCCAATAAAGCACAGCTAACCTGCCTGTCATAAACCACTCACATTGTGCCGATTCGGCGGAAATTTATCTTATTTTCTTCTGCCCGCACCCTGAATCAACCTAATGGGGCTAAATTAGTTCAGCCTTGGTGCACAGGGAAGAGGAAGGTTTTAAATGTTTCCTAACAGCAATGTTCCCTCAGTAAAAGTTAGAAACTGATAAGAAAACGGGATAGGGTCAGAAAGCAGCGCTGAATGAGCAAAGAACCAGTTAAACATTAAGCATTAAAGTGGGATTGACTCTGTGGTGCTCTAAGCAGAATTTGGACCAATAGCTATCTCACAAAAAAACTATGATAGGGCTTTGATTTCTACTTATCCCTCTAACAAGCCTTAATTAAGACAAACCGCTCTTTCAGTTCAGACTCTTAAACTCTTCCCTGCCTTTTCACAGATTAATCAATCTAAAACTAAGCATTTTTTTTCTCTTGGTGGTTTAAGTACATCTCAATAATGTTCACTTTAAAGCAACCTCCTTAGAAAGCTGAACGATCGTGGCAGACACTGCAGTCAGATCAAGCTTTAGTCTGCTGCTTACCAACCATTTCAAAAGAGATTGCCACTTAAACCTGCATCTTGATTCATCCGTGTTCTCATCATGAGCTGCCAGAAGTATCTGCGTGAGGAAGCGGAGGATCACCAAGAGACTAGTGTAAGAAAAAATAGCATCAAGCCATTTAATAAGTTACCTGACACACACGCCTGATGATTTAATGTCTGTGCCCAGTAACCATATCATCCTCAAAGGCTAAAAAGTAACTGTGTGCTGTGTGGGTGGCTTCTTTGAACTATCACTTGTGTCAATGGTGGATCCTCCCAGTCTGCCCCATGCTGATCAATGGCAAGTGTTAAACACAAGGAAGATTAATTAGCTGCAGGAGAAGAAGCGTATCGAGTAGCTAGCAGATCAATCTGATGAAGCCTCTGCAAGGTCTAACTTTCCTGCCGATAACAAAGCATCAGTGAGAACAGCAGATAGTCAGCGGTGGCTGATCTGAAGTTTCCCTCTGAACAAGAGTGCATGATTACATACTAAAACGAGCTGCTGTGGCATGACATCAATAAAGACACACACAAATATAATCATGCACACGCACACGCACACGCACACAGCAGCTTTGATGCGAAATTTTGTTGTGCAGGTTATAAGGTCAATTTCGACCTTTCTTTGAAAGTCAGTCGTTGTTGTATCCCCCATCTGATGGATTTAATTTTTTTTCGTATTTGTTGTATGAGATTAATCAATACATTGGCTGTGTATTAGACGATGCAACCAGATCACATTCCTCCGAGCGTTATATTCATTGATAACAGTCAGATAAATGTGCACTTACAATATTAATGATAAACTGCTGGTAAGTCCCATCTGACAATGTAAAAGTTTTGATATCTGTTAGCTTAACCGACTGATAGAAATAACATTAGCTAGCTGTTTCTCAGCTATTAAACCTGGAGTACTTAAATAAGTAAGTTAATTTTTCATATTTTTAATACACTGAAAACAGTATTATGATATGCTTAAAAGTTTAACTAGGAGGTCTTGTGCTCACTTCTGCTGCAGCTACCTAAGTCAGTGACCATGGCCAAATGCATTTCCCCTCAGCTCACCCTGAGAACAATCGAGACTGACACAGACGGGAGAAGGCTGCGCTTGTCTTACATTTCCTCTTACAAATCTCTTGAACATTTGGTACTCTACCTAAAGAAATTTGGTAAAAGTCTTACTTTTTTTTTTTCCTGCGGGATGAACAACAGACTTGTCTTCTCCCAAACTTATACCTCTCCGCAGTATAGGCCAAATTAATAATCTGTTTAGCAGACAACTGTGGCGCTTTGGCGGCTGGTAGAAACCCGGTCTGCGATTATCTCATTTTTCACAGAAAGGCTCCCACAGCTGATTAGTTTTGACCCATTCAGTTAAAAAAAGCAGCTTTTTAAATAATCAATAATCGTACATTTGTGGGATTCCAGATTTATATTTACTGTGCACCAATGCTTCTTTGCATTGAGCCTATATCTGCACCATTATGTAATGGTGTTAGAATTCATTTACATTGTGTGTCGGTTAATTTTTTTAATGGGAAAGCCTGACCAACAATTTAGAGTAATGTCAATTTGAATGAACAGTAAAATGAAATTCAAGGTGTGGTTTGACCCATTCTCTTACCAAAGACTTCATCTTGTGATTCTGCTGCTGCTGCTTCTGCTGCTGCTGCTTCTGCTACTGCTGTTGTCTGCTCTGCTTCAGGTTGAGGTGATGGAGCCTTTAATAGGAACACAAAAACAGATTGAAGAGGTGAGACACTGGGGTGCCATGGCAACAGAGCAAGGACAGAGACCAACAAAGTGAGTGAGCTAGTGAGAGAGAGAGAGAGAGAAAGAGAGAAAGAGAGAGAGAGAGAGAGAGAGAGAGAGAGAGAGAGAGAGAGAGAGAGAGAGAGAGAGAGAGAGAGAGAGAGAGATGATATTTATACCTTTTTAGGCTTCTGGGTTTCATAATTACAGCAGAATTATGCTCAGACTCTCTCATTGAACGTTCAAAGAATTTTTGAATAGCATACAAATTGAGATTTGCAGATTCTATATGTTTCATCAGTCATATCCAGCTTGATTTTAGGCAGGATTAATTCTATATAGCAGGTGGTTTAGACGATCTAGGGGAAGTTGTGCTAGGGCAGATAATCTTTGTTGTGTGACAGCATTTCAGTTTTGTTTCTAAATGAAAATGTGCTTTTGGAAGATGATGTTTTATCAGACATGTGTATGTTGTCAGTATATACTTGATGTTAAAAGGCTAGAGTAAGCATGTACAGCGAATGCACATAAGAAATGAAAAAGTAAAGTGACAGATGATAGCATTTGTTGCTACTGTGACTAACTAGTCCCTTGTGTCAGCTAGTTTCTGAATTTCTCCTTCAGAAGCTGATTTGATATGGATCTTGAAACAAATTGTACAAATTAATTAAAATGTTTTGCATTCTGATCACATCTGTTTGAAATCCAATTAGTTGGAGAATAGAATTACTGCCTTGTCTCCCTCAGTCAACCAGTGATGTTGTGGTTTACATCCATACTGTCCAGACTTACATACATGTATGCAGTGAAGACTTTGAAGGAATTTCACAAAGGTATTAAGTGTACTTTTTGGCGAAATGTGGATGCTTAGGATACATCATCAAACCGGCAGCAGAGAAGATCAGTACAGTTTCAAGATTATATATATATATATATATATATATATATATATATATATATATATATATATATATATATATATATATAAATTATCATTTCCAGCAGGTCATTGCCTATTTAAAAGTCTTGATTCTATGTTGGTAAGTGTACTTTGCTTCTGACATATTGACTTTTGCTGCTGTCACCAAGGGGAGGCTTATATTGAGAAAACATAAAGATTAAATAACACCATTTAATCCTACAGGCCTGTGTTATCAGGCTTTCCAGATATACAGTGAAGAAGAGTATTAATTCTTGATTTTTTCTGAAATATTTTACTGTTCATAATTTGATAGAATTCCAGCTGTGGTTATAGTACTGCTGTACTAGCATGTTTTTTTAAATAACCAAGGCACTTCAACAAAAACCTTTATTTTGTGAAAAACACAGTGATCAGAATTAGAGAACAGTAACCATTGTGTCAGTATAGAGGATTTCAACACTGTTTTCTTCGGGCTATAGGATTCAAAAATGAACAGTAAGTGTAGAGGCCACAGCTTTGAATGACTTCAGCACATCTGTGCCCACAGGACATCACTAGTTTCTCACACTGCTCTGGTTTGATCTTGGTCCATTCTGACTCAGTCTCTTCCACAGTTCACTAACTGAAGTGGGTTTATTAGACATTACTTTGTTGCCATGGGTTTTCCAGAGCTTCTCTATGAGGTTTAGATCTGGATTCTGGGCTGGCCATTTCATTGTTTCAATATTCTTCAAGGAACTGCTTAACCTGTCACCCCCTGACACACTGCAATGTGACAGGGGATGACAGGTTAAGCAGTTCATTTTATTTGTCTTTATTAAAGTTGTAGCTGATCATGAGACAGTTGCAGTGGAGGTATTGCATGTTGCTGAAGGAGGTTCACATAAACATTTGCATGCACCCTGCCATGTAGCTGTACAAGAGACCCAACTCCTGTTGCAGAAAACATCCCCCAAACCGTGACACTTCCTCCTCCAAATTTAACTGACTTCTTATCAAACTTTGGGTTCAGTCTTTCCCCAGTCCTACGCCAGATTAACACCAATAACTGGGAGGGATCTGAAACTGTTCTCTAGTTTTGCTCACTGCTTTTTTCACAAAATTAAGGTTTTTGTTGAAGTGCCATGGTTATTTAAAAAAAACATGCTAGTACAGCAGTGGTATAGCCACAGCTGATATTCTATCAAATTCTGGACAATAAAAAAATAACAGTATTTCGGAAAAAAATGAGAATTCAAGAATACTTTGTTCTCTAATTTTGATGTATAGAAGTAATGATTCAACTGTAACTCCCTGAGGTCCAAAGTTGCAAGCTGAATTGTTCTACGCACCTGTACTGGCACTTCTGATTCACTGGGTCAGACATATTAAACCCCCCATGTCACAAAACTGTCATGTTCATTTCTCTCTTAGCTATTAGTTAGTTGTTTCTATTTACTTTTTCAAAGTGAAGTAAATATTTGCATTTGCTAATCCTCACATTTTATAAATCCTCTTACTGATTCCCTCCTCTCTAATGACAATGCAATGTACACTCATACCCCCAGCTCCAACTTTTGAGTAGGTTTGCCAACATGGGGAATCAACACAGATGTTCAAAAACTGCTCAGCATTACATGAGCATACGGATAAGTGGAACTGTGACACAGTCCTGTGAGCTGAGGTGGACAAGTGTGGTGAACAAGGACTTACAGATGCAAATCACATGAATTCAACAAAGTGCCACGCTTTTTAAAATTAGTATTTGTTCATTTTCTTATTTGAAGGAATTATGTAAATTTGTTTTGACATGAAAAGATTCAAATTCAATAAACAGCGAGAGACGGACACAAAGAAAGCATGGCAGAAAGAGAAGACGATCTGCACAAGGATTTTTGTGCATTGATAAAGCTTACATTATCACTGCATTTCTGAGATCTGGAACATCAACATATTTTCCCATCATTAAAGCACTCACTATTCTGTTGAATTATGTCCATGCACACCCACCCACACACACAGACATAGCTATCTTATGTCTCTTTTCAGCCTTGCACACAGAAAGGAAAATTAGCAATACAAACAACAAATCCACATTCAAGGCAGTGGTATCGCTGGAGGCTGAGGCAGCAGATTTAAATCTACAAGTAATGGGCTTCAGGGGACTGTTTGAAATTTCAAAAACAAATTATTTGTATATTGACATAAGTGAAACTGTAAATAAGGACAGTATTTTACTCTGATGATTTTTGGCACTTTCAAAAGAATCTTTGCCTTAAACATTTGGTTTCTAACCATCCTGAAGGACACATTACATGAAGCAAAGATTGAGGGCTCTATGTTCAGTAGCCCAGTGGTGAGGTGCAAATCACAGTCACGTGTGCCCATGCAAAGTGCATCGAGAGAGTGCACTTTTGGTGAACACCACTATGAAATGTAACCCAATCTCATATGACACGTCAATCATCACAAATCAATTATTACAAACTTTTTTTCCCATCTCAATGTGCGCACTCCCCACAAGCATTGAACACCGTCCAGCAAGCTACTAGCTAGTCTTAGTTTGACTCTACTATAAAATGCCAAATGGAGCAGCAAGAAATTCAGCCAGCACCCTGGTCACTGAAAGTAAGCCATTTGGCGCACTTTGGATTTAACAACCTCCAGGGGTAGACGGAGCTGTATATGACTTATTCAATATGCAAGGTTTGCAAAATGACGGTCTTAGGAAACACTACGGATGCCCACTGTGTTATTAAGTGAGCCGTTATTCGCTTCTCCATAGTCAAACCAGCTAGCCCTATATTTGTAGTGCGCCTGTATTCTTACATTTATGGTAAATGCATTGAAACGGCACAGAGGAGCTGACATGAAGGTAAACACTTTACGGTCTTTCTGCGGTATAAATAAACACGGAAATAAGATTAATTGCATAATATTCACAGAACTTTCCACTGTGGAATTTCAGAATAAAAGGTCTTTCAAAGGTACAAAAATATGTGTCAACGTCAGGTGGGGTTTTGACGCAAATTTGTTGAAGCTTGTGGGGATACTTACATATAATTTGGCTTTGGCTACATTAGCTAGCAAGCAAACATGGTTAAGTTAACATTACAACGGTAGTCATTTAAGGGATGCATTTGTCTCTGGTAGAACATGTAACTTACAACAAAACTTCGTAAAGTGTGTTTCAAAATAATTTAGAAGTCCTAATCCCATAGAATAGTAAATGGTTAAGGCCACATTTGAACTCAAGTTTTGCATCTGTTTCCTCAATGGGAGAGGGAGAGTATTCTTCACATATTACAGGTGGTCATCATTGAGTGAACATATCACTTGAGCAGGGCTGGGCAATTTTGGTCCTGGAGGGCCACTGTCCTGCATGTTTTAGGTTTCTCCCTACCCTAACACACCTGAGTCTAACAATAATCAAACAGTGACAAGCATCAGCTGCTTGATAACGAGCACATCATTAGACTCAGGTGTGTTAGAGCAGAGAGAAACCTAAAACATGCAGTGGCCCTCCAGGACCGGAATTGCCCAGCCCTGCACTAGAGTAATGCATGGGTAAATGACTCTGCTCATGAAGCTGTCCCTAATCACGCGCTCTTGGTCAGATTCCAACCGCTCAGTATATCCCATTTAAAACTGAAAAAGGAAATCAGGAAAAGAATGCATGGTGCAGTGCAATTGTGGTGTGACATATTCTTAAAGCTCAATAGTGCGACATAATTCTCATTAGGCCGAAAGGAGATGAAGTTAGCTTTCAGTTGGCAATTCGACAGAAGTTCTCTTTTCAATTTGTTAGTTTTACCTGCAGCAGGAGGAAGGTTTCATTAAACATTTCACAAAGACAGACAACCATTCAGACCTACGGGTAATTTAGAGTCATCAATTAACCTATAACATGCACATCTTTGGACTGCAGGAGGAAGCCGGAGAACCCGGAGAGAACGCACACAGACACGGGGAGAACATGCAAACTCCACACAGAAGGGCCCCAGCCAGGATTTGAACCAGGAACCCTCTTGCTGTGAGGCAACAGTGCTAACCACCACCCGCCAGTGCTGCCCTATGCATATCCTAGTCTTCTAATGGTCACACACTGGTTGTCCTGGTCGACTCTTGTTCCTTTTTTGCACATAATGCATTTATAGTTACGTTCTATCTCTTACAATGTCACTCACTGGTCTCGTCCACTAGAGAGGTAGAAGAGGAGCAACAGGATAGAGAGAGACATTATCTGTTTTTGACACCTTTTATCTTTTGTGAAGTACTGTGGTAGTGCATAATGTGCTGCAATGTTTCATAAAAAAGGATGAAATAATAGTCTGTTTTAATGATTTTATATACTTGCTAACTAAGTCTTGTGGGTCAGCAAATTTCTTTAAATTGAAACACAGAGAGTAGATTTGGCCTGTAGTGATGGTGTTGAGTTTCTTATAGGTCAACATTGATGTTGAGTGCAGTGAATAGATTAATATAGTAGTAAAAAACACCATTGCTTATAAAAAACGGCACAGAAGGTTAGAAATGAACACCCTTAGTCAAAGCAAATAACACAATTTAGTGTTAAATATGCACTTCCATGGGTCACAAAACATTCTGAAAGTTAAAAAATAAACACTCCCAGTGAATATTAATAACACAATTAAGTGTTAAATAACACATACATTTTCATGTGTTATAGACCAACACTGAGTGTCAGATATCTAACACTATGAGAGATTTAAAATAATAACACTTTAACTCCCAATCGGTGACACTCATATAAACACAGAGAAAGTGTTAATTTTGACACCCTAAGAGTTAAATATACACGAACGATTTTGCTGTGTACAATACAAAAACAATGTAGTTACTTTGTATCCATGCCTGGGACATGCAGCTTCAGTCTCTCTTTTAGTCTCTTTAATATCATGTATGTAACTATCAGGTGCATGTATTGGAACCCATTGATAAGACTCTCATCCTAAAATGAGCCATTTGGAAATATTTAAAAAATCTTGCCGCAAGCAGCATTTTCAACAAACTTACTGAGCTAACATTAGCACAATTAACTAACTGCAATGGATTGAATCTACCAGCGGCAGTTAGTATTTCAACAAGAAATGAAATTTGTTTACCGCTTTCTAAAAAAACAAGGACCCTTCGTTTCAAGAGTTTTGAGTGGTAAATCTGTCACCTTTACCTGTGTGTTGAACTACAAAAGGCAAGACTTTCACAATCAATTACAATAACAATTACAACAAGTATTGGCTTTGTCACCAATCCTGTTCGTGATTTTCATGGACAGGATATAAAGGCGTAGTCGTGGTGGGGAGGGGTTGCAGTTCGGTGGGCTGAGGATCTCGTCTCTGCTTTTCGCAGATGATGTGGTCCTGATGGCATCGTCGGTCAGTGACCTTCAGCACTCACTGGATCGGTTCGCAGCCGAGTGTGAAATGGCTGGGGTGAGGATCAGCACCTCTAAATCTGAGGCCATGGCTCTTAGCAGGAAACCGGTGGATTGCTTACTCCAGGTAGGGAATGAGTCCTTATCCGAAGTGAAGGAGTTCAAGTACCTCGGGATCATGTTCACGAGTGAGGGGACGATGGAGCGTGAGTTTGGCCGGAGAATCGGAGCAGCGGGGGCGGTGTTGCAGTCGCTCTACCGCACCGTTGTGACGAAAAGAGAGCTGAGCCGGAAGGCAAAGCTCTCGATCTACCATTCAATCTTCGTTCCTACCCTCACCTATGGTCATGAAAGCTGGGTCATGACCGAAAGAACGAGGTCGCGGATACAAGCGGCCGAAATGGGTTTTCTCAGGAGGGTGGCTGGAGTCTCCCCCAGAGATAGGGTGAGAAGTTCAGCCATCCGTGAGGAACTCGGAGTAGAGCCGCTGCTCCTTAGCGTTGAAAGGAGCCAGTTGAGGTGGTTCGGGCATCTAGTAAGGATGCCCCCTTGGCGTCTCCCTAGGGAGGTGTTCCAGGCACGTCCAGCTGGGAGGAGGCCTCGGGAAAGACCCAGGACTAGGTGGAGAGATTATATTTCCACACTGGCCTGGGAACGCCTCAGGATCCCCCAGTTAGAGCTGGTAAATGTGGCCCGGGAAAGGGAAGTTTGGGGTCCCCTGCTAAAGCTGCTGCCCCCGCGACCCGACCCCGGATAAGCGGATGAAGATGAGATGAGATAAGATGAAGTATTGCCATAAAAGTTGTTGCGTGTCTTGGTTGTTTGTACTGCTGTTGTAAATCTATTAAGGCTAATGTTTGTGTATGGGAGTCTCAGACTGGCACACTCAGCCGTGGTGGTTGCTGCCTCAGCTCCACTCAGCTCTTAGATCTCCATTCAGTACTAGGGGACTGAATAGGTTCAATGTGCCTAAGTGAGAAGTGAGAGGGGAAGAAGAGTGCAGCCATTTAAACGCCTTTTAGGGCATGGCTGATATGAGACTTTCCAGGGAATTCTCTTTCCATCTGTTTGCCCTTCAGTGTTTTATCCTGTCCACATCTTTCAGATGGATGTGATCCTTTCACTAAGAGTAAAAAGTTTTAGACAGAGTGGGCTCTAGACATAGTGTAGCGCTTCCTTGAACAGGCAAGTATTAAACTTTAATATTTTTCATCAACTGTCAAAAGGACAACACTCACCGTTATGTAGAGCTGTTAAGAAGTAAGTAAATTCACCTACTGAAGGCCAGAGCGCATAAAGTTACAATTCAGAAATAATTTAGCTTAGCTCAGCTCAGATTTTGTACGTGTGTGGTCATTGAGAGAAAACCAGGGGGATGTAGGGGGGATTCTATACATTTTTTCATGATTTAATGTTTTGAGTGATATCTAAAATAAAGGCAAAACAGTATTACGATAATATTTTACAAATAAAGAATGAGGAATAAGTTAATTTCTGCCCTAAAGAAAATTTACCTTTGGCACAAAACATTTTGTTCCTACAGGTCTTTCATCAACCGAAACTATTTTAGTTTTACTTTTGTAGTGCAATCAGATCACACTGTGAATCGAACTATGGTTTGGAGTACAAATCAGAAGAGACTCGAGGTGGGAAAAGTGTAATTATGATTCTGACGTGGACAGGTCTCACACAGAGGAATAGAAGCGACAGGAACAAGCCTGCTGGGCTCATCACAACACATAAAGTGCTCTAATTGGGAGCAATGGTAGAGCTGACAGTCAGCTTGCTTGAGCCTCAAGCTCCCTCATCTGGAGACTTCAGTCTTCAGTAGTTTCAGTAATAGGACTGTATCACAACTATGCACAAACTAGCAAATGCAAGAAAGACTTCCAAAGTCACATCTTATTGCACATTTACACTGTAAAATAATCTCTTAAATATGTTTAGTTCTGAACTGGTGAACCGCCTATTAAGCCTCTCTACAGCAAGGACCAGCTACTAAGCATTTCAATCTACAACCCCTTTTTAACAGGATTTCATTAGTAAGTCTAAGTACAACTTGAGCTACTTGTTCCGTTAAATTCCATGTGCTGCAACCATACCTCTGATTTCCATCTCAGAGTTTTTTGTGTTTTTTTCCCCCCTAGCAACGGGTGAAAAGAAGAGAGGACTGGAAGGCTGGTGCTTGAATTAAAGACACCTATTATAATACCTTCACTATTTCAAGGGTGGTGTTTCTAATTTAAGACTCCCAAAACCAAAAATACAAGTGTAAAATGGAACAGGGTATTTATTTCCTCTAAAATAAACTGTAGTCACGAGGTACAGCCAAGGCCAAAGAAATAATAGTCAGACCTTATAGTTGAGATTCTTTTATTGTTGTCATTCATTCATTCATCTTCAACCGCTTGTCCCTGTCGGGGTCGCGGGGGGCTGGAGCCGATCCCAGCTGACATGGGCGGGGTACACCCCATCAATTAACCTAACACATGCATGTCTTTTTGGATTGTGGGAGGAAACCGGAGTACCCGGAGAAAACCCAGGCAGACACGGGGAGAACATGCAAACTCCATACAGAAAGGCCCCAGCCGGGATTTGAAACAGGGACCTTATAAATACATTCTAATGTGTAATGCATATTAATTAATAGTTATACACATTGAAACCAGTGTTGTATTTTTTGTTTTTATTTATATTGGGTGCTTATCTGATTCAACTACAGCTACTTTTTTCCTATATTTCGCAAAATGAATAGCTTACTCCCTAATTATTCTTCTATTAGGGATTTCCTACATTTCCCAAAATGAATTTTAACACCATCTGAGAATGTGAACTGTAGGTTACACTGTATGATGGACAGAACGACTCTTTTCATATCATCGGTTCCTTCTAGTTGATAGATACAGTAGGTAGGTACAGGTACAGATAGGGACAGTGCTGTGAAAAAGTATTTGCCCCCTTCTAGATTTCTCACAAAGGATAATTGGGTCTTGTGAGTAGCTGTTAGGCTGTCTGAACTCAAATGTGTCACTGACGCCCTTGTTCAACATTAACATCTGCTCATTCATTGGTTGTCCCTTTCCCTATGTTTTGAGCGACTGTCTGGTTTGCTTTTGTAGTCTGAGCAGTATTTAACATTCACCTTTGAGCAGGCTTTGGTTGCATGCAAGTAAACAGGCAGTGTGGAGAGCAAAAGTGGCACACATTGGCTGAAATGCAGTCATGGAACCAATCAGCTATTTGAGCTTTTTTTTTTAATTACTTATTTGCATTCATATACAGATATCTGTTTATAGAGATGCCGTCTCTCAACTTCAACTCCATTCTCAGGTGTCAAGTTGCTAATCGGACTGTAAACAATGGCTTCCACTCGGAAGAGGAAGTCTTGGCCTGGATATTCACTGGCTATGAGGGAAAGCCTGAAATATTAGCCCCGATAGGCTAATGGCCGTCAGACTGAAGTCAGGGACATATCGGACACTAAAAAGAGTTGTTCAAAAAGATAAGTTTGTTAGTTTTTGCCCATCACTAAAGCAATGGTAATAGCAATAGCATTCATGTAGCAGGAGCCAGAGAGAGTCACTGTTTCGTGATCTTTTTTCCAAGCTTAGAAAAATGCACTTGCAGGTGCATCACATACAGGGCCAGTATTCCCAAAACATTTTATTTTTTAGGGGGACTCCTGAATAGCACTAAAGGATCCTGACTAAGTGTTCTCTTAAAACCTGTTCACAAAGCTGCTGAGATCAGCTTTTACCAAGGACTTGAGAGAAGTTTTAAGATTAGAGAAGGGGCGGGGTTGCTATGGATGATGTCATGCTTCATTAAACTGGGATTGGCTGTTTTGGGTCCCTGTCAGTGTATTCTTAATAGAAATACTGTTGGAGTTACTGTATGTTGCTGTATCCATATAAAGATGTTAAAATCAAATGTAGGCCAAGTGTCACTCGTACATGTCAGGCAACTTGTTAACAGTTAGCAGGTATCCATGGAAGAAGCCTCGTAATTATCAGACTCCAGTAACCACGGCTGATAGTGAGAGGGCCCAACTTGTGGATGAAAGAAAGAACTTTATTAAAGGAAAATTCAGTCAGGATAACTGCCAAAGCCATAAAAGAAGTATGGGAAATTATATGCCAGGCAATAAATGTTTTCCAGCTTCATTAAAGGTTTCTAAAATGTTCACACGATTATGAGGCGAATTGCAGGCAGCAGCCATTTTAGGAGTATTTGTGTTTTGTGTTTTGTCCTCTACACTACTTTTAAACTTTCACAGATTTAGGAGCTGCTTCTTGTGCAAAAATAATAATTCTTTTTTAAGAATTACTTCTAAATCAGCAAGTTGGGAGCTACTTTCAGCGTTTTGGGAATACGGACCCTGGTCTATTGAGGTTATTGTCAGTTGAAATATTGTTACAACTGTCTTTGCTGCAATGGTTTTCTGTCAGCATCAAAAGAAAAAAGTAAGGCTGGAGAAAAAAAAAAATGTACTACCTTGACATCACATCCTGAAAAAAATCGATTCCTTTCACTGTAGCTGGGGAGGAAATATCTCAGCAAGATATGTAACATGATCTATGGTTGGAAAATTATCTGCATACACCACAATGGTGTCAGAAATGGATGGTTCATTGAAACAGTGGCTGTTGCAGGACAGAAGATCCCACCCAGAAACTGTATAATCATACAAAACTACTGAGTCACTGCATATTATTCATCATCATCAACCGCTTGTCCCCAACGGGGTCGCGGGGGGATGGAGCTGATCCCAGCTGACATTGGGCGTGCGGCGGGGTACAACCTGGATCAATTCATCAATTACCTAACACCTGCATGTCTTTGGACTGTGGGAGGAAACCAGAGAACCCAGAGAGAACCCACGCAGACACAGGGAAAACATGCTAGACTAAATCTGGCAAGGTCTCAGCATGCTACACTCCGTTCCTCCATCTGAAATTCAGTGTTGATGACACAACATCCAGTGCGTCAGGAGAAATCTACACCAATCATCGCAGATATATTTGCAGTTAGCGAAAATCTGAACAACCAATGTCTCTCTGTTTTTACCCTGGCAGGAAAACAACATTAAGGAGCAAGGCTGGTGATATTATCCAGTAATTCCAAGTGGGATTTAAGGCTCTTAAATAACCACAGTGTGAACATTTGGGAGAGTGATTTTGTCAGAGCTGCTACTGAGGTGTGACAAAGGAGGTATGGGTACATTTCACCCTTTCTGAAAATGAAAAAGGGATTGGGGAGAGATCACAACTCAAACAACAGCATCTAAACAAAACCACACACTGTTCCTGCTGGAGATAAAATAACATTTTAATAATCCCAAAGGAAATTCTTGTTCCAGATTGCTCCAAAATTGCAGTAACAATTGCAAAAACAATAACAATATAAGATAACAATAACAAATAAGATAACACAAAAAACAAGATATAAGATATACAATAATACATAATATTAATAATTAATAATATCAGAAGTATAACAATATAGGATTACAAAGAGCATCAAAAGTGAAATAAAAAAATAAAGTGTCAAAATAGTGCAAATGTGCGAATGACATGCTGATAATGAACATAATAATGCCAATAATATTTAAATAATCAAAAAAATGTTTTACATTTTTAATTAATATAAGACTGAACAATATTATTGATATTAATCTCAGTCCTACATGTTAGCGTTCCTTCCTGAAGAAGGGGGAGGAGTTACAGAGTGTGATAGCCTCAGGTAGAAAAGACCTCCCGTGGCGTTGTGTGGTGCGCTTCTGTGGTCTCAGTCTACGGCTGAAGGTGCTATAGTAAGACTCTAGTGTGGCGTGCAGGGGGTGAAGGGTGTTGTCCATGATGCTGGGCACTTTGCTTAGCATCCTACTCTCTGACACCTCCACTAAAGATTCAAGTTCCACTCCCAGGACACAACCAGCCTTCCTGATAAGCACATTGAGGGAACTGTGAGCTGTCACTATGACAACTGGCTGCTTTGCCAGACCTTTTAAATTGACTTTGATGTCATGATAATCAAGCCAAAAGTCTGTGAAAAAACCGACAATTGAGAAAGAGAGACATACAATTATAAAGCTAAATTAACGATGCAGCTTTGGTGCTTCATGCTGCCCTAACACCTCTCCTGGCAGCTTCACACTTGACAAATTAATCCACTTCTCTTGCTCCTGCTCTTCTCTTTCCAGAATGTGATTTGCAGTGTGGGAAACAAATCATCTGTTGAGCCGTGAGCCTCCTTGCTGGTTTGGGCTCTCCTTTTCCCCAGCACGCTGACATGATCACTCCCCCCATTACAGGCACCAGCCAGGCAGGTAGTTGGCCACGAGCCAAACCCCACAGGCAGACCGTAGGTTTTATGCTGCTGCCCACAGCCCCGAATGCTGTTTTTCCTTCTACACCTCCTTTCTCAAAGTCTGGCGTTATGGCTGCCCAGAACAAGATAGCAACCTCTTCAAATTTGATCACAGCCTCAGTCATAATGGCCTGAAATCATTATATCCGCTGTCATTTTGAAAAGCTGTGACAAATAGGACTTCAGGGTTCATTACATGATGTCATTTAATTACACTACTGTCAGGGTTTAAGCCTGATCCCTCTCCACACTTGGCATACAGGAAAAGTGTCTGGTTTCTTCGCTCACAGAGCTGAAAGATCAATAAAAAAAACTCTCTCAGACATATTAAAATACAGCACAATTAGAGACAGACATTTTCTGTCAAGTGTTAACTCACCTTGCTCCCTGGCCAACTAAAATTGCCCACTGTCAGGTGCTTGATGACTTCGTTGTAAAAGAAAAAGAAGAAGAAGAAAATTGCACTTAATTTGCCACTAGACCTTATTCCTAAGTTATTTTACCAGATCGTATTTAACTTTTTTTAATAGAGCACTGATGTAAAAGGCTTTATTTTTCTCACTAATCCATCCTGATGCTTTAAAGTGCAATAATCACACAGACCCACTTACTACTTGCTACAACAGCAGCAAACACAACCCATCAGCCAGCAAGATCTCTCTGTCTGGTACTGTAATCCAGTTTACTCTATACTAGAGAGTATCTGTGGAAGGGATCACTTTCCTACTTCTGCCGCACTTGTTGGACCACACCCATCTTTGAACTTGGGTTTATTTTTTATCTCAACTACACGCCACGGTTATCGGGCCAGGGTTGTACAGTGGCCATTCCCAACTGTACCCCACTTCTTGCCCCCACCCCGCTTGGATCACACTCCTTTTCTAACTCAATCTTCATTTTGATCTCAACTACACATTTGTAACGTTTCATGACTGTATCTTGCACAGTTGTGATGCTGGCAGTAACAAATATTGGTTGCAGACAGACATATAAAGATCTGGCAAAATACTTAAAACATCCCTGTGTCATTTCCAGCTACAGGAGGTATAAGTGGATTGAACAATCAGAATATTTCACACCTGTCACTTCTGTTCAGATAGATAAACTAATTTATTTCTAGACGGACTTCCAGTCTGACAAATTGTTGTTGCAGAGGAAATAATTGATTTGGTGCTACAATATATGGATGGTTAATTATCAATGTTAGACAGCTGAGCTTTGCGGGAGGAGCCAGACAGAGTCCTGATGCTCAGTTGGCAACAGCTAATGGTTGAATAAGATGTGAACCTGGAGAGGTTTTAGTGTCAGCCTTGATGCACACCATCATCTATTAACTACCTCCAGTTCAAAGGGGTTGTTGCTGTGAGGCTTGTGGTTTCTAGGGGGTTATTATAGGGCGACACAGAAGAGCCATGGAGACCCATCAGACTTCAGACATTGCCATGGCAATGCACATTGAGAGTGGGATGCTGATGGTTGTAGAAAAGCCATTGTTTAAAATGCAATGTGCAAAATATTATCTCTGAAAATGTTTCAACAATCCCATCTATGCAGAAGAACTTAGAAACGCTGACTTTCCAAGATGTGTCAACGAGAGGGATTTTTAAAAAACATTCAAATCCTTAAATTACTCTACTGTGCAAAATAAACTCATTTAAGGGCAAGGTTCTTAACATTGTTCAGCTTTTATTGAGATAAATAATACAATAATAAATGATATAAGAAACAGAGAGTTGGTCATTTTCTTTTAAATTCACAATACTTGAATGGATGTGAATAGACATCAACCCAACATTTGCAAAGTCAACTCCATCTCATCCCTCCTCTACTCTCCACCACAAAAATCTCCATATGAAGCAATGGAACATACATTTGAGAGGTGAATATGAAGTGTTGCCAGAGCAGTGGAATTACTGCAAAACCTGGATTTGCGTAGGCAGATACATCAAAACACTTGTAAACATTAAAAATCATTCTTAGAGACTAATACACTGCCCGTGGAAATTTTGTATTTGAACCTTTGTGCTGTTTTACATAAGGTCTGACTCTTTCAATGGACAATAAAGAATTGTACACTTTAAATCGGCTAACAGTGTAACTGAAAGCTAAACGTCATAAATCAATATGACCGAAGGAGCCTGAGGGTTTTTCAACATCAGAGTCCAAAGTCCTGCTGATAAAGGCCAGTTTTCACACTGATATGGTTAAAGAAAATTCTCCAACACATGCTTCATTCTCAGGCGACAATTAACAAAATGCTTACACACACAATTGAAGATATTATTATTATTCCACATGCACAAAACAAAACCCGCAGTAAAGGCTCTTACCTTGCTTTCTGACTCCCTCTTTCCTAGATGCTGGCCCATGCTGCTGACAGAGACTGTAAGACAAACAGAAAATTTGTTTTTATGTGAAAATTGTGCACTCCTTCTTATTAAAGCAAGACAGACTAACTCTTGAGTCAGTGTGTGAAACTGTAGCGTAACACACAGCTATAAAAAACAAACTGGTGAATTTGCCAGTTTAGTGCACTTCGTTTGGGCTGGTGTGAAAGCCGTCCATGGAGACCTGGACCAGGGATGCTTGAAAAGGGAGGATCTCAGTCTACTTTCAAGCAAACTCATGTTTATTGATGCTCTCTGATGTCACACACAGCTTATGAAAAAATAACTGATTATGAGCATTATTAGTGCACCGCTCGTTTGCTTGCAGGAACCACTCAGTCCATCGACTTCACACCTGACAGGCACTGCAAAAATATAGGCAATAGGACACAATCACACTGTTTTCCCTTTTTGATGTAAGAGGAAAAATCAAACTTTAACGTGCTGATATGCACATGGTTACCTTGATCTTGCAAAGATATAGACTATATCAAGCTTATATAGACCACTTATCAGAGGATTGCAACCTGAGCAGTTCACAATCGGAAGATAGTTTTAATAGCAGTTTAGCATTTTAATTGTTATAACAGTTAGTCCACTTTGCTCATACCACAAACAAACTGCACTAAAGTCCACTTGGAAAACACACCCTCCTTTTTGAGATGTCTTAGTGTGGTTGCTTGGTCCTCACTGCATTTCAATTGATACTTTCAAAGCAGCCCAAACAAATGAAACAAACTGGCAAAATGCACCAGGGTTTGTATATAAATATCTTTTTTTCTGATGGCCTGCCGGTCTACCACTGCTGTAACATAGCCTGCCAGTGATTCGTAACTACCTTATTGGTGTCATTATTATTGAATCTGATTAAATTCTTAGCAGCTGATGCACCCTTTTTAACAACAACTTATTATTTTGCCACAAAGTGCAGCAAGTCAGTCTCGTCCGCATTTTATCTTACAAAATGGTGCTCAGTGACAGGCTTTTATGGTTCAAATGATTGAACACATCAATCGCAATTCCCACACATTTTCATGAACAACATTTCAATTTTCATCCTTTTCCATGACTTTTCAAGGACCTATATAAAATTTGACCCTTCACAACGTATAACGCAAACAGAACTGTATAGTTTACTCCAAATTTGAACAATTGTATTAAAGATACTTCAAATAGTCCAAACTACAGGTACAGTCAATACACTGTCCTTTTAACATTGTATTAATATTAGTCTGGCACTGGCTTTCAGTCATGAAGGAAAACTGAACGGATTGTGCTTCCAGTGTACTTTAATGCATTTGATTATAAACTAATTTCTGGATGAATGTCTAAATAAACAATGTGGCAACATTAAAACTTCACAATA
Organism: Echiichthys vipera; assembly: GCF_963691815.1. Lineage (NCBI taxonomy): Eukaryota > Metazoa > Chordata > Actinopteri > Perciformes > Trachinidae > Echiichthys > Echiichthys vipera. The sequence goes on from NC_139833.1 coordinate 26,857,509, forward strand.
GTTCATGGCTCATAGAGTTTCATGAAACATTAAGAGTAAATTTGCTCGGCAGTATTCAAACATCGGATTGAAACTCCTTCAAACATAATTTGAATTTGCTGGTCTACATTAAGGCAGAGAGAACAAGCAGAGACAATGAAGAAATGTATGTGCTGGTAAACAAACTGTTGTCACCTATTGAGGCATGTTAGAGCCCTGGCTGTCCTCATTCACTGTTCGTACATATAACTACTAAGAGCAGTTAACTGTAATTCCTGTGCATTCCAGAGTATTCCATGTATTTATTACTGTTATCACGTCCGGAGCAAAGTAAATCAGGTGACGTAGTATAAGAGCGCTAATCAGGTCGGGGTGGTGGATGGGTCCCAAAAGAGTGTGTGTTCAAGAAGTAACAAACCAAACTACAGCCTTTATTTCTAATCCTAACCAAGTAATTTTGATGCCTCACCCTAACCCTCACCTGTTGTTTCCTAAACGTAAATGTTGCGTTCCACTCGCAGTATGTCGAATGTCATAGGATGTCATATTTCGTAAGATATCATCCAAATACATTCCCGTCATCTCAACCACCTAAAGAGAGTGAAACGGTGAGGAGACCAGCCAGCAGAGGCAACAGGTGCTTTAGGTAGCATTTTGTTAAATGTCCATTGTACCTGGTTGAACTGTTCGTTAACTTGCAAAATTATTTAAAAGATCCATGTAAAAATAAAACTTGATAAAATTGCGATCCTCATTTTACTGTAAAAAGAAAATTGTGGTATGATATTTTTGCCATTTCGCCCACCCCCAGATGAGAATTGTTGTAGATCTGCATACTTTACATCAAAAGCTACAAGACATTTGTTGTTATGTTACATTACGTGGAAGGTTATCCACGGAAGATTACTGTAACAATTCATTTCATTAAACACAACAAAATTACAGGACTTTTCCAAAACTTTCAAGGATTTTCAAGTTCCGTTTTCCAGGATTGCCGGAACACTGCACATATGAGACAGTCAGTGTTTGCTGCATCTCTTTCACAATGTGCTTTTGACAACAGTATAAGTCAAACTAGCGTGTTGTAGCAGTAACTCAGACAGTCGGCGACAGTTGTACCGCCTGGTCAGTGAAAAGCACCAACGTGTTCTCAAAGAGATCGAGTGCCTCAGGTGTCTGGGCCCAAAGCTCCCAAACAATAGAAAGCCAACAGCTTTCATACTCTTGGTGGAAATGGTGGAAAACTCTGAACCCATCACTCAAAGAAAAATAATATAATTTCCTCTGACAGACCATTCTCCTTTACTTTCAAATAATCATAGCATGCTTTTTTTGGCTTTCAGGGGAGTTTTTCAGCCATCTAAAAGATTCTTTCATCATGGTAGGCTCCTTGACTATTTCCTTTTTTGGCCTTTCCCTGGATAACAATACATGGACTCACCGTGGTACTGTCCCTTGTCAAAAAATTGTTATGCTACACTACAGTTTATGCTAAAAACGAATGGTAATGTGGATGCTAATGGTACACACTGATATTGGAACCGACTTCTACCAGTATGATTGGCTGCACTCTGTGTTTTTGTCAAACTTGATTCTGGAGTCAAACATCGTACCTAAATACTTGTATGTCTCCACGATTTCTACATTTCCTCCATAGATAGTGCATGCAGCAGGATCAGGAGGGTTCCTCTTAAAATCAGTGATTTATTCCTTGTTTTTTTGACACATTTAAGTCAAGGTGGTTATCTTCGTTCCACAAATGAATTTAATGCACAGCCAGAAGACCTGGGGCTGTTAGTATACATTATAAATAGCAAAGGAGAAAGCAGACAGCCCTTTGAAGAGCCTGTGCTGGAAGTGATGGAGGTGGACTCGCTGAATTCTGTCTTTTAAAAAAAATGAGAGCAACAATAAAATCTGATCAGGCAGATAAAATCAAGAAGCAAGACGTTCAGTTAAAATATGAGGCTGCATCTGATAAAAGGCTGAAAAAAAACCAGCAAATATAGGACTTGCATGTGCACTGGGTTTTTCTAGGTGCTTATATAACCTGTCTAAGATAAAAAGCATTGTCCACACCTTTCCCAGGCTGATACGCAAATTGTAATGGATCAAGTTTGTCATTTATAAAAGGGAGAAAAATTAATCCTACATTTTTTCAAGAACCTTCATCACAAGACTCAAGAACTCATTGATTTCTCTTGATTTACTATCTTTAGAAACAGGAATTAGGGTGGATGTCTTCCACTTAGTCGGTATCTGGCCCTCCTCAACACACATCTGGTACAATAGTGTGAACACATCACTACGATGTGTTCACACTACGAGTGCGACCACGGATGGACTCAGGGCTAGCAACCTTACATTTACTTACCCTCTTGAGGAGATTTGTGACATTTACCTGTGATATCACAATATCATTCTGTGGGGACAGAGATTCCAGCAACATGGAAATATTATTCATAAAATCAGACTTTTCAAAGCAAGAGAAACATGAATTAGAACAGTTTTCCAAGTTGTTATCTTCCTTGCCGTTTACTCGGATGAGTTGCCTGATCTCACAAGATGACTGATTAATTGATGCCATAGAGTTTACTCCTCTCCAGGCAGATCTAAGATCTCCACTACAATACTGACTTTCAATTTTATTCTTATACACTATTTAATCCTTGACTTCTTTAGAGACTGCTTTTTCCCCATGAGGTAACCTGAATAGTACCTGAATAATACAGGCATGAGATACACACAGCTGTGGTAAGAAGCACAAAAGGGAGGTATAGGCTCCATAGCAAAGATCCAGTATGGCGTTCCTCTGTGTGGTGGGACAAGTGACATGCGATCATGAGTCCTCAACGTTTTTTTTTAAATTACAATGATTAAAATCTCCTAAGACAAACTTTGATGCATCAGGGCAAAAAGAGTTCAGTTTGTGTGTGACGTCACTGGGAAACAAGTGGCGTGTTAGCTCGCGGGTGAATGTACACTAACGTGACAAAAAGTTCACGAGGAAGGTAAAAGGGGCGGAGAGAAATAGACAGTAATTCCACATCAGTGGTGCATACACTCTCCCTGATCACCACGGTGTTACAGTACCTCTAGCCGACTCCTTTTAGAAACACATTTTATTGTACTGTTTAAGGACTTTAAGGACGTTTTTGACAGCCGCTATTTGGATGTGTGTCCATCCAATTGAATCCAGAGGCATTTTGGTCTACGCCAGTTGAAAATGCCCTTTTGGAAATCAAAGTTGAACTAAACGCACATTATCACTGTATAAAGCCGTTATGGCAAATTTTAACAGTTGCCTGCCAATGTCTACTGGATGTGTATTTAGGCAACATTAGCATTTATTTGGTTGTGCTTCTGGCCACTAGTCAAATGTAAATGCAATATTCACTCTGCTTTTGGCACAGTGCAGCTTGATCTTCGGTTGTTAATCCAATTTACCAGGGAAAGTAAAATATAAAAGACTGGACCGATTGAAGTTTCTCATTTGCTGTTGAAGGCTACAGCCCTTTTTGATGGTACCAAAAAAAAATGCATTTAGATCTCTTGTGATGGATCAGTCAGTATTAATTGGTGCAACTTTTAATAAGCTTGTTTTGCTGCAAAATTGCTTCAGGATCTTTGCAACAACAACTGCTTCAGAAAATCTTTCAGCAGCTTAGATAAATGAAATGACCAGACTCACATCAACTTGTCAAAAATCAAATCAAGCGAACACACACATAGATTAAAAAAGTCTGGTTAAAGCTCTGACTCTGGACAGTCATGTAATCTTTTCTGATCCTGTCAGCACATTATATGGACAAAGAAGAGGCTATGTGAAGTGGTTGGCTAGGCCTATCGCTTTTCCGACTCTAAGGAATCGCATGACACATTTGTTATAAAATTTCTTTCACAGTTCATCATTCATCTTCAACCACTTGTCCCTATCGGGGTCGCAAGGGGCTGGAGCCGAACCCAGCTGATCCATGAGAAAATATTGGATAATAAACTTACAATAAACTTTCAGAGGAAAACATACCTTCGAGACTCTTGGATAAGCCTCACTTATTATCCAGAACAATGAATAACAGGACCATGGTTTATTTTCCTGTTTTCCACATGGAATTGGCTTTTTAAAGCATACTTCCATGTCATGATACACCAATTTTCCCCTGGACCTCCATGATACAACCAGCCTTGACATTTGTCCCACAATTTTAAAGCTAGTGAAATTAAAAACCATTAGCCAAACATATTTATCAACGGCTTGAAATTGACTTCTTTTTAAATAGCATTGGAGAGAATGGGTGCTGGTGGTTGAGCCAAAACAGTCATGCAAGGCACAAACAAGTAGCTTAAAAAAACAAGCTGAAACTCCTTATTGATTTAACAAAGGGACACGGTTATATCAGTGTCAACGCTGATATCGACGGTGTGGGACAAGGGGAGATGACGCAGATATTCTGTGCAACTGAACGTGGGGCCCTGCACGCTGTTTCGCTCTTGAATGTTACACAATTAAAGCTGAGATCCTGCAAGGACATGCAAGAAAAAAGGCTGTTGCATAATAAATTGTGAGATTCAGAAAGGGGGTGCAATTACTCGTCAGCTGTACTTTTTACACACACACACACACACACACACACACACACACACACACACACACACACACACACACACACACAGTGTCTGGCCAATTTAGACAGAGATAGGAAAGTGGTGGAAAAAAACAGCCAGAGAAAAGCATAATAGCTCCTTCCCAATTTAACCCACATAAGCTGCCGTTAATTGCACAGTGTGTCCGAGTGCATCTCTAGAAACATTTCTGTTTGCCTTTTAGATACACCATTAGGATGGAAAAAAGCTCTTATAATAGGGTGGCTACACACGGGCCAGCACCTGGAAGAATCCATTACCACACAGCAGAGTCTGCATCACAAAGAAGCAATTATCTATCCGTCTGAGCTGTTCATCACCTGAGGATACTTCAAATCCACATCCTCATAGGCACTAATGTTTTTGCGTTGAATGCAGATAAGTAAAGCTCATACAAACCTCAAACCAACCATTACTTAAGCCCTGTGTTGTGTTCTCGAGATCGTTACAGGTTTCAGTTTCACACCATGAGTGATGGAACAGAGATCATCAAAAAAAAAAAACATTTCCAGGATAACCAGTACTGACATTTGGTAGAAAAAGAGAGACCTGTGATAACAGCGTTATCCACCAGACAGTAAGAGGAATCGTCCCTGTAATGAAAACCTTTTCTAAGCTGCCTGCTGCCAACTTGGTTCAGGTAACATTTTGTCAACCAATAAAAAGGACAAAGCTTCAGTTTTTCAGTGAGAATAGAGGTGGAACAGCTATTTCACTGACTGTAGGTCTGTGAAGATGAAAGGGGCATGCTATTATTACTGCAACATAAACCCCCTGTCATGATCAGATGAGCGGTTCATAATGCTGACAAAACAGAATGAATTACTTTACAACAACCACAGCAATAAAACTCTTGGGAACAATCAGCTTTGGAAACATTACCATTCAGCTCAATGAGGCTCGCTTTATCAAGCTGCATTCGGAATGTTTCATTTTGGAGAAACAAACACCAAAGCCAAAACAATACTGCAGAAATGGATTTCAAACCACCGAGATACTTCCTCAAACCGAGGGTCGGTGAGCATGAAACTGACTTTTATAGTCCTGTGACTCACAGGAATGATGGATATGATGAGCCAAGTAAACAAAGTGGTTTGTTTTGGGGTTTTTTCAGCTTCACAATATCACTCGCTACAGTACAAGCAAGTACAATCTTCCCACAAATTCACAGATGAAAGAATCTTTCAGGATAATGAACTTTATGGGGTTAGATTTTACTCTGTTTATTAAGAGAAAAATTATAAAAAAATGAAGAGGGTTTTAGGTCAGTGACTCCACAGGGTCACTAAAGTGCTGAACACACTGGAGTTGAAGCATAAAAACAGTCAAAGTTGTATTATATTATCATAGATTTAAACATCCTGTCTGGTGATCAAACCACAGATTCAATGTTGTTATTATGACGTTCAAATACAGGCCCGAGTGAGAAGACTTATGGAAGTCTAAACAGCAAAGCCGAGTTCAACAACCAACCATTGACATACTTATCTACAGTACATGTTTTCTACAGTAACTGCTGTGTGCATATTTGACTTGATTAGAATAATGCCTGGCTTAACACTGCACAACATGCTGACAAATCCATTTCTCAGTCTACCACTAACGCTGTGGCTGGAACACGCCTGCGTCTGTCTGCCGTTGCCTGGTTCCTTTGTTTCGCTTTAAGTTTGCTCTTGTGCATGCGGGACAACAGCTTCTTTTTAACCCTGTGGCTGCTCTCACTGACTGCACCATATTGCACTCCACTGAGAGTCAATTACGTAATGAATACGGAGCATGTGTGTGTGCGTAGAGGGGAGAGATTTCACAAGAGAGAGTGATGAGATGAGAAATAGTGAGAGTTACACACTGCTGATCTACCAGTAAAAGTGCTCGACTCTTGATGAGTGACTTGTCAAAGGTTAACATCTGTCCTGGAGGGAGAGCCTCTGCTTGTGCAGAGATAAGGGCTTAGTAAAAGTTCAATGAGGAAGAATCTCTTTACACTCCCCACATCCCATCGATCAGATCTTCAGCCGACTCTCTTCACCAGTGTTTAGACCCCAGGGGGGAATATTCTTAAACCAATCACATCATCGCTACCCCCCTTAATATATTAAAATATGTCACAATGGGGTCTAATCACCAAAGACTCTTTACAATTCACTTTATTCTGCACCAATGTAATTAATTTATTCCCCACTCTAAATAAGTCTCTCGTAATTGAACTATCGTAGCAATGTGTTTTAAGGCTTTGTGGCAATTCATTTACAGCAATGTTTCTTTATTGCTGTGTTGTCTACATCAATATATACATATACATCAATTGCAGAGTATGCTGACTTTTTGCCCTAGCCTAGCACAGTATCATGTACGTACTCATCCTGTTCATATTTTAAACCCTTTTTTAAGATTCTCATCACCTGAAAACATCAAATGATTGACCAGTGTCTGTGTGTTGGAGCTAATGTTGGTTTAATTAGATCATATGGCTGATCAAATCTGACAGTGACAGTTGGAATCAAAATCCAGCGTTCGTTTACCTCTGTTTGGCTCAAATATTCAGAGGGATCTGGAGTTTTAAGTCTGACATCATTACTAGGTGTTGTGAATGAACATAAAGCTTGTCAGGCATAGCAACAGTGGCTAAGGAGGGTGAGGCTTAGCTAATAGTTGGCTTGGGCGGCTCAACATTTTTCTAGAAGGTATTATGCTTACCAACCACTGACAGGAGAGAGACAAAATAACAACTCAACAGAAGGGACCAAAACTCACAGCTATGGTACCAAACCCATCCATGAATTCACTGGAATCGTATCTGTCATTTTTGGCAGATCATCCAACCAGAGCAATGTTGCTAGTTGACAGATGGCTGGATAGATCCTTATGACTGCACGCTATTATCACATAATCATGCCCATCACCACTCCTTCTAGACAACAATGCCAGTCTGGTTGGAGTTCAACACTGTAAATGAGTGAGGACATTTGAATGTGGGACCAGGCTACAAGAGAAGTCAGTTTTGTCCGCTCTGTGACCAGTCAGCTGTGTGCCTATGGGCTCCATCTGCCTGTCTGAAAAAACAGGGCTGCTTCTTTTTTTGAGGAGTGGGAATGGGGGTGGTGTCAGACAAGCAAATATACAGCTGTTATTCTGCACAACTTTACATTTCTAAGAAGACTGCTGGGGGACTTTCCTCTTGAAAAAGCCCATCTGGCTAACCTCTAGCGCGAAAACGATACTCCCAGGGGTCTAGTTATGTGTGTAGCAACTGCCTTGTTAGTCCGAACATGTATTTGTTTTGCTACGTTAATGTGTGGGCACCTCCTGTCACTCCCTGGGGTGTCCTACTGATCTAGCCTCGGGCCAAAGCATGAGCCAAATGCTCTTTGATGGAGATACACAGCCACTGTCACCTGGGATTTGCTAACTAATAATCCAAGCTACAACCTCTTGACTTGGATCTGGAGACAAAATACTCAACTCTACTGTGTGCTGTGATGCCTAGGAGGAGCTGATGCACCGCAGGCTGCAGACGGATGGTTGACTGTGTAATCCTGAGCTGACTGGCTGCACCACGCCTTGAGCCAAACTCCAAAAAACTATTGCGTTGTTGCAGAGGGGGTGTTCATATAGCAGGTAATGTGACTCAACCTGTCTGCCAAGAACAGGCGCAGACAGGAGGGGAAGTGTGAGAAGAGAGGAAGTTTCTGAGTCTGAGGACGGAAGTTGACTAACCTCAGTGTATCACCTGCAAAACGCAGATATAGAGTGCAGTCACACACATTAGAGAGCAGAACTTAACAACAACAAAACCCCTTACTTTTCACATACCTGACTACAAAACTACACTTGGGCAGGCTGGTATAAGCTTGTCTTGCACATAATAACACAAAGGAATGCAAAGTGACACACGTGACGACTGCGCAAGCCTCTTGGCATTTTCTCTCTTGGCTGAGCTGAGGCAAATCCAATGAAATGTGAAGGAATGCAAAGCAATGCATTCCTGCCGCCTTCCCAGCTCAGGTAGTCACAGGCAAACAGGGGCTTCTCCTCACACTATGTGAAGGTTAACCCATAACTGCTGGCACCCCGCCAAGCATATACTGTATTTCATGTTACATGGTGCACCTGATATAATGTATTGATAAGGAGATTCCTCAGGATGGAGTGGACCTTCATATTGATCTCCACTACACCTGTAAAGTTTTGTGACTGCATCGTGTAAGGTTATCGGGCCAGGGGTGCAATGCAGGGGGAGCCAGGGCCCTTGCTCGGATCCCACCCATTTTCAAATTCACCCTTCATAGTCACCTGTAATGTTACTTGACTGTTGGGACACTATCATTGAGACAAAATCTGTACACAGACAGACATAAACACTGACAAAGGTCTGTCAAAGTACTCAAAACCACCTCTATGGTAGTTCCCGCTACAGTAAATGTCTCCAGGACCACATTTTGCCTGATGACACACACACACACACACACACACACACACACACACACACACACACACACACACACACACACACACACACACACACACACACACACACACACAGACTCACAAGGTAAAACAATTAGTCCCTGTTGTGACTGGTAACAGGTGATGATTAAACCTGTATGCAGTGTTTACCAAATGAAGCCAGAGGTTACCTTGCTGAGTGTTCTCGGGCTAGAGGACATCCAGGACTGCAGGCTTTAATAAATCAGTGCAGGTCAGACGTAAGCAGCCACTCCTGTGTGAGTACGTTATTTATAGACCGTGCATAGCAGCGACAGTAATTGAGCATGTCACCACTTTTGGGAAGCACTCTCTTTTATATAAATCTAACAGTCTATGTGTAAAAACGACAACTCATAGCTTGTCATAGAGTTGTGTACTGCTGTTACTTCTTAGCATCTTCATCAGACCAACAGCACAGCATCAACAGCCAGCAGCTGTACTGTTTGGTTAGGCCAACAGAGCCTGGATGGTCTCTGTTACAGGCCTTAACTGTTTTTGTGTAAAGTCGAGTAACAAGTGGAGCTGGCTGCTGACCAGTGCTCGCTTAGGATGTGTTGTAATACTTCATTTCCTGGAAGCTTTACATTGGCTCCTAAAAGCCAGCCGACCAGTCTATCCACTGGCCAGGAAAAAAACACACAATATATTAAAACCACTCACACATTCCCTTCTCATATACAGTACACAGCCCTAAAGAAGGATATAGGCGCAAAACTCCATTTAAAATCTTCCAATTTAAGAAAGACACACTTTGGTGCATAATGTCATGTGTCATGTAATATGATTTGTACTTGAAAAAAACGTTATAACGCTCTGATGAATTCGGCATACATACAACCTGCCTATTAAACAAGCATTCGAACTAAATAACTGGTTCCCCTGTTGGTCCAACGGTTCACTGCTACCCAAACAGACCGGGGTTTCCGGTAGCAAACTGTGCGAAACCATGAGAAAACCCTGGATTTCCTCGGGTGAAAGGCCTGCTTGGCATGCGGTATGTATGCCGAATTCGAGATAAATACCTTATAATTGATAGTGGACCTTCGTTTTTATTTAAAACAGCTGTTATATTGCCACGAAGTAAAGAAGCGTTAAATTGCGAGAACTGCCAACTGGGATTGGTTGAATGAGAGAGAAGGCAATAGGGGTGGTGGTTGCGTAGTGGTGGTGGTGGGGGGCGACGACGCTGTCAAAGCACATGACAAAGCAGTGACACCGTCTAGTAGCGGTGCTGCTTATTAAACAACACCTACTATTAAACGTTACTGTCACGCCGGGTTACGTAGACTTGGACGGGAACGAAAATAACATTCCGAGCATTTTTCCCTGCAGGTTAAACGGCTGTTACGCGCTGTAAACAACTCGACGTGGATAACATGTTTACTATCGTTACAGCGCGTATCTTACGGTGTAACAGAAGCAGTAAGGCGCTAGTAACGTGTCCACCGCATGTGTGTGACTGTCTTTACGTTGGCTTTCTCGCCTTGTTTTGGTTTCTGTAAATGTCGCCAGGTCGACTGTGCACATACCCTTCTCCGTTTAGTCTGTGCCAAATGCATCCACAGCTGAGCCTTGTGCTGGATGGGACCAACTGTCAGTCTTCTCTCAACAGTGGTCGACGGTGGTGGTGGTCGACGGCATCAACAACAACAACGCCTTTTCCGCTTTATGGTTCGCTGTTGCTGTAATCACCAACGTCTCTCCGTAAAAAAAGGAAACCGAAAAAAACGTGTGTCGGTGCTTCCTGATTTAGGTAGAGTGGTGGTGATGTTGTTTGTACGGGGTGGGGCGGAATGCAGCTTTAGTCCGCCAAGAAATGTGGGCTAAAAAGCACGTCGGTGCACGTCTGTGCTTGATTACCAGCCCGTGCTTCATGGAAGGGAGGGTAACATAAACGCGCCAAACAGAGCCGTGATTTTGAAACAAGAGCTCAAGAAGCTGTCACGGAAATCTCAAACTGCTGCAGGACGGAGACAGTGAGCTGACAGACATCTCATTTCCTGCACCACCCTGCTGTGTGTTCAGTGTTGCATGCAGCTGCACAGTAGCCAGCGGGTGGTGGCGGTGCCTTGCTCAAGGGCAACTTGGTTGAGGGAGAGGTGCAGCCACGTGTGCGCTCCTAGCCCCTTCCATCAAGGCTAATAGGCCTATGCGTTATTATCAGATAATTGGGGATGTATTGCCAAGTAGGTTCTCACCGTGGTCTTTGGTGCCTACAGCGAACATAAAAAGAACAATGTACATAGAAGAATATTAATTTAATCAGAATATTAAGAATAATCTAATAGTTAATAGTCCAGCAGCATACCAGACTGTGATGGAGGAGGTGACTGTCAAAGAGTTCACAAACCTCCTTTAACAATGTCAGATTGTCACATTACATACCATACATACATTACATTACTTCTGTACTTTACCTAAGTAACATTCAGAATTCAGGTCTTCCGCTTGTACTGGAGTATGTTTCACATTGTAACTTTATGAGAAAGTTCAGAAATATAAAATATTATATATCATATCATTAGGAATGCACTTTGTACAACAAGAGGCACTTTCATTTTTGCAAACAAACATACTGTATCCCACAGGTTATACTGATTTGTATAAGACCCGTGGGCTATGGCGCTATCCAGAGTCTGCTAACCAGCTGCATCTCAGCCTGGTTTGGGGCCTGCAAGGCCTTGGACTGGAAGTCTCTGCAGAGACTGATGAGGACAGTGGAGAAAGCCCAACGCATCTCCTCTGACTCCACCCACACTCAACATGGACTGTTTTCCATGCTGACCTCTGGCAGGAGGTTCCACGGCATCTACAGCCTGATGTCTACCTTTACTCGTTTATCATTGTACTTTTGATGTTGTTAATATATACTATGTATATTTAACCTAATTTTATATTTAAGTTAAACCAGCTTTTGATATTCTGTGAATATTTGAATTTTAGTTTTTTTCCTATGTCCTCTCCACCGTGAGCCAAGGTAACAAAATTCCATTTAATATGGGCACTGATGGTGTATTTATTGAATGACAATAAAGCAAAGTCTAAGTGTAAGTCTTGTTTTGTATTGTCCCTGTGAAACATGTTACCAAATAATAATAACAGAGCCAAAATAATGGAATGGTTGGCTGGTGCTGTTTACCGATGACAGAATGCTCAGTGGGTACTTTTAAGGCAGCACAAGTCCTCTATTTTATACGAGCACCAAAGCCAAAGCGCTAAAACTTCCATGACTTTCAAAATAAAGTCCAACTAAGGGCAGACCTCAAGTACAACATGACAGGTGACTAAAATTCCCTTTCAGAATAATATGTTTTAACTAGTAGACCAAAAATTAAATCCTGCAGGCCACCATAAATAACTCATTTTCTAACCAATGCAGCCACAAGGGTTGATTATTGACACCTGCACCATTTAATGGAGAACTTGCACAATAGCTCCACAATAAACACTACCTGTGTAAAGCTTATGATGCTTTAATAACCATAGGATGTTTTACTATTACTACTTTATTCTTGATATAGTCCATGACCGGGCATGGATAATGCACAGGCTGACCCAGGGTGCAGCCTAGGGGCCTACATGTGAAAGAGCCTCGGATTGGCCAGACCATTTTTAATTATTTAAATTCATCTCAGAGAGGGAAAAAAAAGAAACATTAATAACGGCCAAATCACTTGACCAGGTTCATAAGGTCAGTTTGGTTTTCAGACGATACATCACTACTGGACACCATAGCAGCATAACATGAAATATATGATAGCAGTGTACACGACTAAAAGAACACCAAGATCTACTAAAGAAAATCCCTAAATTGACAACAAAAGTCTGTGCTGTTCTGCTGCACATCTTCTATTGATTGGTTACACAACTAGAAGTTGTTTCCAGTTTACAGATGCACTATGATACCTATGACTACCTTAATCCACCCCTGTTCACGACTAATTTCATATTAAATTGTATTCCTTCTTTAGTTTGCTATGATTCTGTTTTGAGCTCGCCATTGTCTCACTTATATTTTATGTGAGGCTGTGAGAGAGTTAGGGTTTTAATAAGACATTGCCAGAACTCCAAAGGCATGTCATTATTGTCCTGCTTCAGGCTAATCTCCTTTTCTTCATATACGCTTTCTTAACTGGCATTCATTTATTGTTGGAGTACAATTATTTTAATTAAAGCACTGCAATGCACTGTTTCATCGTTTCTCTCTTTGAACTATGAGACAAAAGAGAGGCAAATGGTCTGCGACGTTAATATGAAGAAAGAATCTGCAGCCACACACCTCTGAGGCCTTATAACAGCACTGCTTTGAGCTAAATGCTAACGTTAGCATGCCAACAGGCTCTTAATTACAACATATAATGTTTTATAATGTTCTTAGGTTAGCGTATTAGCACACCAACATTGGAGTCATAGTTTGTCACGTGACAAGTTATTGAGCCATAGCAATCTTGTTTAAAGATGATCAGATTTGACGCTGTAATGATGCAGCGATGACCAGAGAAATCAAATCGCCTCTGATAATGTATCCGGGAGGACAGGGTCCAATCCATCCTGACTCAGAGCTCCTGATGCGCTTTGTGGGAGTTAGGCGGCAGGGGGTGAGGGGTTTGCTGGCAGAATCCAAGGAGATCAGCCCATGGCAGAGAGAAAATGACTCAACATCGTCAGTCATATAATAATAACCCATTAGCTTTGAGCCTGGACTGATTTTGACAGAGATACAGTAACTCGTTGTCATGGAAATAGCCAGACATCAGTTGAGGTAATGGACCTAAAACAGCATAGGTTATCCATCACATTAACTTCAGGGAAGGGAGAGTTGTTTGTCATCCATGGATCTTTGATGAGGGAGATATACTGATGCATCATATTTATTCTACTCACAACTAGAAGTCATGATATACTGACTTATTGATTAAAAGCACAACTCCGCAATAATCACAGGGTGTTTTTGCGGACAAGGACAGATGGTGAGTTAAAGGGCCTGAAACAGACACATCCTCATGATTTCATGTTTTTATGTATCACCGGATGTTTTGCTTGATTACATGCTGGAAAGAAATCCAGGTGTCTTGCTCATCTGTATTTTTGTTTGTATGTAATTAGCCTGATTGAAAATGCTCATGCATACAACAGCAAGATGGATTTCCTCTCATCTGTAACTAAAAAGGTTCGCTTAGATGTGGTTTGAAGATCTTCCAGCTAGTGTTCCGTGTCTTTAGGTTTGCTGTTTTGTTTATATGAACAGAACCACAAATGGGTCTATAGATGTCGGGAAGAAATGGCCTCACTGAGCGATGTTGATCGTCATTCTACTGACTTTTGTGAACTCTAGGAGAGAAATACACTGACTTAGAACTTTACCAAGTTACATGTACTTCTTCTCTCATTCTTCTGTGTTTCTCTGTATGCAGGCCGAGGTCCACTCAAGGCCATTTCTTTTTAACATTTCATGTGATGTGGTCTTTTCCCATTTGCTGAGACTGGTCCAATCTACTATCTGTAGGCCCGAAGTAAAGGACCATAGCGGTTGTGTTATAATTGAAACCATTGTACGTATTTTTACTTCCAAAAATATCTGCCAATCCTTTATACACTTAGGTATAACTTTGCCATATTCATCAATGCACTCATGGAGTATGTGTTTCACTGTTTACTAAATAAATCAATAATTTGACACAGTATTTAAAAATGTATTTGTTGATTTAAAAATGATTCTGCGGAGTCTATGATCACAACTGCGTCCATAAGCAGCAGTCTCCTATTCAGAAATAACAGAATAAGAATAAAGTATTCAGCAAAGCCGGGCTATAATCAAAGTCATATGGTCATTGGCAAAACATTAGACACTGTGCTAATGTTGTTAGCTTTTCTTCATTGGAGGTATATTGTGTGTGTGTGTGTTTAAAACCTTTCCAAATTCAGTTTAATAATGATGTTGTTTTTTTGATAATATTGACAATGATGATATTGTTATCATTATTAAACAGGTCGAATGTTTTATCATGTATTAGCAGGCTTTCTTTAGCAACACCAAAAGCTAACAAAATCATTTAAACCATAAAAATGTCTTTCCCGTCAAATGAATAGCCGGCACATATATGACGGATAATAGTTTCCCAGCTTGCCTTGGTATCATTTTTAACCATATCAATCCTAACTCCCATACTTCCAAAACTTTGCACAACACGTTATTTTAGATTTTGTAGTGGAGAGCCGGGACGATTGAAACACTTTTCAGTTAAACGTCTTTTTCAAAGATGACGTTACGTAAATTAATAATTTTATCATGTGAATAATGATTCACAGGTGTATTCTCTTAGTTACAAGTGTAATTTAATGCATAAGTCGAATGATCACTCTGTTTTTTTAAACCTTAAACGTAAGTTGACATTTGTTTCAATCGCCCCACCTAGTCGGGACAGAAATGCGGGACGAATAAAACAGCATATTTGAAACAGAAACTGTTGACCTTACTCTTGTTTTTATGCAACATACCGGACAACACACTAGTGTCCTCGTTACTGCTAAAATTTCACATAATTTAAACCTTTCTTGCCTCTAAACTTCAAAACTCTGACACTGCACACTTAAGGACATGTTTAAGTACTAATTCATCTTTTGTATAGTCATTATTTAAGCATGAAACGAAAAAAAACACAACTATTTATTACAAAAAAACACTGCACGAAAGATTTTACTTACCTCATTCGCCATTACATGATTACATGATAATTCACAGTCTGTCAGCCTTGCGTGCTGAACGCACTGGTGAAATTTGACATGTCAGACACTCGTGTTTCAATCGTACCGATGCTCTCCCCTGTGTAAACTGTATACGGTTAGCCTGTGCAGGGCCGGGTGTACATATTTAGTAAGAACTAGTTTGTATGGTGCAGCCATAGACTGTATAAAATATGGAGTAGTCTCCATGAAGTCACCCATAGATTTCTGTAGAACAATTGTGAAGCTCAATGTGGGTCGCTCCGGCCAGCACCATTTTGTGCCTGACCCCGCCCACTCCTGGCTATTCCAAAAAAGGGTGTGGATGTAGCCGAATGAAACCTTCATAACTTTAAGGCTTATTAGTGTATAATTTAAAAGAGTGAGTTATGAAAAGAAATCCCCTATAGTTTTGTCATGAATGGGTAAATTAGCTATGGAGACTAAAACCGTTTTTATAGCACGCTGTAAACTAAAAAAAAAAAGTTTATTGCTGCTGTAAAGTTGTTTTGACATGGGGGTCTATGGGGTTTGACTCATATTGGAGCCAGCCTCAAGTGGCCATTCGAGGAACAGCAGTTTTTAGCACTTCTGTGGTGGCTTCATAACTTGTTTTAGTTTAGTGATGTGTGAATCTGCACTCAGTAAACACTTCTAAAACTTTTGAATTCACTGGTGTGACTGGCTCCTTGTCTCTTTTGCTTTGTCCTGATATGTGATGTTGCTACATTTAGCTCTAGTACTGCTTAGATCCTATACTTATACCTAGATATAGTTTGTGGATTGTATGTCAGTGAATAATGAAAATTATTATATGTAAAATAAGGTTACAGAACAATTAATTAAATGAGAAATGCTCCAATGTATCTGCAGAATAGACCCGAGAAGACACCCATTAGCAGCCACGACACTGGCCTAGCATACGCATTGACAGGAAGCATAAAATTGGTAGAGTAAATGAGGCAGCAGCTCAGTATTCATGCAAAATATTTCAGTCATTTTAATTATAAAAAATAAGACCTCTCATTTTACTCATGCTCACATAAAGTCAATCTAAATTTGCAAAGTGACTGATAATGTGTTTTTTTTTAAAAAGTACTTCCACCCAAAGGGCACTTTGGGACGTTGATTGAGCAGTCCATACAGATTTGGCTAATGACCTCCAAGGAACCTGATGGATATTAAACATTGCCTCGTTTCACCTTTTGGGTTTAATCATGGAGAAAGGGGAAAAAGCTGAGATAACATCTCACACACAGAGCAAAGCCACAACCACTGCCAGGCATAGCAATAAACTCAAATCAGTCATACAATACAAATACTCCCATCTCACAGAGGATAAGCATGGTATAGCTGATAGCTACAGTGTTATAATTTGGATATGATCGATGTGTGGTGCTGACAAATTTCAACCCAAAATATAACACTTCAGGGTTTCTGGAGAAAACAAAATAGAGGGATTTAGTTTCCTTTGAATGTGTTACTTTGCAAAAAAGCATGATGAAAGGCCAATGTAATAACAGTCTATGGCTTACACACTCACATGAGTTATCATCAAGGTTTGCCTGAGGTTGGTGTGACCTAACCTGACTCTTCAGAAGCCGTCATCGGAAACTAGAAAAGCGCAGGCACTTCTAAAACATATCTAGCATGTGAGTGGATGAATCATCCGTCTATCATAGGCAGTTGGTCAGTCGGCAGAAGACAAATGCCTTCAATACCGTTCTTCTTTTAATGAAGAAAAACTCTCCAGTTCTGATAAAACGGATGCTATTGCAGCATCAATACTAACCTCTGTAGGGAGTCGCCGTTGTTATTTTGAAGGAACAGTTGCCTCTCCGTATCATCATAACCCCCCACTCTGCCTTAAACTATAGGGAAAGTGGTTAACATTGTGAATTAAAGAAAAACTAGCATTACTCAAAACTAAAGGTTTTGGTTTTGGAAGATATTGTGGTTTTAGGGTAAAATAGGTCTTATGTACGTTATTAAGCTTCACTTTCACGAGGGACAGGACAAATATCATGGTCTGCGGGGTGAAAGTCCAGAATGTGTATGACACAAGTACCTGGTCCCTAAAAACTACATTTACAGCATGCATTTGTGTGAGTGTATGGGCAACTGACTGTATGAGCATATGTCCAATGTGAATATGCATCTCCAAATGTTGAAGCTGTCAATGCATTTGCTGTTTGAAACCACAGATGAACTTGCGTTGATTTGCTGAGTCGGCTGATAGGGTGTTCTCATTATTTCCACTGATTACACTCAGGGAGGGAATTAGTGCCAGAGAGAGCAGTTAATCATTCAGTCATTCAGCAGGGCCTGAACACTCAAATTAAGCTAAAACATTAGATTCACAGCTTGATTCTAAAACATCTTAGGGCGCACTCACACTTGCCATTCGTACAGTGCCCAAGCACAAATGAGGGCTAAAGTCTAGTTCATTTAACCAGTGGGAGTACAACTGTTCCATGCCTAGGCACGGCATGCTTCCCAGCCCCAGCCTGGTTGAGAGAGGTAGGCTTTAGTAAAGCACGGATGCACATGTACGAGCATGAACACCGGCAGTGATGGCAGTCCTGATATCTATTTATATATGACTGTTCCCCCCGATGGACATTTAAAAAGATGCCGCCGAAGGGTTTGCGGTGGTCTGATGCGGAGGTAGAGTGTTTACTGCAGATTTGGTCAGATGAAAATATTCAAAAGCAGTTGGACTGTCGTCCAAAAAAGGGACGATGAATTCTATAAGTAAGACGAAATCGGGCCGAGGCTGGGATCATTTCAAGTAATGTGAGTGCAAGCAGGCCTGGGTTGTGGTGGAAGAGGGAGGGGGGACATTTACGCTCAAGCACGGCACAGATCATCTGGGCCAAGTGTGAGTGCGCCCTTAAATGCATGTCTTCAATATAACATAGCCCCATCTAGTGGAAGATATCCATAAAATATCACTAGAAATGTAAAAATGGATACGGATGTGGTGGATGTTAGTATGCTATTGGATCTGTCTTACTAATGAGACTAAGCTTGTTATGATTTGGTTAGACACTGTGATATCTGAAAAACGATACTATGACATGAGTCCTTCTCATCTTGTGAACTGTTTATAGTCTTCTGTGTGTGTGATGAAGCTTTCTAAAGCCTGTGAAAATAAGCCTGATTATGTCATCAGGGCCTGGAGTTTGAAGGGCGGGGGTATAAACAGGGAACGTCTAATGAAAACTGTGATTGAATTGCATTATGGGAAATGTAGAATATCTGGAGCTTGATATACACTATGGAGTTAAAGTCAGGATATTTTGACCTCTACTGCATAGATTTAGACGATTCTTTCTATAATTTGTCCCTGGTAAGCCTCCCAACTTTATGGAAATTCAAAACAAAATCCATGGAAAACCTCTTAGTTTTGGAAAGAAGCGTATTTGCTTTCTTGGGGGCATAACCCACCATAAAACCACTAATTGTCATTTTTTCACTTTTTTTAGTTGCACGGATTAAACAGATGAGATATTATATTTGAATTAGTGAGCCTTAGAGGTGCTGCGTACACTGTTACTGTTGGATGAGCCAGGCTAGCTATTTTACTCTTCCTCCAGTCTTAACGCTAAGCTAAGCTAACCAACTTCATATTTAGCACACAAATATGAGCGTAGTATCAATCTTCTCATCTAACTTTCTGCAGTAAACTGAATACATATTCCCAAAATGTCGAATGGTTCCTTTAAAGTTAAAGCAATGCAGGACATCAAAGACAAAAGGAAATGAATAAAGAAGCAGACATTTAAAACATCATATATTTACTGTAGAACAGAAGTAGAGATGTTAACATATGAACAGTTACAAAGACAGTTCAATGTAACTATAGTAAACTCTGATGTCCTAAAAGTCAACAGTATGCACAAAAAGCTCTGTCATATTACTGTTGAATAACCTTTTATTTATTTGTTTTGTATTGGATGTTGTTGTGTGTCTGACCTTTGAATAACAATTCCACTGACCATTTAGAGGTTACATTCAATCTAATCATGTCCAAATAGATGGATGGCTGGCTACTCTGCCTCACCTCATGTCAGTACCGCTTCTGTTTGCTGGGAGGCATGGAGAGCACGGAGAGCACGGAGCTGCAATTGTGGGCTCTGAAAGTCTAACGGGAAGAAACCACTGATTTATTCCATCCTGACCCTCACTCACCTACGCCTCTCAGTTCCGTTACCATTGCTGCTGGCAGAGCTCGTTAAACCCGCGCCTGTTGCGTTTCTTTTAACACATAGAGTATAAGACTTAAAGCAATTTAAAGACCGTCAGCAGAGGAGTAGAAAGGCAAACAATAGACAGTGAGTGTGTTTTCTGACATGAAGGCAATCACCATCTGAATAACGGCACCTACAGAAAAACCAACTTCACTAAGAGAAACTTGGTAGCAGTAAACTTGGAAGCGACTATAGTCGATGTGAGACAAGGTGACAATGTGAAAGGGGTCTGTCATGTTGATGAAATTATAATCTGAATATGCAGCTCCTTTCGGCTTTATGAAGCTTTATACTGTAGTAAGTTTCAGCAAAGAGGTAACCCCTGGCCTGTGTTTTCACTAGCCTGGAAACCAGACGAAGCTGCCAAACTCATATTCCATTGGCTCTGGCAGATATGTCTGGCCCCTCTCCCATTCAGACAGATTTCCAGCAGCTTGACATTGCATGGACAAATGAACAACCGGAGATAAACTCAGACAAATTGAGAATGTTTATGTTGAATTTCATCTGTAAACAACTGTTTATTGCCTGTTTCCCATAAATAAAAATTGGGACCGAGCCGCCATTGTTTCAATATGAACCAAGCACCGCTGTTACATTGCTGTGATTGGTTGAAGGTCATACTTTGTTGCTGTGATTGGTTGAAGGTCATGATTCCTTGCTCTGGTTTGTTGTAGGTCTATCTAATTGCATACAGAGGCATTTAGCTCTGGACCACTGATAACGCCGCCTGAAAATCTAAAAGTAAGATTTAGAAGGCCCAGACTAATGCACATTTGCAATTAGTCTGGTGATGCTAGGTTAGAGTTGAATTTCACTGTTTAGCTGTTTGACCCTAAATTTTATTAATTTGATATACTGTCAGTGCCCTTATAGCGCAATTCCCACTGTGCACTGCTCAACACCAAAAGGCTATTTAGCATTTAGAAGCTAAAGAGCCAGATATTTCCCTGAGGAGTTAGTAGCATGTTAAAAGAGAGTTAAAAGACAGTTACTACTGGCCTTATATTGCAAACACAACTTTAAATGAATGATACTGTTTCTGCATAACTGTTGGATGAGTAAATAAACAACTGTGAATAAGATCACTCTATTAACTTAAAAGGTGAGAATATATCAATATTGCCTTCACAGCTTGTTTCTGTGGCCAAAACCATCAGTTATTGTAAGTTGGAGACTAAGGGTGTCGCAGTAACATCCATAGTGTTTAATCATTTCTTGGCAGTCAAACATCACAAAACAATGAGCCCCAAGATGGAGCCAAAGTTAAATCAATTTAATTCTGATATAGAGCTTGTTCAGCATATTTGAGTTTATTGGCAGCTCATGGTTTGATCTTGGGATGGGCGATGTCACACAATTAGAGTCTACAAACTTTTACTGCATGGCTTCATTTCTAGAAGCAAACCAGGCTTCAAGTTTAAAGTCACAGGGGACTCAAATGTATTTCCCATTGTTATTCCACTGCTATAAGAGAGCAAGCAGTCATGGGATATAACCAAGCACATTTACTCATACTGTACAGTTTTGAAGTACCTTCCATTATTAGGTATATCTATTTTATGATACTCTATACTTATACTGCACTACATTTTGGAGGCAATATTTTTATATATTTTAGGCGTAATTAATAATAATTAATTATTATTAATAATTAATAATCATTTAAGTATTTTTCAAGCAAAGATATCACACAGGATCTGGTCCCAGCTCCTCAGCTGTGAGGATTTGCCATGTCTTTGTATTTGGATCATCAGTCAGACAAAACAAATTATCTCAAGCCGTCAACTTTGGATCTGAGAAATTATGATATTTTTCTTCACTATTTTCTGACAACTTACAGATTACATGATGAATAGATTCTTATATGGCAAATTAATCAATAGTGAAAATAACTGTACACCAACACTATTGACCATATCAGTGTAAACTTCAACAGCAGGTATTTATGATTCTGGAGATAAATAGTATCGCTATGGTATTTAAATAATGTGTTATCGGTGAACCATGGCACAGAGGTTTTTCCATCAAAGAGAACAATAAGCCTTTAGTTCACACATGAAAATATATAATATAATATAATAAAACTCAGCCTTCTTGGGAACCTAAGCATGCCCTTTGGTCAAAAATAATTTTCATATTGTGAGTCCACTGTGTGTGTGTGTGTCTGTGTCTGCATCATGGCAAAATGTGGTCCAGTAGACACCTGCTGTGGAGGTTTTGAGCTTATATGTCACAATGTGTTCATATATGGACAGAATGTGTCCCTGTGATAGCGCCCCAACCTTGCAAAATATAGTTCCAAATCTTTACAGGAAGTATGGAAGGGCCTATGGACTTAACATATTGCCCCATTACTGTATGACCCTGACCCAATTTCGCTTAAGACCATCTTGCGATGGGCGATTGGCAAGATGGTCTCTAGTTTCAGTTCAGTTCAGCATCCAAAGTCTTATTTATTATTTGGTGTCTGACTTTATGTGGATCATTTAAACAGTTCATATTTTGAATACAATAGATTAATTACAATATATACTTTTGGATGTTTGGTCATTGATGTAAAGAAATTATTTAAAAAAAAAAAGATATATTTCTCCAGAGTACATTTGTTGTATTTTATTCATGTTTTTAGAAAGCTTATCTGCCCTTTATAACATAAGAGAATGCAACTCACATAAGGCAATCACAGCAAGACAGCTGAGTGAAATTGCTGTGCTGTTTATATCATTTTTGACAATATAGGCAGATAATCACAGTGGAATTTACACCACAGCCATACAGTCTCTGAACTAATTAAGTCTAACTAAGAAAATCACATTGGCCTCTGGCAGAGATGGGAATTGTGGCTTCAACAAGTCATCTCCATGCCATGTATTTGTTCTGCTCAGTCACTGATCCAGGTGCATTTATTAACTGGCTCATCTCCCTGGCTGTAGAGCTGTGCTGATTGCAGTCAGCTGGTTCAGTGACTGAGCAGAACAAATACATGGCATGGAGATGACTTGTTGAAGCCACATTTCCTATCACTGGCCTCTGGCATCCATATTGTAGAGGAATGGTTTTAGAAAAAAACAATCCAGACAAATATTTCTCCATCAGTTTATGTTGGGAGCTGTATACTGGTTGCTGACGTGAAAGTCACAGCCCAGCCCCCGCTCTAATGTGACGGAAAAAGTCTCCACGTAAAGAAATAGCCTTCAGAGTGGATAAGCGCGGGTGCGCAGACGCATCAGGTGCGCACCAGGACGAGCTCCAAGACGCGCAGCGGCAAGACTGATACATGCTGTACAGAGTACATTAGATAGATTTGTTTACACATATTGCTATGTACTAATGTGAGATATAAGAATAAAGCGGGAAATTGATTTAAACCCTGAGATAAGCAACTAGAACACAGTGTCTGCAGGAGCGCTCATGAGACTCACCGGACCACAAACCCGTGCTCTTCAAACTATCATGAAGCAGCAGCAGATGCGGCGCACGGACCTCCCGTAGGTCGTTTTTGCAACGTTTGAAGTTCATCTAAAAGAAAAAAACAAACATGAATTCATCGGAGTCTGTTTGGCTCTTCGAAGAGCCGTGGAACCACAGCAGAGCGGAGGAAGACGACCAGAAACTTTTATTCGGGATCGGTACGGATAATTTCATCACGCTGCTAGTTTTCGGGCTCATCTTTACGCTCGGTGTGCTTGGCAACTCTATGGTGATCACCGTGCTGGCCCGGAGCAAACCAGGGAAACCACGGAGCACCACCAACATATTCATCCTCAACCTGAGCATAGCAGACCTGTCCTACTTGCTCTTCTGCATCCCTTTTCAGTCCACCATCTACATGATGCCGACATGGGTCTTGGGCGCCTTCATTTGCAAATTCATCCACTATTTCTTCACCGTGTCCATGCTGGTGAGCATCTTCACTCTGTCTGCCATGTCCGTGGATCGATACATAGCCATCGTGCACTCCAGAAAGTCCTCCTCTATCCGGGTGGCGAGGCATGCTTTTATCGGGGTGGTGGTGATTTGGATACTCTCTCTGGCCATGGCTGCGCCTGTCATGTATTACCAGAACATTTTTCACAGTGGAGAGAATCACACATTCTGCTGGGAAGTGTGGCCAGATCATAACCAAAAGAAAGTCTATGTCGTTTGCACGTTTGTTTTTGGTTATGTGTTGCCCCTGCTGCTGATTTCCTTCTGTTATGCAAAGGTAAGGAAAGCTATTCATAAGGGTTTGGGAATAATTGGGCATGTATGAGCCATCGTAAAAATATATCTGACTTCTATTCCCTTGATTACAGGTTTTAAATCACCTGCACAAAAAACTAAGAAATATGTCCAAAAAGTCAGAGGCATCAAAGAAAAAGGTATGTATTAAGCTGTATTTTTGTCTCTTTTGGAGTATTGGGTGTGTTATGGATTATTTGATTATTGATTTTTTTTAAATCACCTTTATTTAGCCATGGTCCCATGGAGATATACTATCTCTCTCTTCCTCCAGGGAGTCCTGGTCATGAGCAATTTCACATAAAAAAACAAATAAAGTTGACATGTTAGAACAAATAAAAGACATAAAAGCAACACAAGGGAAAAGGAGAGAACATATCCATAACACATTCAATCTAAGTCAAACACTATGTAAAACAGTAATTCCTTCAGGCTAGTTTGTAAAAGACCTTCAATGTGTTCAATGAAGGGATTAGTTCTGATGTAATGATGTTTTGCAGTGCATTCCATGGTCACTGTGCATATAAAGCCGTTTTAGTGAGCTCTGAGCGCACCCTGCTATACGTTAACAAACTTGTCTGACTGTAATCAGTAAAAACCACTGAATAAACACTAGGTAACATATAGACAGATGGGTGACTTGTTACCTGTTGACTTACAGCCGAACTACATCCATTTGCAGAAGTGAAAATAATAAACAATGTGACTTTGAAACTGCACAGTTTTAAGGTCTGTATAATAACCAAAATCATCACTGAAAACATTCATTATATAATAAATTTTTACTCATAAGTGACCACCTGAACCGTACAGAATCTGAACGGTATTTGCCATTATGATGATGATGATGATGATGATGATGATGAAAGGATGTCACCAAATAGTATACTGAAATGCCCTCAATCTTTTTAGATGTGTGCATTTCAGGGATGCAGCAGCCTTTTCTTCTGTCGACATGTGGTTTGACTCAGCAGGGGTCAGTGTTCTTGGCCTTTCAGAAGATATATATCACAGCTACACTGACCTACAGTCAGCGAGGGACTAGTCTGCCTAGACCACATGCTGCATACCATTTCCTCACATTCAAAAGGCATTCTAAGGGAAACTATTTCCATTATCTCTTTTGTTCCATAGAGCCAAAATGATGAATGAATGAATGAATTAATGTTATAATAGTATTAACTGGCACACTTCAGCAAAGTAGCCAAAAAGCGATGTGCAATCAAACCACCATCTAGCCTTCATTATTCTTGGTGGAGGTCATTAAGCTTCCCTGAGAGCCAGTTATCTGCTGTTGCCAGCTCGATTGTGTGTGCGTGAGTGTCTGTCTGTCTGTCTATTGTCCTTTACTGCTGGTCAGTTTAGCAGCACGATTTGATAACAGCCTTTTGCTATGAAACCCAGAGTGCAGACTGCTCGTCTGCTGGGAGGGAAGGAATTGATGAGAATGTGAATGTGTTTTGATGTCATCTCATACATGGTTTATTGCATAGGGATAAAACAGGAATTTGACCTGTTCTGATGATTTACGGTGCTCACTGTGCAGAGTACTGATCGAGGATACATGGAGGAAATGTTGACACGGACAACTCTGTGACAAACAGTGCATTAAAGTGATATATAAATGACCTTGCTACTGTTAAACTATAACTAATTGACTTAACAGACTGTTTGCACACACAAATAAATGTAAAGATATCAAAATGAAACATGCAGACTTACTTTTCTCTAGATATACGAGTATGGTTCTAGGGCCAAAATCTATGTTTTCTTGGCAGTATGTCTCTGTTGTGTCCAGTGTGT
Source organism: Echiichthys vipera (assembly GCF_963691815.1). Lineage (NCBI taxonomy): Eukaryota > Metazoa > Chordata > Actinopteri > Perciformes > Trachinidae > Echiichthys > Echiichthys vipera. The sequence continues at coordinate 26,883,623 of NC_139833.1, forward strand.
GTGTCAAGGAAAACACAGTCAGACAGTAGCACAGAATAATAAACAGGAAGCATAGTCAGTATTCTTAAACACTTTATAAACCAATTGTGTACTTTGAAAATGATTAATGTCAAAAAATATGATGGCATGAATATATGAGTTTAAGGCGCAATAATACTGAGCTTGGTGGATTCATGCAGCACTTAAGTGCGAATGTCCCCCCTCCTTTCTCCTCTCACATACTGCATCAGAAGATCCGGGCCAAGGCAAGATTGCTTCTTACTTATACGCCATCAAGTCATATTACAACACACGCGTTGATTGACGTCATCGCAATGCGTCACTTTGTTTTTGTACAACATTGAACACATATCTTGGTTGGGTTTTTAGCCACAGTTTTGTCCAACTGTTACTGAATATTTTTATCTGACTAAATCTTCAGTAAACATTCCATCTCCGAATCAGGCCTAGTCCACACGAACACAGGTATTTTTTAAACCAAACTTTTACGGCCCCCGGTTAAAAAAATCCACACCACCGGTGTGATAAAAAAATATCTCTGTCCACATGAAACAAGCCTGTGAATGTTCTCATTTGTCCAGGTCATCGTTATCCCTAAAGCAATTTCAGTCAAAGGCAGCTGGACTTGGTTATTTGTCTTGGAAGATGTTTCACCTCTCATCCAAGAGGCTTCATCAGTTCATTTACGCATCTGACCAGGCTGGGACTGGTCCAATTAAGTGGTGTGGAGATCCAAGTATTTAACCTCTCACAAGGCCGATGATGTCACTGGAACCCTTTGTGCTCCAAGTGCCAACGACCATCATTAGAGTGGCAGTCGTTGGTGGGAAGTTGGTTTGTACTTCGTTAGTGCTCTATTGAGTCTTAACGACAGTCGTTGGAGTCACAGGAGGCCATTAGTGAACAGTTGTTCTTTGAGGTTAGATTGTTGAATCTCCTGAGAAGGGATGAAAGGGCGGCATTGTAAATTGGAGATAAGTTGTGTCTCAGACCTCCTCCTCTGTTTAGCGATTATTTCTCTACTTTTGCATATATGGCTTCTTTTACTCCTCTTTCAAACCATCTGTCCTCTCTGTCCAGGATGTGGACATTGTTGTCAACAAATGAGTGGGCTTTCTCCTTGAATTGTAAGTGGACAGCAGAGTCCAAGCCTGAGGAGTTAGCTCTCCTGTTTTGGGCCATGCGTTTATGCTGTGGTTGTTTTGTTTCTCTGACGTAGAGATCTTATGCATTCCTCGTTGCATTGGACAGCATAAACCAGATTGCTTTTGTGGGTGTGCTGTGTTCTGTCCTTGGGATGCACTAGTCTCTGTCTGAGTGTGTTACTGGGTTTGAAATACACAGGGATGCAGTGTTTGTTGAAGATCCTCCTGAGTTTCTCTGATACCCCAGCCACATACGGAATGACTATGTTGTTTCTCTTGTTTTGTTTTTCTTTCTCAACCACTTTGGTTTCTAAAAAGCAGCTGCCGTTTTCACAAAGGTCTAGCTGGGGTAACCACAAGTTGTGAGGGCGCCCTCAGTTGCTTGTGTTCTTCTCCATGGGCCTGTGAGCTGGTGGGTACGTTATTAGCTCTGTGTTGCAGGGTTCTGATAGCTCAAAGCTTGTGTTCCAGGGGGTGGTGAGAGTGAAACAGTAGATATTGATCTGTGTGAGTGGGTTTTCTGTTTCAGAGGAGTGGAGGCTCCTGCCATTCTCCATATGGACGTCACAATCTAAGAAAGGCAAACTACTATCCTTGACATCTTCTCTAATGAATTTGATGTTTCTGTTCACTGAGTTTATATATTCGATAAAAGTTGGCACCTCTTTGGATTTGATTTTAACCCATGTGATGTCCACATATCTGAACCAATGGCTCTGGGTTATTCCTTTGAAGGAGTTCAAAGCCTTCACCAATATCCCCACAATAGGGGATACCAATGGCACAGCCGTGTTTCTGTCTGTAAAATGTGCCATTAAACTGGATATATGTGGTGTTCAGGCACAAATCCATAAGTTGGCAAATGTGGTCTGGTTTGAGATTTCTTCGGTTGTGTAAGGAGTTGTCCTGTGTAAGCTTCTCTTACTGTGGCCAAAACCTCTATTGGAATACAGGTGAATGAGGAAGTCCCGATGTAGGACACCATGGTTTCATCTTGATCCATTTTTAAGTCTATGGAGTTTTGGATGTGGTGTGGGGATGTTGGCAACCAGTGGTGCCAGCATATTGGCTATGTGCTTGGCAACGTTTTAGGTGACCGAATTCCTGCTGCTGACAATGGGCCTGAGTGGGGCCCCTTCTTTATGTATTTTTGGGAGTCCATATAAGCAGGGGGTTGAGTCCTGGGGATAGGGCCTGTAATATTGGGATATGTCAATGACCCCCTCTTTTTGTAGTTGCAAACTCTGGAACCTTCTTTTTGTAACCGCTGATAGGGTCTCGTTTCAGAGTTTCGTAAGTGTTAGAGTCACTGAGTAGTGCAGAGATCTTTGCCTGGAAATCAGTTGTATTGAGAACAACTGGAAGAGTTGTGATGTTGTGGTTTTTGCTCAGTGCCGTTACTGCTTTTTTTCTCCCCAATGGTGAAGTTGGACAGGGGGACCTTAGCTTGGGACAACGTTGCTGACACTTTTAACCTTAGGGGGCACTCACACTGTCCATTCGTACCGTGCCCAAACAGGTTTCACGGCTAAAGTCTAGTTCATTTGACCAGTGTGAGTACACGGCCACGGACCGTTTAGGAGAGGTGGGCTTTTGTAAAGCACGTTTGCAAATGTACGAGCACGAGCGTGCGCTCGTGTACGAGCACGAAGACTACGGCGGTTCTGACGTCATTTTATATGCGCCTGTTCGGACATAGAAAAAAGAAGGACAGACCATGCGCTGACATTTACAACAATGGCGGCGAAAGATTTACGCTGGTGTGATGCGGAGGTGGAGTGTTTACTGCAGAAGCGACGCATCGCGATGACGTCAATCAATGTGTGTGACGTGTTACAGCGTGATGATGTATAGGCAGCAAATAGGCAACTGGGCCTGGGCCGCGGGGGGAGAGGAATGGGGGGACAAGTACCCTAAAGCACGGGGCACGGTATGGACGGACAGTGTGAGTGCGCCCTTAGCTTTTCCGCCTCAGTTCCAGAAAGCCCAATCCTTTGATGACAACAATTTCCACATCCTGGACATAGTGGATAGATGATTTGAAAGAGGAGTAAAATAAGTCATCTATGGAATAGTAGAGAAACCATCGCTAAACAGAGGAGGAGGTCTGAGACACCCATTATCTCCAATTTACAATGCTGCCCTTTCATCCCTTCCCAGGAGATTCAACAATCTAACCTCAAAGAACAACTGTTCACAAATGTCCTCCTGTGACTCCAACAGCGGTTGTTAAGACTCAATAGAGCACATATTCTTCAAAAAAACCCACAACACCCAGAAATATCCTTGCTGCATCTATAATTATGGCAATTTTTCTCAGATTTTCTTCCTGCTCCAGCAGTGCAGTTAATTGCCATTCATGCAAAGGCCAAACACTTCACCTGAGCATTACAAAACCAATTGAGCCCCTTAGCTTCTTGGCTCACACCATACCATTCTTCCTCGTGCTTATGTCTTTTTTTTTTTTTAGATCTCATGCAGCTGAACAGACCAGGTTACAGCTTCAAATAGAGGAAATGGTTTGCAATATTAGTCAGTTTTGCTTGCTAATAGTGCTCAGCTATACATGTACATGTTTGTTTTTTACTCTAAACACAGAATACAAAATTGAATGGATGCAGAATCAACTAGGGTACACACGGATTGCGCACAAATCACCAAGGCTTAAATTGTTAAAAAAAAAACGAGGCCACTCACACTACATAACTACGGTGGCAATGTAAGAGGAAACGCCATGACAACATTTTTCTGTATTCATAAGGCTTTATTTTACCATTTAAATTTAATAAATACTGCTGCACATAGTAAGATTTTGTGACATTCTGCTGGCTTAAGGCTTTCAGGGAGTCAAAGTGTCAATCAATTATCCTGTATTTTGCACCCTGATCTTACGTCCAACTCTCATCAAGGAAGTGAATAAGCACATCTCCCAAACTATTAAAGTCTAAATTATGGTTGTTCCTGTTGAGAGCAGTGTTATTGAATAATGATGAGGTTAGTGTCATGTTAGCTAGCTCTTCTTGTGTGCTGTTGTAAAACATTAGTGGATATGTACAAGAAAGGGGTGTTTTTCACAAATGAATAATTACAGCAGGCCACACAGTGGAAAGTAGGGAATATTTGTTCAAATAAGTGTTAAATCAATATTTTGTATGTTTCACTCGGGTCTCTGCAGCTCACAACCAGGCTTGTGAAATGTTATGTCAGTGACAGCTGAGAAGAGCAAGGTCACTCCCACTGCTATTGCTAAATACATGCAGGCAAACTTCTTATCACCCCCTGTAGCTTTCAGGCAGCCTACAAAAGTCAAACAAGACACATTTCCAAAAACCTAGTTATTCTTCCTTAATTCTTTAATTTAAAATACATCCATTTATCCTCTGGATTTATGTCATGTTCGGATAGAGAAAAGCTGAAATGTTTTTTCCTCCTGATGTATGTTCTTGGGAATACCGGAGTGTTGGAGTTCATTTTCCTTGGCAAACAATAATGTTTTTACTGGATTGTCAGTGTAGAACCAGAGGTTAAAAGGCTGGTAATTAGTACTGTAGGTTTAGGAGTTTTCTCTTGATGTCATGAGTCCGTCAGGCATCCAGATGGAACACACAGATGGTTATGGAAAATGAATTTGGTCATCTTGGAATTGTTTAACAACATATTTAACCTGGAACAGGGACAGCTAACGACCAAACAGCTTTAGAAGCCAAACTGCTCGTCTTTGACAGAGAGGCTCATTTCAGTGTTACTACCCCAATCTGAGTGTTACTACGCAAACTGAATGAATCAACAGTGTCACTCAGCGACAAACTATCATTTCTTAGTGGCTTTAATAGTCATTTAAAGTAACATTGAAGGAACATTTCAAAATAATTGTGAACAGTTGTAATTTATTCCGCACATTTTCAGTACAATAATGCTTTTAAGTCCAAAAAATGCAACTCAAGACCAGTGAGCCAATAGGAAGGGTCCACGAAGTGAAGTGTATCAATTTAGTTAGTGGTCTTTCTTTTCCTCTAATAACTTCTTAAAATCAAATTTGAAAACTTTCCTAGAGTTGTTCCCCCGGCCTTGTTTGTTAGGTAACAACAACTAGCTGAACATTGTTCCTGAGTTTGTTCGCTGTAAAAGACAGACAGCTAAATCAAGCTAAAGTACAACTTGGTTGATGTGTGTTGCCATCCACCTGTTTTATGTCCATTTTTCAATTTGTGCAGAATAGAAATATCGAGAAGAAACGAAAAAGATGTAGCAGCACACAAAAGCGTTTGACCTGTGTGGAGTAATGAGAAGATGTTAGATGTTATGAGATGTTATGAGATGTTATAATGCTTACCTTTGTAACATCTTTATGAAACACTGATGGTAAAGTTATATTTTTAGGGTCTCTCTATGGTGGGCCTGGACAACACATCACTAAACACAACACCCTTTAAAAACGGAAGGGCCGCAACAGAGGGGTCGCGACCTTCAGCCTTTAGTCACATAGATTTTGACAAGAAACCGCTCCAAATGTTTTAATTTTTTTCCTGCAACCAATCGACCAATTTCATTTTCGTCTGCTAATGATTTTTTGGTCGACCAGTGTTTGCTCGATTATTTGGGGTCAGCCCTAGTTTTTACCTTTTAATGTGTTTTTAGTGTGTTTTTTCCTATAAGGAGAAAGGTCTGTCTTGTTCAAGAAGCTTTATTTATCCAGAGGGAAATTATTATTATTATTATTATTATTGTGCCTTAATATCTAGCTTTCATTACCGAACTGTGACACACAACAAGATGGATCATTGTAAACTATTATCTCAATGTCCCAAAAACATCTTGACAGCTTTTAATCAATCATTTGATGAATTGCATTGAGCTTCTAACAGCTTTCATCCAAACAGGATAAGTAGAGGCTGTGTGGCTCGAGAAGAGAGGCTGAAAGGCATGCATGAGTTTTGTCCTCCTGTGGTGATTCTGCTGTTTATATTAACTAACTGATGGCTCTTAGGGGGTTGAGATGAAGATATGAACGGAGGCTATCCAAACAAAGCATGGTTATTAGCATGCTGCTCTGTGGGAACCTGTCCCTGGCTCCTGTGTATGTGTATGTGTACGTGAATGTGTATGTGTATGGTCAGGCTGATATCTACGGCCAATATTGACATTTCATTTAACATTTTGGATATGGTTCACTCAGTGACATTTATCTCTGATGTAATTAAGGTTTATTGTAAAAGTGACCCATGCTAGACTCTACTGTGAGACTGACTTTGACATGATGGTCATGAAGCCTTTCATCAGACTGCCCAAACATTTCCACAGATGTGTTGTACATGCAGTTATTTATTTTGGTCTGAGATAGAAAGTTTGGAAAGCTTATTGACTTTCTTCTGAGTACATTCTACTATCCATTTTCTTAATATTTTGTTGGCCATTTGGAAGCAATGCAACATTGATATATCATCATTTTACTTCAGCTAACGTTATGTAGAAACAAAGCATCTGCATTTCCAAGCATCAAATGTTCCTACATTCACAATTTATAGAAGGAAACACTTTTCTCTATCAATCTGACTGACTACATTTTCAATGTTTTGCGTTTTTTTGGTACACAAACTCTGTGACTTCGCCATCATTAGTCTATAAACCCATTTTGTGTTGAAAGCTTTTGTCATTCTGTCAAGACATTTGGAACTTCAATTTGATATAATAGTGCAGCGGTCCTCAATAGGCCCCATCCGGCCCGCCGGCCGCCTATTTCTGGCCCCCGAACAATTATTCCTTCACCATGTGTTTTGGTTTGGGTCAGCACGTGTGCCCCGGGACTTGTCTCCATGCCAACGATACATAGACAGCTGGGTCAATCACTGCTGCGAGCGCAATTTTTAAGTTTCACTTTCGCTTTCGGAGAAGCTCGCATGATGATGTTTTGCCGGCTGCAGGAGACTCGATTGGACGAAAATGGCGTGTTCCAAGTTCAGTGCTAAAAGGAAAGTTGACAGTGAAAATCGACAGTTCAAAGAAGAATGGACTGAAAAATTTTCATTCATTCTACCTTCAAACAGACCGATGTGCTTAATATGCCAGGAGACGATAGCTGTGACGAAGATTTCCAATTTAAAACGTCATTATGAGACGAAACATAGGCATTTTGAGGAGACATTTCCTCAAAATTCTGAGGTTAGAACAACGAAAATAAATGCACTTAATTCATCATATCAAGCTGCAAGCAGGATCCTTGCCACTTCTATGACCCAGCAACAGGGCCGGAGTGGGACTCATTTTCAGCCCTGGAGTTTCATACCTCAGACCGGCCCACTTTAGATCACGACCTATTATATTAAAATAATGTAATTATAACTTTACATGTTAAGCATACAATAGCGCACTGTTCTCTAAAGCCTTGTAATTCCTACTGTAATTCTTACTATTACTAATGATCAAAAGTATAACGGGCCACTACTATCATTTGGGCATAGAAAGTGGTTTTATTGGAACTGATGCTTGCTTGTTCACACACTAGCTCATCTGTTTCTTCCTCACCACTGGCTCCTGGCTCTGCCTCTGACTCTAAATCATAAAAATGTTCATAAATCTCGTCACAAATCTCCCCTTTTTCAAGTCAAAAATTCAAGTCAGTTTCATTATTGTAGTGCTGAATCCTCTATCATCATCAATTGCAATCTGGGTCCAATCAGCTCTCGTTTACATCTTCATGCAGTGTTTGGTTTGTTTACAGCCTGCGCGCAACGTGATTCCCGGCCAAACGTTAGCGATTGGTTATGGCAGATCCAGAGTGGCACTGGGCAGATCCAATATTTTTAAATTTCAACAGACACCTGCCTTCCAAGTGAGTTAACGTTTATCAATTGAGTAGGTCCAGACTCTCTGTGCAAATGAAAAAGTACGAGTCTGGTAGGACCAGGCTAGGTCTACACCATACTCTTCATTATATTAATTCTAATAATATTCACTTAATGAGCAATCCTACCTGCACACTCTGGACCTGTGGGCTGATGGGTGGTGCTTGGTGATGCATCTTGTATCTGAGGGGCTACAAATCAAAGTTTGTGGCCAGTTATGTGGCGTTGCATCATAATATTATTTAAATTATGTAACGTTAGGTTAGACAGGCTATATGTTACAACTAGGGATACACCGAAATGAAAATTCTTGGCCGAAACCGAAAATGAGGAAACCAAGGCCGAAAACCGAAACACCGAAAGAAATTATTATGCCAATTATTAGTAACATTCAGGGTTGCCGCGGTATGCGGTATTACCAGTGGTTGAGGCCAACACCGAGTTATTTTGTATTTTTTTTTTTCCAGTAATAAAAAAAAAATCCGGTCTTGTGTGGAACGCGGAAGACCGGTTCCACACATCAACGCCGGTAAACAAACCCCGCGAAGCCCAATCCCTACGAGAGCTCCTCGTGCTACGGCCATCCGGAGGCGCACAGAGCTTTTGGCCGTGATATTATATATAAAATTATATTACACTATTATATGATCGTTATAAGACGCTGTCACCGAGAATTTGCGCGCTGCCAGACGCTGTGACCAAGTGTGAGAGGAGAGTTGACGATTTTTGCACATTTGGCTGCATCTGTCTCCAGGGCTTTTCTCTTTTTAATCCTCGCTTTTTCTGCGCCACCCTTGTTCTTTTTTTTTTCCATTTTGGGTTATTATTTTCCTTGTACATCTGTGGTTGGAGCTAGGCAAACACCACTGAAGTGTGCGGACTAGTGCACTACACGTACGTTACATCAGGCTGCGTCTGCGTCTGTTTCTTGTTGGTGGGCGTGCCCTTAACCTGCGTCCGCGTCCGCGTCCCAGTTTCATTGGCATGATCTAACAGACCGCCAGCTCCCTGATATGACCAGCGACAGCGGTAACAGCATACACGTGATACCCACTCCACTCAGTGCCATGACTGAACACCGGCACAAAATAAATAAAAATAATAATTGAACACCGGCCCTCGCGGCCCAAAAGTCAGACCGGCCCACCGGGAATTGTCCCGGTCCTCCCGATTAGCCACTCCGGGCCTGCCCAGCAACAGAAAGCAGCAGACACAAGATGCCATTTCTCTCATTAAGCAGTGTTTCACAGTGACACACTTTGAATGTAAAATAGTTTTTCATGACACTTTCATTCCTAAGATCTTGATATATTTGTTTACCAAAGGAATCTATGGAGGTGATGATTTTTTTTTGTTAAACTGAAAGGGACATTTGGTTTGATTTTAGCATGTATGTTAGGACAGAAATACACTCTCCCTTCTTATTTGTGGTTCTTTGTGATTATATTTAAAAAGAAAAGTGTTCTTAACCCCCTCCTGATACATTTGTTTTGGATTCATGACAGGGGTCATGTTTTGTTTTATTTAACTATTTATTTTAATTTATGTCAAAATGGAAATGACATTTTATTATTATTTTCGTATTTTTGTTGTTTTGAATAAAAATAACTTTTTTTTTTTTTAAATATTACAGTATTATTGCATGTGGCCTGAACGACCTCAATAAATGGACCTTTGAGTCATTAAAAAAATTCTTTGTGGCCCTTTAAGATTTGTATTTGAGTACCCCTGTAATAGTGTGACAATAAAAGATTGCATCTTGGAATATTTCACTTGCAGTGTCACTTCAATGAAGTGTTGGAACAAATAAATACAGAATTTGTTTGGAACATTGTCAAACTGTTTTTCTGAGGAAATGGAGTGTATTGGAAGCATTAGAATTGTTCACTGTAGAGTCTGGTAACTATGGCAGCCTCAATATTGGTCATCAAAAACCTGTATTAGTCAAATGAAATATTCACATTTATTCAAAACTTTACTTGAACAAGAGCAGCATTTCTGATTAATTTAAGACTCCTCAGTTTTTTATTTATTTATTCAATGGGAACTAATTAGTTTTGGAATAAATCCACTTCTTAGCTACACATTCAGTGGAGGGGCTCAGCAGGTCAGACAGCATGTAATTAGGTTTTGATGTCGACATCTTTCCATTCAGAGCTTTTAGCTGAACTGGTAGTCTTGCCTGAAGTAATAACATCCACCACTTATCTCGTTTCATAAAATCGGTTTGTACATTTTATATGAAATATATCTGGTCATCTATTTCAGTATATCATGTGCAATTGTATCTTATTTTTGTTACTTATATGAGAAAAGGTTCTAGCTGTTGTCCTATTGATATCTTACATACATTTATTTTAAAATGATATTATTTTCATTGTTAAATACGAAAAGACCCAAGGTTTTAACTCAGCAGGCAGCTGGTTTTGGTAAAAATAAACACTCAAACCAAATGCCTGCCCAGCACCACATGACAGATGGACAAGGTTAGTCACCCCTACATGACTCTGCTGCTGGCTGCCCTTCAACGACTGCCACTTTACCTCCTCCTAGTCCTCCTCCTTACGGACCCCTTACCTTCCCCTCAACACCCCTCACCACCTCACTTCACACCCACCTATTCCATCCCTCCCCTCTGCTCTACATCATGTCCTCCACAACCTGACGACCTCAGCCCTCCCCCAACGGACACCTCTACAGTGTCCTTCACACCTGACCTGGTGAGAAGACAGCTGACAAGACTCCAACGTGGCAAAGCTGCAGGCCCCGGTGGTGTATTTCCCAGGGTGCTTAAAGCCTGTGCCCCCCAGTTGTGTAAGGGCGTGATCACACTGTCCTTTTGGCCGTGGCCAAAACCGTTTTTTCAGCTAAAGCCTAGTACCTTTAAGCCATGTGAGTGCACCCGCTCCGCGCTCAACTGCGGCCAGCGGACCGTCCACGGCCCGCTTGAAAGAGGTGGGCTTTAGCGGAGCCATTTGCACATGTACGAGCACGAGCGTGCGCACGTGTACGAGCACGAGCCCTACGGCAGTAGCGTTATGTCCGCCTGTTCGGACATGTAAATAGAAGGACGGACCATGCGCGGACATTTAACAACAACAACAATGGTGGTGAAAGGTTCACGTTGGTGTGGTGCGGAGGTGGAGTGTTTACTGCAAATTTGGTCGGATGAAAATATTCAAAAACAGTCGACAAGACGCACAAAAACTCCGAGGTCTATGGAAAGATTTGTAAACAAAGCCACACACACGCGATCAATGCGTGTGACGTGTTACGGCTTGATGGCGTATGGACAGCAAGAAGCATTGGCCGAGGCCCTGGCAGTGTGAGTACAAACGGGGCTGGGGCGCGGGGGGGAGAGGGAGGGGGGACAAGTACCCTAAAGCCCGGGTCGTGGTCCGGGAGGACAGTGTGAGCAGACCCTAAGGTACTGAGTCAAGTCTTCCACCTGAGCCTGCAGCTCCAGAGAGTCCCTGTGCTGTGGAAGACCTCCCGCCTCGTGCCTGTGCAAAAGATGCAACATCCCAGTGGCCCTCAAGACTACAGACCGGTGGCCCAGACGTCCCACATCATGAAGACCATGGAGAGACTCGTCCTGGAGCAGCTAAGGCCTGTGGTCAGGCCCTTCACTGATCCGCAGCTATACAATTGGTGGCCCCCGGGCCGGATCCGGCCTGTGAGGGCATATTTACTGGCCTTTTGAGTAGAAGCCTGTGTGAAAAAGTAATGTCCCAGCCCCGCCTGGGTGTTGAGCACTGCATCCCCTACCTGCTGAACAGAGTCTACAGTCATCTGGACAAGCCTGTGAGCACTGTGAGAGTCATGTTCTTTGACTTCTCCAGTGCATTTAACACCATCTGCCCGGCTCTACTGGGTGAGAAGATGGCTGTGATGCAGGTGGAGGCCCCAATCGTGTCCTGGATTGTGGATTACCTGAGGGGCAGACCACAGTGTGTCACTCAGCAATAGTGCAGTGGCTGCATTGGAAAGGGGGGTGAAAATGAATACAGGACTGTTGTGGGCAACTTTGTCACTTGGAGTGAGATGAATCATCTGCAGCTTAACGTGACTAAAACAAAGGAGTGCGTAGTGGATCTGATGAGGGTGAAAATACCTGTGACCCCTGTCTCCATCCAGGGGGTCCCTGTGGACACTGCAGAGTAGTATAAGTACCTGTGGGTGTACTTCATTAATAAGTTGAACTGGACTAGAAAGCTGGACTCTACAAAAAGAGCCAAAGTGGACTCTTCTTCCCGAGGAGGCTGAGGTCCTTTAACATCTGCCGGACGATGCTGAGGATGTTTAATGAGTCTGTTGTGTCCAGTGCGATCTTCTTGGCTGTCACTTGCTAGGGCAGTTGGCTAAAGGTCGCAGACACCAACAGACTGAACAAATCGGGCAGAGAGGAGGATGCTGTCCAGGCTCCGGTCCATCCTGGACAATGTCTCCCACCCTCTCTACGACACACTGGCCCAGCAGAGGAGGACGTTCAGCAGAAGACTCCTCCTATATATATATATATATATATATATATATATATATATATATATCTTTATATATATATATATATAAACCTACGGTTAAATGCACATCAAACCATATTATTTGTCCGATATTTGCATTAAAAATTCCACAAAAGGCACCAACACAGCATGCATCCATCGTGGCAGTTTAGCATTAATGGACAAACAGCACTTACATGGCTGAGATTAGAAGTGTTGTTAAGGGTAGCAGAGCAGACAAGCAGCTAGCAGCTAATTTTAGCCTCCTGTGAGGCCAGCCACCTGCCACTCAAAGCAGCCACACCCTTAATTTTTACTAACTCCCTTCACTTCTAGTTGTTTCCTTTGTTTCCTAAACATAACCATAACGATCCACTTTCAGTCGCCATTTCACAGTCTTAAAAGAGGGTCATATTTTGTAAGATATCATACAAATCTGTCCCTGTGGTATTTTGTAAAATATCATACAAACCGGTTGCTGAGAATATGTTTCTCAAGGTGAGAGGTCAAGGGAGCCCTTTGAAAATGGCCATACCAGATTTTCTCTCATCAAAATTTAAAAACTTGGAGCATTATTTAGCCCCCTTCCAGACTAGCTAGGAACCAACCAATGGGACGTCTACAGTAGTTTCATATGATACCAATATCCCCACTTTCTTTAAAACTGCCTTTAGCAGCCAGCAGGCGTCATTTAAACGTTAATTGTGTATTTATTAAGTGGGTTGAAGTTTTAGTCCCTCTTCACAGGAATGACACAAGATGGAATAAGAATAAAGACTTACAGAGCAGCAGCAGAATGATAACAGAAGGAAAGCATGCTTTATTAATCTATCCTGAATAAGACATACACATGAGTAGCCTACAGCATTAACCTTTGACCTGATGGCACCGACTAAATCTCTCTCCTGCTTATCTCTGTTCTCTGTCCCCCATTTGTGGCTCCTAGACTGCTCAGACTGTCCTGGTGGTGGTGGTGGTGTTCTGCATCTCTTGGCTCCCTCATCACGCCATTCACCTGTGGGTGGAGTTCGGGACCTTCCCGCTGAACCAGGCCTCCTTCGTGTTACGGGTGGCCGCCCACTGCCTGGCGTATAGCAACTCATCCGTGAACCCGGTCATCTACGCCTTCCTGTCAGAGAACTTCAGGAAGGCTTACAAGCAGGTGTTCAAATGCCAGATTGGAACCAGTGACTACCCGCTCAACGACATCAAGGAGATCCGCAGTAAAGCGGACACTCCGCCCTCGACTAACTGCACCAACGTCTGACTCGCAAGGTGTGGATGGTGACATGAAAATTAATTGTGGCGACTTTTGTCACACTAAAACTCAAAGTAATGCCATAGTGACAGAGCCACCAGACATGAGTGGGTGTGTGGATTGTTTGATGTAGGTAAGTATGGTTGCTTGGATGTTGCTACAGCTGTACTGATCCCCATAAGCGCTGTTCATTATACCAGAGAAGATAAAGCCACTGTGGCTGCAGGGAAAGCTTACTCCCTCTTTGATCAGTCTCTGTTTCCTACTTTCATAAGAAAACCCTGTGGAGTCTGAAATTCAGGAAAATGAGCCTGTCTCTAAAATGAAACTAACTTTGACTGTAGATGGTATTTACATACGTCACATTACGGTATATTACATAAGCCAACACAAAACAATGTGAGGTCATTTTTCTTTCAGACTTCAAAAGAAAGTATTCAAAATATCAATCTTTTCCTCAATCTTCAAGATTATTATTGCATTATATACAGCAAAATGACCTGCAAATGTAAAACTGGTGTTTGAATGTGTATCTTCTCTCTGAAGAAGAGTGTTGGGCATTGCTTAGAAATATTGTACATAACTGGGATTACATTAACAATTTCAAATTCAGTAAACACTTGACATTTTCTAATCCCAGTAACATTCTGTTACTCTGACAATTAGGGCGTGATCACACTGTCCTTTTGGCCGCGGCCAAAACCGGTTTTTCAGCTAAAGTCTAGTACCTTTAAGCCATGTGAGTGCACCCGCTCCGTGCTCAACTGCGGCCAGCGGACCGTCCACGGCCCGCTTGAAAGAGGTGGGCTTTAGCGGAGCCGTTTGCACATGTACGAGCACGAGCGTGCGCACGTGAACGAGCACGAGCACGAGCCCTACGGCAGTAGCGTTATGTGCGCCTGTTCGGACATGTAAATAGAAGGGCGGACCATGCGCGGACATTTAACAACAACAACAATGGTGGTGAAAGGTTCACGTTGGTGTGGTGCGGAGGTGGAGTGTTTACTGCAGATTTGGTCGGATGAAAATATTCAAAAACAGTCGACAAGATGCACAAAAACTCCGAGGTCTGTGGAAAGATTTGTAAACAAAGCCACACACACGATCAATGCGTGTGACGTGTTACGGCGTGATGGCGTATGGACAGCAAGAAGCATTGGCCGAGGCCCAGGTAGTGTGAGTACAAACGGGGCTGGGGCGCGGGGGGGAGAGGGAGGGGGGACAAGTACCCTAAAGTCCGGGTCGTGGTCCGGGAGGACAGTGTGAGCAGACCCTTAGAGCGTCGGCTTGTTTGCTGTTTTATCAGAAATTGGATGGTGGGATGTGCGTTCAGGAACGAAACTGGTCCACGACATGTTAGCTTGGCTAGCTTGACGCAGGGGCTGGTGGCAACGAGCCTCTAGGAAATAAAAAGAAAATGGTAATGGTAAAAATTGTTAATGTACGTATGTCATAAATCCAGACGATTAACATGTCGTAAATTACACCTAGCTTGTTAAATTGTTAATAAATTGCACTCACAATACATACAAACTTTAGGCTGACTCCTTGTTACGCGACAACAACTCACTTTCCAAATACAGATACAATGTGTGTGTGTATGTGTGTGTGTGTGTGTGTGTGTGTATGTGTGTGTGTGTGTGTGTGTGTGTGTGTGTGTGTGTGTGTGTGTGTGTGTGTGTGTGTGTGTGTGTGTGTGTGTGTGTGTGTGTGTGTGTGTGTAGATTTAAACTTGCTAGACCTATTATGTTTTTCCTTAGTGTCATAGATGTAGCCTAATGTTGCAATGTGGGGTGTTCATAAACTTGGCCAAAATCTGAATGTAACAAGTCTAGTTGCCACCAAGGGTCAGCCTCGGCACAAACCACAGCCGGAACAGATCATTTCGAAACAACGACAATTTATTTACAATATCTTAACGGACTGCTCACGCACTTACAACATGAACCCGCGGACGTTCACAGTGTGCGGCTCCAGCTGCCCAGCTTCGCTCTCTTGCACAGTCCCATTTCACACAGTTCAAGCAAACAAAATGTCCAGCTTCCTGCTGTCTGTGGTGTGTGACAGTCATCTGAACATCCAGCAATACTGAAAGGGAGAGTATAATTAGCCCAACCAGAATCAGCTGCTACAATCAACTCACGTGGCACTGCTCTCATAATCCATCCCCACACCTCTCTCCACTGAAGCTGATTGTGTAACCAAAGGTAGCAAAACACTACGATTTCCTGAAAGTCTTTTCTAGTACAGAGACACACAGCTGCATCCATCCTCCCATTGCTCGGAGCAGGACAAAACTTTCAGTCTTTTTAAGCTCTAATACCACTATATACTCGTTGTAGACAGTCTTCTGTAGTAATAGAGACGAAGAAAGCGGAGCAGTGACCTGGAAGTGCTCACCAATCAAAGCAGACTGGACTTTTCAGGAGAGGGTCTTAAAGAGATGGGCGCTGCCACAAAGCTCCTCAGACAGAGGGTGAATACTGGTGCAGTATGAGAAAGTGTTTTTTTGAACATTAAAGCATGTAAACATTTTCCAGACGAGACACAAAATACAGGTTTGAACCTTAATATAGTATAGTGCAGAGTATAATAGGTCCCCTTTAAAGATGCAGAAAGTGGCTCGGACACAAAGGCCTCACTTGAAGTCTGACAAAATGGATTTTTTAGTCATTACTTGACTCTTGTGATCTCGTGAGTATTCAGCTGCCGTACAAGGTGACCAATGCCCAACACTGCTGACAAAAGGTTGCCACTGTAGATAAGAAAAGAAAAAAACTACCATTGTCATTGCACTCAGTATGATTAAAGCCTGTATTTTAAATTTGGTTGTAAATAGTGCAGACACTAAAGCTATTCACTTACTGTATGCCTGTAAAAGCCTCACTCTACTGTATATTTGGCTGTTGTGCTACGTTAACAGTTTTCAGATTGTGCCATGCCGTATGAGCGAGCCCTGCTGTGCTCAATGCTTGTTTTGCACTCTTTATGACAGCCATCTTTCTAACCATAAAAACAAATGGAAATTAGTCATTTCAATGTTGTATGCTATATGTACGTGACGTGACAAGCCTCCACAGAGCAGCTTATCTCAGCGGGCTATAACAAGATCATTCAAACTGAATGAGTCATTACTCACTATTAAGTTCAGTGTGGATTTTCAGCCTGAAGCAACAGTGTCCACTGGAGCTGATATGACTGATTAATACCAACTTCATCAAGAAAGGAGGAACCAAATCGTGTCATTAGCAGACTCTCATCCTCCATTTCAGCGAGATGTGAGACCTGTGCATGGAAATCTAATCAAGGCGCTGTGATATTTGACGGTAGACAGTTTTGGCAGTGTGAATGAATGTCTGCAGGTGAGATGCTGTGTTTTCTTTCCTTCAAAGAACCCATATAAAAAGCACATGAACAATGTAGTATTTTCTTTTTCAGCAGCACGTGTTAGATTACAGCCCATATGTTACAGTGTAATTATTTAGGATGCACAGGGGTATCAATTCACTGACAGGTGGTCAGAGAGTAAGGGGTACTTTTTGCACTTTTGCTGTAAAGAAACACTGTAAGTATGCATTACAGTACATATTATTACTGGGTTACAAAGTAGGAAAAGTAATGATGACACAAGAAAATTTGTTATGGCATAATTCATTTTCAAATCAGAATAAATTTACATTTTTTGAATATATATATATATATATATATATATATATATATATATATATATATATATATATATAATAACAGAGTTCCTAAAATTAAAGAGTACCTAAAGCAGTTTCTTGTAACTCCTTTTTCAAGTCAATTTCAAATGAATTATACAGAGTGCGGTATTATGTATCATTACTTAATAATTTCACAGCACTGTCTATCACTCCAATAAATACTGTTAAAGAGAAAACAAAATACATTATGTCCATCTCAATGTTACAAGTATCATTTATCATTTTGTCCCCTATATGAAACCTTTACACTGTAACCAGACTGTATTCTAAAGTGTTACCTTTCATTTTGCAAATAAAACTTTCTTGACACCATTTCAGATTTTAGAGCTAAAAAAGGGAACTTGTTTTTCTTGTTTTTTTTTTTTTTAATGTATTCATACACTTAAATGTAGATGATACTGTTTGTAAAGCTTTTCAGTGCTTCAGGTGTTTTACTGAGGTGGTGCCGGTGTGTATTTTTAACCTTGTTCCATGTAATAATTCAGCTTTAAATCGTTTAAATCCACCAGCATAGGGACAACATGTTCCTTTCTTGTCTTTTAAATCTGTATGTGATTGAAAATGCAACATGTGAGAAACAATTTAGGCTCTCTCAAGTTATCAATATGTGGACGGTATTTTACAATATATCCAGGCTTTTGATTGTGTCTATATGCAGTGTTACTTATATTGTATAAGTATATTAAACTTTGTGGCATTTCCTTGTAGGAATCTTTTTTTTTACACTAACAATACCTTCTCACAAATTAAAAAATAAACAAAAATAAATATGTCGAAAATGGTTTTCATTAAGGGCTTCACTTCTATAAAAATAAGCTTCTCTTCACCCCCTCGAGCACAAAACAACAACCCTCAACTCCCTCGCTGGGCTGTGGCCAGACAGAAGAAAATAGCAGTGTGGGTTCCCACCAGTTGGATTCCCCTCAGAGTTTTTGTTTCGTCGATTACACACTGAGACCATTTCCTGGCATCAACTCAACCCAATGATCTGTAAGAGGTCTGGGGAAACATTATGTCTTCCCATGATGCCTTGAACCATAAATATCTAGCAACAAGGGGTTCTGTCTGGGCAATATATTAGCAAATATGCTAATGGTGGTGAATGAAATAGAGTCAAACTGATCTGATATTAGATTTTGTACGTGGGATCTAATCTCAAGCAAAACATATTAGAGGAGCTGATGGAGGAGACACAGCGAGTACTCTTTTAAAGTGTAATTCCGGCGCAAAAGCCTCCCCATGGTCTTTTCCGGCTTTAATATACATTAAATAAACCATCGAGACAGTTTCTTTTGGTTTGACTTTGGTAATCGACTTGAATGGACTTTACTATGAGAGGAGCTGGTACAGGGGCCAGTAGGTAAGTCTTTACAACACTCTTTTAATAAACTCCGAGTTCACTAACTACGTTGTTCCTGCACTGTTTTATGGGACAGTTATAAGGGACTCTTATCATGCTACTGCAGAGGTTTGCTGTTATTTTGAGCAATAATAGTGGGTAAAAAATAATTTTGAATGCTTTCACCACACCGCCCCAAGCTAATCAGTGTTAGCAACTTCTCGCTGTTAGCGTCTCTACGCAATTTCTCGGTTAAGAGTTGATCAACGAAAAAAAAACAGTCTACTAATGTTCATCAATGCAGAAAAAGGGATCAGACCATGGGACGCTTTTGCGTCGGAATTACGCTTTAAGAACAGCCACAAAGAGCAGCTAGCAAGGGTGTAGGTTTAGAATATAACAATATAATCTAATAATAATGGAATTATATTGATGTTACTTATGGGGGGAGACCTTATTGTGAAAGTCAATGTATTCTCATCAACAGGTTCATATGGTGATCTTAATAAATAAGACGTTCTATTTAATGCCATAAAACAGGTTTGTATGATGATCTTTTTATTTATCGCTGTTGATCAGCTACCGGAAGTGGACCACAGCATTTACGTTCAGGTAAACAAATGGTGACGAGCTAAGTTTAAGCACCAAAAGGTGAAGGCATCAAAACGACTTGGTTAGGATTAGATGAAGGGTTATGGTGTGGCTTAGTACTTCCGGGACACGAACACCACAGGTACACAAACACCGGTCCTACCCCCCTACACAGAGATTAGCACTCTTACACTACGTCAACTGATTTCCTTCTTTGCTCCGGATGTGATGTGAAAAAGTATGTCGGCTTGGAATTTCACCTGGAGGTATCACAGCTGTGGATATTTTTCACACTACGACTGCATAGAAAGATAGTAATTCATAACTTTCCCGACATTAAAAACGAATAAACTGATTATGTGTTCATTTAGGAAATATAATTCCAAAGAATAAGTGAGTAACACGTCATCTGGTCTCGTGCTTTTTTACATAATGTATTACACAATGCTTCTTTATTTCTTTTCTCATGAAGGGAAGGTCACATTACGGCTAATCTTACAGTCTAAGTGCCACTCACACTGTGTTTTTTTACACCACAAAGGGATAGTAAAGAAAAAGCCCTCTCGATGCACACAGCAGAAAAACACTCGCCCGAAGCAGTGATCAACACGTGCACTTAAAAATACCTTCCTCACTCATAAACATGGTGCTCACACCCACATACATTTCGGCTGCACTGAGCAGATGGTGCAGACTGGAGATAAAATATCAAAATAGAGAGCCGGATTGAAAAGGTCTCCTATTACCAAGTGTGTGTATTGTAGCCTTTGAAAGTTTTTCATGGAATTGAGCCCTGGATCTTCCACAATCCTATTTTACTTATTTTCCAATATTATCTTCTACAGTGTGCTCACTTCTCCACACGGCTCTCACCCTAATAAGTGAAATAATGATGGTTTTTCCACAGCCACATGGTACGCCACCATCTATCACAACAATACATAGACTCAGATTACACCCACAGAGGGAGAGGGACTTCTTTCTCTGCTCAGGACCCCATTACTCCACCATATCTTTCCATATAAAATATTTGTTTGCTGATACATTAATGTTCTGAGTGCCTTTAAGAAAAGCTGTTTACGCATGCATTATTCAAAACAGATCAATTCTGTCCCTAACTTTCCAGAAAATGATGCGCATTGGATTTTATCTCCCTAGTCTGCACCTTTGTGTTTACATTATTATGTGCTATCAGTAATAGTGACATTTGGTGTATTCAGTAGCTGTAAAGTAGCAGAACATGTTTTACTGCCCGGCTGCAGAGCAGCTGAACATCATGCTGTGGATGTTTGTGTTCTGGTTATTATGACTGATGCAAGATTATTGGAGACATGGTCAGCGCACAGCATGTACAAATCTGAACCAATTAAGATTTTTTTTTTCCCGAATTTAGCATAAGTGAATTTCACTTAAAACATCATGTGTCTGCTGCTGGCCGAAAACTAACTCCAATTGTGGAGCAGCGACAAAGTTAATCCAACAAATTAGTGTTGGCAGTACTAGGAAAACTGGCAATCAATATTTCATGCTTTTATATATTTCTGCACTTGATGGTGGGGCAATATTAAACAGACGGCCAGATTGGCTTTCTCCCTGTGTTGTATTGCTTTTAGGTCCAGAGCAAAAACCTTTCCAAAGTGAAAACCAATTACAGCAGCTACATGTCTATTCCCAGAAAAGCATTAGGGGGACAGCATGGGCTTTCCCAACTGGATAGCATGGGCTTACTCACTAACACAGAGTACCAAGAAATGGTATATGGGTACATGTGATTTTGACAGCCTCTGGATATTATGGGGAAATAAATGACATAAAGGGAGGACCAGGCTTTAACCCAGGACCTGGAGCCTCCAGCACCAACATTTTAGCCATAGCAGGGAGACAATAATGAAAAACACAGATTAGTCAAAAACGGCTAATAACAGTAATTAGGAAAATTGGACTTTTGTAATTGCTGTATGTAGCAGTTGAAAAAAGTATTTTTTTCTTTTATTCCCCCTCCCTTGGACTCTTAATTTGGCTTGATTTCGATAAGCAAGCCCGTCACTCTACGTTGAACGACTCTGAACAGAGTTTAAAGCTGTACATCACACCAGCTATATCATCTGGATGCATGACAGCAAATGATCTGCTCTGTATTCATGTCAGGTTTTACCCTCATGGCTATGAAGGTTGAAGAGTTTGCTGATGATGGAGTTAATTCCCTCCCTGTCACTTCACAGCTATTCCCAATAACACTGATGGAACACCCAGTGTATCTGCAGACTGGAATAGTAATACACTGGTAATACCTAAAGCCTAATGACCACAGACCTCTCCTAACCACCATTCATTAGAGTCCTGTGATCAAGTTTTTTATGTTATTAGCCCACCATTAACAACAGATGACAACTCCCCGACAGTCATTAGCCTGCTACTCTTTAACTGAGATCTGTAATCATTAAGTGAGAGCTACATTATAGGTGCTGTAGTTCAGTGGCTTTTTAAAATGTGTGCTCCTAAAACAGCACCAGGTTTCATGTTTGGATTCGGCCAAAGGGTCAATGAGTGGTCACCTCAGCCTTAATGCCTTTTGAATGCTCAGACTGGCCCTTTGCTTTTTTTCTGCAGTTCCTATATCCGTCTGCATTGCTACAACATAGATGTTCATTAGTCTGCATCTGGTGCATATTCTACATCAAAATTATGTTTCAAATCAAAATCACATGGACGTTCAGAATCCAAACAGGTTTTAATTGTCGTTTTCTGGACCTTGCCCAGTTGGTCATGCACACGTGGCTGATGATATTGACAGATTACCCTAAATTCACACTAAACAAAGCTTTATAATTAAAATCTGCTCTGGAGTACAAGTAAAACATAAACGTTCTCATTTGTATGTGTTGTTGGATGGAATGCTTTGACTGTTTGTACGGGGTTTTGTGATGCCCTGACCTTTCATGTAGCGCCACCAAGTATTTTTTATTTGTCTTCCAGAACTAACGACATTCAAATCTGCCTCAGCTGTACTTAGTGCAAATGTTAGCACGCTAACATACTAAGATGGTGTACATTAGCATGGCATTGTGAGCATGCTGCTATTAGCATTTAGCTCAAAGCACCACTGTGCCTAGGTACTGTGCCAATGTCAACAAAGGCTGTGTAGTGAGAGCATAAGCAGGCTAAGTCACTCATATTTGGAAGCGCTCAGAGCTCAACATAAAATCACTGGTGTCACATGCATAAAACATACATTACTAAATTGCACTTCAAGGCCTGTGTTGACAGCTGTATTGATTATCAAACCATATTTCCAACGTTGATGCCCCCCAGTGTTAGTATCAAAAAGACACTGGCAAACAACAACAATGTATGCCGGGGGCGGTGAGTTAAACAGTTCATCAGTATTCACTATCAGTCTCATTTTCTGTTTAGAAAATGATTTCCACCAGATTCATATAATCTCTATCACAGTGTAGGAAAAGCTCCTCGTTTGCAGACAGCTAGAAAGACAGAAGGTGGAAAAGGGTAGACAATCTAAATTGAGACTTTATCTCACTCTATTACTTGTCTGGGAAAAATGCTACTTAATATTGCTAATAATGGAGAAGCCCACTTTTTTTTGATTAAAAAGAAGAACCCAATAAGTGTCGTAGAAAAGCAATATTCAGGATTCTGCTCCACTTGTGGTTATGATGTACAGGAAATTAAGTTACATAAAACAAAATCCCCCCGTATAAAATATCCAATCATCCCTCATATATAACCCTGAAGGAGGACAACGGTTCTGCTACACTCCATTGAAAACTGAGTTTTCTCACCAAACTCTGTATAAGTCACAATTTCACCTGTGACCTAACCTCAACTACACTCCCATCAGCTGATGTCCATGCTTATCTATTCCCATGTCAGGAAATTAACCTCTGTATATACTTTTTTTTTATATTATTAAACCATCAGAACATTGTTTAACTGAACCTTGCTTTCTGCTTTCAGAATCAACTCACGATAAACATCAAGCCAGGAGAATGATCCGTCGAACCACGGAACAATTGTGATCAGATTGCTCCACAACAACAACAACAACAGCAAAACAGTTAACTTGGCCAGTTCAAATATTTATAGGAAAATCAGCATCAACAGGAATTTGAGTTTTTCCCCCCAGTACAGAGCAGCTATTCAAGTGTAACAGTTGTTCCAGCATTATTACATTTTTTCCAAGAGCATTTGTGGAAACCCATATAAGGATATCAGCATTTAATCATATAAAAATAAAAACAATTTTAAGTCTCAAATTAAGTGAAAAACAACCTGATTGACGTAACACAGCAGCAGGTGATAATGACAAAATACAGTGAAGAGAGAATTGTAGACATTGAAATATTTACAGATCATGAAGAGTTCTCATATACAGAATCGAACCGACAACATGAAACGAGTAATTTTAAGAGTGCACATACAGCAGGAGGACCCGTCAAGTAAGTTGGGAGGAAGGTTTAGAGAAAAAGGAAATCTGAAATCCGTAGCATGTGAAATGTTTGCTTTTTACTGAGATTAAGACTCAGCATATGAATATAAAAAACATAAATGAAGCTGTACACTTTTTAAAGTAATTTTAACCTACAGTTTTCAGCCAGGCCTTGTAGATTTCCCCTCATTTGTTAAGATTTGTAGTTGTAGAAATGTAACTATCAGCTGAAGCTCAACTACAGCCGCTCAGTTATACAACACGTCACATGCACTCCCTTTCTTAGCAAACCCTTGATATGTTCATTGACATTAAGTACCTGTTTAACTGAAAAAATAAAAGATAGAAATGTATTCTAGATAAGGCCCCATGTTGCCTAATTTTAACATCATAATTAACATTCCATCAAAAAGTATTGACAAAGATAAAATGAATCAATCTGAGGACATTACATAATCTGTTTGGAGGCCAATTCTTGAAATGCATCTGAATATTACAGTACAAAACTACAGTAGATAGACAGAAATGTTTTAAAAGTATGATGCATTTTGATCAATAACTTTTCACAACCTATAATGTTAACACCTAACAACCCATTAATGCTTTTGAAATGCAAATCATTCAATTTAGTAAAGGGAAGGCCAATGTCAGTCAGTGCCGTCCCTGTGTATTAGATCTTTCTAACATACAGTAAGTATCTTAGTAGAAAAATGTGCCGATACACATTCTTTTTAACAACTATTCAGTTCATTTTAAGAAACATCAGTGGTTCTTTTAGCGTTAGTGCATCATTGTTTCCTATACTTTGTTCAAGTTTTCTATCAACACAGTAAATATTTATTATAGGGGTCAGATCCATCACCAAGAGTTATTGTTTGAAAACAGTCGCCAATGTTTTGCAACTAAATCAAGGCTAGAGATCAATAGAAGGAATGTCCTATTATATTTATTTTTATTCTCATTTGTGTGAACTGACCCTTTAAATGACTATGTTAGTTTAACAGTGCTACATGAATTGTAGTGGCTAACCATGTGTGGCCAGAGCACCATTACAGCCGCAGTGCTCCTCGTCTCATGACGCGGAGGTCGAGTTGTGTGTCCAGCCTGAAGTGGAGATGTGTCAGTGGTGGCAGATCATGCCCTAAAGCTCCAGCTCCTCTGAAAGGGCTGGAAGGGTTTCTTGAGATTCAAAAACATGAGATGAGGTTTGAGTCGTGGGGTTTTCTCAGGTACTACAGCAGCTTTACTTTCCTCAGTGGGAAATCGACTGTGGTAGACTTGCGGGTACGACCTCTGGAACTGAGAAGAGGGACGATATGCATCATTACTGCACAGTTTGCACACCAAAGACACTGCGTTTGTTTGGCGGTCACATGATCCAAGATCTACATTTACTGACATTCTTTTGTGACATTTAAAAATTGGTATAGCCATACCTGTTTAAGCCTTTTCCTCTTGTCCTTGGCAGGGAGTTCTTTGTCTGCAATCAGACCTGCTAGCAGCACCTGCAGGGGGGTCTGGGTTCCTATCACCTTCTGCTCCTCAGACTCCACCCTGCTGATCTGCTTACAAAAAGCTGGAGATGCACTGAAGTCTGTATCTGAACCTGCATATTTGATCTGATGGAAGGCACAAAGGAAATGTTGGATTAATTAACATATTTAGTGACATATACTATGATAATGCTTGATATTCGATATCCTCATTTCATTTATAAATAAGTAAATTAAAGTGCATTTGGAATGTCTTCATTTACTGCATCATCACCACCACCATCAGTAAATGCCATGAGCCCACACTACGACTCAAAGTCAATATACCTAGCTAAAAGTTAGAAAAAACTGTATATCCGGGAGTAGGTTGTTAACTATTGTACATTTTTGAGGGTCGATCTTGATTGTTTAGGATCTAACCTCTTAGTAATTCTACTGTAGCATGGTACAGTGTGTGGCTGATTATGCCTGCAGGCCCCCCAGATCAGTTTAATGGTGATAATTAAATTGACTTGTAATAAGGAATAAGCTATTAAGTGTGCAGGGTGGTTACACTTTTAAAACCTCATTTAATGCATTCAGTTCAGAGAAAACCGTGTATTCAGTCCTATTCAGAGCGTGGGATGCGTAAGCTTAAGCATCTGCTGTTGACGGATAAAAAACAATCATTTGTAGGCCAAAGATGACTGTTAAGACAGTCTGTGTTACACATCTTCTGAGGGGCTGCCAGGAAAAAAAACACATGCATACATCAATATAAACCCATTGTGCACAGAGGATAAACTCAAAGGAGAAGGACCCCTCCCACTACATGAAGGAGATCAAGATGGCAGGCACAGAATTGTTGAGAAACTTGCCACTCTGTCTCAGTGCTGATTCTGCAACATCACACAAGTGACAGATCTCAGTTTACTAGGGAAGGAAGCCCAAAGAAGTCATTTTGCCAGATTGGCCACTAAACCAACAACAAAACACAGTCATTGCTTTGAGCTACTGCGCCAAATGTTTTCTACTCACATTAACACAGAACCACAGGAAATATCCCAATTTTATGTGGCTTAAATTAATATCTAGATTTACCAATGACTGTACCACTTTCCACACTTCCCAGTGTTTGGCAGGTGAAAGAACCAATCTGGTCCTTTGTTTTCACAAATGATGAAGATATATGACCTGGTACACATGGACTCACAAATGTACTGACTTGAACTCTTTTGAGGTGGGACAGGTGCTCCTCCACCTGGCATCGCAGCTTGGAAGGAACTTGAAAGATTGTGTTGTGGTGCTCCATCATGAAAGTCACCAGTTTGGTGGCAAGCAGCTCATCCAGGTCCATCTCATCCACTGAACCCAGAACACAGTGTGAGAACATCTGCACCATCTGGACAGAGAGCACACATTCTAAAGTTCAGTATTTCTGGTGTATACCTAACATCATATAAGACCTTAGAAATGAAATCTAATACAACAGAGCTGCAACAAACACTTTGATGAGGTTGTGATGTAGTTTATCATCAGAGTTGTCTTCATTGTTAACCATTACAGAGGAAAAACTATTTGATTTAAGTAAAGTTGACAGATGTTTTAACTTTGGTTCAAGTTAGGTTTAGCAGGGTTTATTCATGTCATGCTGTTTTTAGGACATAGCCATCTTGTTTGCCACAGAATCAGATTTTATTTGCACGAGCGTCTGGCTGCAGCCTCCACTCTCAGGCAGTTCTGGTTGCAGCCGCCACTCCGAGGCAGCGCCAACTCAGGCAGGAAATGCACACAAACATACAAAATAAAATTCTAAAAAAACACTTCTGATGTGGCAAACTTTTTTTGTGTGCATTTTCTGCCTGAGATTGCTGCTGCCTCAGAGTAGCAGCCGCAACCGGAACTGCCTGAGAGTAGCGACAATGGTAATTTTTACAACCAAACAATTGGACTGAGAGGCTCACTTCTCCCTTGTGCTATTACACCAGGACATACGCAACTAGAGGGGTTAAAGGTTATATAAAGCCACTGACAGGTGATGAAGGGTCATTGGATAACATCACAGATTTCTCTGGGTTTGAATATTGTTGGAAATATCTTGGATCATGTAAGAACACAACCCAATCAAATATAGTCATTTTTAGATATATTAATGCTGAAATGAAATCAAATTTTATTTAAGGTTAATTTACTTACTGTAGCTATTCTTGAAGCTTTTGGCAGTTTTACATTTTGTTCTTTAGGTTTCACTCACTTTACTTGAAGGATGTCCATTTTATGTAGTGACATTTTTTTATAAAGCATCTTTACCCTGAAGGAATGTGCCCTATAGTATAACCTAGATAGTGTGTGTGTTGATCCTGGGGAGAGATGTCTGTTGTGTGGTGTATCTCTCCCTGTGTGTATATATATTCCATGAACAATTCTCACTGAAGTCATTGTTTTCCCTAACATTATCTTAGGGGGGCACTGCGCCCCCTGCCCCCCTTGAACGTCAAGTTAAATTTTTCTAATTGTATTTTCTGAATAACGTCAGATCCCAAAAGGAGTCATTTAAGGATCCCTTAGGATCCCTATAGAACAGCTCTACACCTTGTCTTTTTAGTAAACGAACTAAACAGCCTTATGTTATTGATCTTATTTGCACGACAGCATGTAAATTCTGTCTCTACAGGGTCACATGTTCACAATTCTCAGAAAACTCAGACAGCATTGGAGATTCACTGATCGTTTGTTAAATTGTTTGATAAGTTTCAGTTTTGTTTTCCCCGTTTCCCCGGAGCATCTTCCCAGAGATCCTTTATTATTTAGTTTTGAGAAGATGATTCACTCCTACAAAAAGCAACTAAAACAGAATTAAACAAACTGCAATTCTTTCTTTATTTTGTGCTTGTTACAGTGATTTTTAAATTTAACTTTGAACTTTTTCTGTTGGAGAACATTATTTGGAACTTTTGGACACCTCCCACCGACTTTTAATAGGTAGCAAGGACTCTGCAGCTATTCTCGCAGCTTCTCTCTGCACCTACGCCTACATGTTTTTCTCCCTTATCCCCCTTGCAGACTGTATCAGGTGTTCACCTGCCAAATCCACTGCAAACACACAACAAATAAGGCAAACAACCTATGGTACACAGCATAACACGCTTTATAAAATGGCCGTTGTATTATATTGTTTGTTCATTACACTGTGTCCTTCATTATCATGCTGATTTGTGGGAATTCCCAACAATTCTAGTCTCATTTGAAGTATAGTACTTTGTAGTACAAAGATATGTGACAAATAGCTATTAGGTTTGTGTACCAGTGTGCGGGTAGCAATGGCGTCATTGAGTGGAGGCAGGTGGGGATTCTGGCAGACTCGGGCCATGAGACGCAGTAAAAGCTGGAGGCGTCTTCGGTTTGGTGGCGGTAGTAAGATACTGCTGACTTGAAGAGCCTCAGTGGCTACCTCCTGCTCCTGCAGCAGACCTGCAGAGACATGAAGAGAGAGAAGAGTGCTGCTCCTGAGGGCAAACATACAGGATGGACAAATGAACACCAGCAAGTGTTGATCTGTAGCAATGTACAATATCATTAGGGGATCAACGGGCTGGAGCACTCACTGAGAATGTTGACAAAGACTTCATATAGATGGTAAGTCAGCAGGGGTTCTTTGAGTCTCTGAAAGTAATCTGCTACTGTTTTCAGAACATCCCTCTCGAAACCTGGATACACTGGCTGTTTGCTTTCATTGCCATGAGGCCCTGAGAGAGAAGACAGATGCAGTTCATAGTGCTTCACACTGAAACTTCACACAAAACAAGAAACACGCAGTGAACCGCAGTAAATCTTGAATACATGCAAATCTTAAACTTAAAGTCCCCCATCACTCAAAAATGTGTTTATGTCCCTTATGTCTGACCTTGAAAGTTTGTGAGGTGTTTTCACATCCTTCTCCTAAAGGGGAGAGGTCTGTGCACTTCCCTTAAATCTGAGACTAAAATGTATCCAAGGCGAACTGGTTTAGGCACGTCACTAATCCATAAACCAATCACTGTCTAATACACAAAAGCAAGCTAAGAAACCGTAAACCTCTAGCGCAGAGCGGACTGTAGGCACAAAGAAAACAGTCATTGTTGCTGTCAGCTACTGCCAGTTAACAAACAACATGAACCAATAAAAATGCTAACTACACTTACCATTCTTATAAAACTGTTAGTCGCCTATTTTAGTAACAACAGACTAAAACAGACAGAGCAACAGAAAACCAGCCATCTGCTGCTCTTTTGGACAGACATTCTCAATCAGGGAGAAAGAGTAGATGTTCTTGACCTAAATGCATTTCCTTGAATTCGTGCCATCAAAAATACCGCCTAATGAAGGGGCATCACCAAGTTGGAAATCACACCTTAATGTTTTTCTACACTTTTTGGTTCTAAATCTAAACATGTTTGAACATTAGACATTAGACTCAGTGGTCAAATCTGACTACCCTCCCTTCCCCTTAAACTATGGTTCATGTGCTGTTAGAAATGTTGTGCTTTTCTCATTAAATGCACAACTGTTATAACAGCATTCTATATGTGGGAAATCCGTGTTGAAAAGTATTTGAGTATTTTTTACATACTTTTAAAACATGTCTGAAGAGTGCAAACACACTCAGACTGTATAAACAGTTAAACCCAAAGTGGGGTATCCACCATCTGGAAAATATATAGCACCTACTGTTTCAAAATGACAATGAGTTAAAGTGTATCTTTAGCTTACAGACTGGAGGGTTCATCAATCATTTTAGAGATTTTCAGATATTTGGACCCACTGCGGTCCCACTCCTGAAGCAGATGGTGATTTTAGTCAAAATTAGAGTGAGCCTAAAATGTATACTTACAATTAGCGAGGCATTTCATTGCTGATACTACCCAATAAGGCATGTCCTCTGGAAATAAAAAAGGAGAAAAGGAGTCACAATATAGAAGTTGCAACAAAACAGTTATTCTTCTTGTGAATCAAATGCATCATACCGGCTTTGTTATCCAGTATGACAATGCCCGTCTTATTCACGCTGAACACATTGTGAACAATGTGCTTGCCGTTCACATGCGTTGGGTTTAAAACTCCATCCAGTGACTGTAGGCCCAACACTCTCTGCAAACTAACACAACAGAGATGGCATTAAGTACCTAGAGCAGTGGTTTCCAAACTGGGTGCTGCATCACCCTGGGGGTTACATCAGTCTTTCAATAACATTTCAAAACATTATTATAAAGTAATTAATAATAAAGACCAATACAGAAAATACATATTTACATCATTAACTATGTTTTAGGTTACATTTCCAAACATACCAAAACACAAGAAAAAAGTGACTGTAGGTAAGAGACCTACATGGTTACTGGTTGCCATATGAACACAAAACGCTTTGCAGCTCTGTAGGTTTTCCAGGGGCACAGCAATCAAAAGAAATTGTGACTGTCAGAGAAAGCAATGGAATATTTGACACAGTAAAAGAGAGCTCATCTCAAAGCGGTCACACTGCATCCTACTTTGCAAATGGCCTAATACGCAGGTTTTGACTGCTTTTGGAAGACGGATATTCGTCACTGTGTGCATTCACTGTGGTACTGCATTTGTTATCCGTCTCTCTCAGCACTACATGAAAACAAGAAAATAAAGCTGCCAGTGAAGTCAACAGCAGATCACATTACTTATTATAACACTTGAAAACAGTTGCTTTGTTTGTCCTTTATTACCTTAAAAAAGAATAAACACTGAAAAAGGTATAAAAAATGCCTCTTAATAATCACTCATGACTAGAACTGTGTGGTGTTGTCTGTCAAAAGAGACCCTGCCCTCTGTCTGTTTGCATTTGATCTTTTCTTATTTTGAGTCAGCAAAGAGCCTTTGGCCCTAGGTGGGTGTGTAAAGCAACTACTTGCAACGTGCAGGTCTGCAACGCTCTGAAACCTGCTCGTTCAGACCAAGGAGGTGAGATGGTTTATCGTCTCAATAGCAACGCCTCTCTAGACTTCTGTTTTAACATCTAACTTTTCAGGCTTGTTTTCATAGCTTGATATAATTTGTACTATTATAAAATATAAATGAGGAATGAGATACTTGCTACAGCTGCATTTCTAGTTGTGATGAGACGGAGAAAAGACTGTTTTATTTCCCTGATTCACTGCTTTGTTTTCAATTACGGCCGGCACTACTTCTCCTTATTCATAGTATTGTCTCTGTCTGATTGATTGATTGGCTGGCTGTTGAAACAGGTGACGTGTGTTACGTTCTAAAAACCAGCGGCTGGCGATTGACAAGCTGAATCACTGGCGACAACATCAGCCGGCTAGATTTGCAACGAGACGGGTCAGTTTACAGCGCTGCCACTTTAACCTGTGAAGTTCTAAAACAGTTTCCTTGTGTCTGGGCGTAACAGCTTCATGGTGAGCATTCTGTTGTCATGCCCGACCAATAACACTTTCCAGACTGCAATTGGAAAGCAATGGCGAAGAGATTGTTGATTTCTGTTTCCCTGCTCCTCTCCTCCAAGAGCTGTGCCTGTGTACATCAGAGTGCTGCTGCTGTCGGCCAGTGCGCCTGTGTTACCGACACACACACACAGACAGAATGAAGCTGTGCATTCACTCATAATCCAACAATGCGGCAGTTTATTCCTCCTAGGGCTGCAGCGATCGAATCTTGTTGTAATCGAGTATTCTACCGTTTATTCCATCGATTAATATATTATCGGATATTATAATTTTGTGTACTTTTTTTTATAATTTGCGTTATTTCGCAAAAAATATATTATGTCTGGGGTAGGCCTATTTGGTGTGGAGACGAGGCGTTAGTGTGTGTGTGTTGAAGGCAATACACTCGCTATTTACCATGAATAAGTTTACTATTTAAACAATTTAAATCAGTGCATAAAATTCATTGTTAAGCATGTGTTTGCACAAACAGGTTTAAAGACAAATAGATCATTTAGAAATTTAATTAGAGATAGATATTATCAGGAAGAGCGAGTCGCTCTCTTCCTGTTTAGTACAAAACGCAGCTGACAAATTTCCTCAAAATAAACTATAAAGCCTGAAGTAGTTGAAGTTATGTTTAACATTGCAATGAAAACCTAAACAAAGAGGCATTCACTAAGACAGCTACGCATTAACATTCCTGTTTGTCTATAACTACAGCAACCAAGCTCCTTAAACCGGAACAGCGGCGCTCGGTGTAGTGGCGTTAAAAACGGGCTGTTTTGGGCTCAGATGCTGAATCATCGATATCATGCTGTTGTGGTAAGCCAGTTCTAGTTTTCAGTGGACACATTCACCTTTTTGGCTTATTTTTTAAGTGTGAAATGATCTCAAACTTATTCTCTGCCTTTGCTGGATGTAGTGGTGTGCATCTGCAAAAACAGTCCATGTTGAACAATGATCCCTGCGCTGAGCAAGCCACATAACACGCCAGATCCTTTTTGTAAATTAATTACTTGAGTAATTGTTTCAGCCCTAAGTCCTCGTTAGCTCTGCTCCCTCTCTACATCCCGCCAACTCTCTCTCTTTAAACCACACACACCAATAAAAATATCAAATCTAAAATTTGCCATGGTCTAAAAGAGTTTGGGATCAAATACTGATCAAGTGCAAAATATACAACAACAAACAGTGAAAGTGTTCAACAGGTTAAGTATACATACTGTGCAATGGTCATTGATTTCCAGATGTGGTCCACTTGCGTTGGAGTTATCTCCTTCCTTCGTATGAGCTTGCATTCATGCACATCTCCAATAGCCACACTGTGCCTTTTATTCCACAAATCTGAGGTCTGATCAAAAAAGAATGGAGACATGAAGGAAAAGGTTCCTTTTCATTTATGCCGAGTAAGCAGAAAAATATAAATCCTTATGTAACAACATAATGCAATAGGCTTGTAACACAATCAAATAAAAATGTCTATCTAAAAAAAATCCTACCATTGCAACAAAAACGTATTTTGACCCTGCAGTAAACTATTTTCAGACTGCTTTGTATGGTTGTTGCACAGTAATTTATTAAAATAGGTGTAGGGTTTCTACATTAATTGTTCCACCATATTAGAAATGCCCTTCAATACAATGCTGTTTAATAACGCAGCCACGAAGATGTACCATAAGAAACAACTTCAGCAGCAGTCTAAACAAAAATGTGTTTTTCGGTTAGGCCCTTATCCTGGATAGCATTACATTGAAGTGCTTTTTTGAAAAAAAATACTTTACATTGTACTGTATACCTTGAGTGCAGTATCATGTAAATGAGAGCTCACAGTAGTGATCGGAACAGGGTAAGGATCTCATCTTGCCATTAAGTATGCTTACACACATAGCACAGCATGAGTCTAAGGGCGCACTCACACTGTCCATTCGTACCGTGCCCTGTGCTTTAGGGTGATTGTCTTCCTCTTCCCCAGAGGTCCAGGCCCGCTAGCACTCACATTACTTGAAAGGATCTGGGCCTCAGCACGAATGCTTCTTGCTTATACATCAACCCTCAAAGTTTTAGTTTTTTCTAACTGTCGTACACCTTTTCCAATGTCAAATTTAAGCACTTTTCATGCACTATTTTTTATTTCTATTCTATAGCTTTTTGTTGTGAAAGATATGCAGATACAATTTCAAGCATTTTCAAGTACTTTATCCAAAATTCAAGCACTTTTCAAGTCTTGAAAAAAAAAAATCATTCGAATTTGAATGTTTTCAACCAGGCCGCGGCCGGCAAGTGCCATGCCTGGGTGCAGTACAGTGGTACTCACTGGTCAAACAAACTAAATGTTAGCCGTGAAGCGCGATTGGGCACGGTACGAATGGACAGTGTGAGTGCGCATTAAGCAAGCAGTGGAGGAGCTAAAACATCTCTGATTCTTTCTCACAATGACAGAAGACTTCAGGGGTGCAATGTTTCCCCGCTGTGGCAATTCCTCGTAGTCATCCCAGCGAATGAGTCTGGGAAGGTCACTGGCATCTCTCAACAGCGGCCTTGTTGGAAAAGACTTCAGCGGGGACTGTGGGGGGAACCTGGAGAGAAAGGAAAAAAAGCAATGGGCTCAGCCGAAGGGAGAAAGGGCAGACTGAGGCGGCAACAATGCCAATGATATACAGGATGAGAAACGAGTACCTGTATAGGTGGCCATTGTCTTCAAAATCCTCTGTACCATGGCGTCCTTTGATGTCTTCAACGACATGGGCCTTGAGGAACTTCCTGAGCAGCTGCAGAGTCTGGTAGCGAGTCACCTCAGGCCCAAAGTTGTAGTTGCGTCTAAGCAGGTCATGCAAATAATCCACAGCCCCGGATCCTGTAAAACTGCAGTCATAGCAGCGGAAGTTTGTCCAGTGCCTTCTCAGTGGCATACCTCCACGGAAGAGTTTAATGGTTTCATTCCACTGCATAAAAATGGAGAAGGATGTGACAAATAGAGACAATGTTGTGTGAAAAATGCTGTAGAACGATGTAGAAAATAAAGTATTGTTCCTTGCAATCTAGAGTAATATACTGCTAGATATGGCAAGAAAGAATTTTCACTGAACCCATTACTCTAAAGAGTCTGATAACAGCCTTTCAAGCATTCAACAAGATTCTGTATTTAATGTCCTGAACGCTGTTCGGCACATTTTTCTAGTGTCTAGGATGCATACGTGAGTGACAATAGACTAAAATAACAGCCCTAAATAAAAAATAACATACCTTGCATGTAAATAGAACATTATCTTCGCAGACTATACAGGTTATAGATTAAAAGACCTTGTCATGTATCCAGATGGGCAGGAGAAACATCATAAAAGTAGATAAAAGCATAGAGCGACAATTTAGCTAGTTTATTAGGAATTTATCAAAAACGTAAATACTGCCCACTCTTGCTGGTCTAAATCTTGAAAAGAACTAAATGTGTGATGGGGAACAAAAACTTAAGACCATTTTGGGACAGAGGAATAGTCTTTCACTACATCAAGATGCAAAAAAGATGCTGTGCAACAGAAGGAAACAAGTGTGGAGAGAGTCACTGCATGTCTCTCCACCTCAGTCTTTTTTGGGGAGCAGGTGGTTTGTCATCTGTTTTTTTTTTTTTTAAGGAAAAAATGTCTTTGGGGATTTTGCTACCATGAGCTTTGTATTTGCAATGTAGCTGATTTGTAACCTTTGTTTGTTGAGAATACACTTTAATAAACTGTATTCCATACAAAAAAGACAGGAAGAAGCCTAAAAATACTTATACTGTAGCCAAATAAACTAGTACTAAACCAAATAGGGAAAGGATAATAAATACTATTAAGTAACTCTTGTTTTTCAAGTGCACTTGTAAACCTTCTCATCCTTGGCTTTTTTAGTAGAGAAAGGCACAGGTGCAAATCACAAAATTAAGCATGGCTGAATTTCATTTAGCTGCTTTTGTTTCAGGGTTGTGATAAAGTGCATGCTGGCTCACTGGGGCACTTGAGTAGAGCAGTCATTAACATTAATAGGAACACCTGTACCTTTCTAATAATATGACAAGTCAAAGTCTGCTATGAAAAGGCCTACAGAGCGTTTTTTAAGTAACATGATTTTGGTGAATTAGCTCACTCGTATTCAAATTTGAATTTTTTAAATTACAGCCTGATGTACATGTGGTGTTCTGAAATTGCATCTTAGAATATACAGATAGATACAGTATACAGTGGAGATCAAAATTACAAATAATTAATTATTGATTTATTCTTAAATATTGTTTTTTTTTTTTTTTACTTTATTTTGTGAAAACAGTGAGCAAAATTAGAGAACAGTAACCATTGTGTCAGAAGAGACAATGTAAACAATGTTTTCTTCTATATGATTAAAAAATGAATAGGAAGTGTAGAGGCCACAGCTTTGAATGACTTCAGCACATCTGTGACCACAGGACATCACTAGTTTCTCACACTGCTCTGGTTTGATCTTGGTCCGTTCTGACTCAGTCTCTTCCCCAGTTCACTAACTGTAGTGGGTTTCTTAGACATTACTTTATTGCCATGGGTTTTCCAGATATTCTCTATGAGGTTTAGATCTGGACTCTGTGCTGGCCATTTCATTGTTTCAATATTCTTCAAGGAACTACTACTGTTTTGCAGTGTGACAGGGGGAATTGTCTTCATGAAAATTGCAGCTGATGTGAGACAATTGCAGTGAAGGTATTGCTTGTTGTTGAAGGAGGTTCACATAAACATTTGCATTCACCCTGTCATGTAGCTGTACAAGAGACCCAACTCCTGCTGCAGAAAACATCCCCCAAACCATGAAACTCCCTCCTCTAAATTTAACTGACCTCTTTACACACTTTGGGTTCAGTCTTGTTTGACCAGTGGGAGTACAACTGTACTGCGCCCAGGCACGGCACACTTGCCGGTCGTGGCCCGATTGAGAGGGGTGGGGATTTGTAAAGCAACAATTGCACATGTACGGGCACCAGCGTGCGCACATGTATGAGCGCAAGCATTGACGGCAGTCCTGATGTCTATTTGCATGCGTCTGTTCCCCGCAACGGACCTTTAAAAAGATGCAGCAGAACGGTTCACCGTGGTTTGATGCAGAGGTGGAGTGTTGACTGCAGATTTGGTCAGATGAAATGTTCAAAAACAGTCATACAAAACTAAATCTATAAAGGTGATGGCGTCTAAGCAAGAGGCAAACGAGCTGCGGCCAAGATCATTTCAAATAATGTAAGTTAAAGCGGGCCTGGGCCGCGGCGGAAGAGGGAGGGGGGAGACAATCACCCTAAAGCACGGGGCACTGTACGAATGGACAGTGTGAGTGCGCCCTTAAACGATAAGACACTGTGTGCCGAGGGAGATCCTTGCCCTGTTCACCACTGAACTGGCGAGAAACTCCAGCTGCAGTGTTGAACCAATTCCTCATTGAGTCTTTGCATAATCCTGTCCTCTTAGGTACTGGTTTTATGTGGACCGGCTTTTTTGAGGGACTTGTAAAGTTTCAATATTCTTGAATCACTGACTGAACGCCCAACCTCTCTCTGATGGCTGAGAGGGTCATCCCTTTGGCCTTCTTCTGGACAACCTGCTGTCTCAGGGTTTCAGTCACCTTAGAGCAGCCTGACATCTAACAAAGTAACCAGGAGAGCTGCAGATAAATAGGGTGTGTCCAACAATTAAGTAAACTGTCACCAGGTGCCAGAATAACACCAATAACTGAGAGGGATCTGAAAGTGTTCTGATTTTGCTCACTGCTTTTTTCACAAAATAAAGGTTTTTGTTGAAGTGCCATGGTTATTTAAAAAAACATGCTAGTACAGCAGTAGTATAGCCACAGCAGATATTCTATCAAATTATGAAAAATAAAAATGATTTTGATCTCCACTCTATGTTTATGTTGAAGGGGTTAAACATTCTAAGCCACAGCCAGTGAGCTGGGCATACGTACAGCTCCAGCAATAGCACGATATGTTGTGTATGATGCTACATGTAATTGAGAAATGAAGTGCAAAAGGACACATATTGTATCAACACAGTGAACACATTAGCAATAACGTTACCTTGCACCAGGTCCTGTTAGATGCGTTAGCAGTTACTCTAAATGAAAACCTTGGAATTGCACAGGTTTTGAAAGAGTCAAAACAAAGTGAAGCGTGTAAGTTAGGTTACAGGGTTATAATAGTCTACTGGGCTACGGTGAAAGAGCACAATTTCCCCATAAAAGTTGCTTTTGTCGACTCTTCTTGCTACTTCAAGGGCTAATTTGCGAGCCTTCCTTTTTCATGAGGATTTAAAACAACCGAGTCAGTGAAACGAACAACCGTTAGTAAATTAACCTCACGTTACATTTACGACTAAGCCAAGTTTAAAAAGCAGGTTAAGGCTTTTGCCTGCTGAACGTATCAATATGAATTATTGACGTACTCTAACATTCTTAACGTGAAACAAATTGACATATTTAGCTTAGCTACACTGTAGCGTTAATTACTTTTCAACGTCACATTTGTGTCTCGCTAACGTTACCGACACTCACCAGCTTGGTGGCCCTGTATGGACCCGGACCGATGACTTTACCGTCCATTCTGAGCGTGAAAACCCACTTCACAACATGGAGCTATTAACATTAAAAAGCGCTTGAAAAGCTTTAACTGCGAATGAAAACAAGTAAGTTACGCCGTGAGAGTATCTGAACAGAAACGTTGGTGCCAACTTTGAATCTCCTGCGTCACACCATTCGAGCGACGTGATTAGACGGCGAGCCGGTCACGTGACCACAAGGAACGTAACGTTATGAATGGAGATGGAGAGGGACAATACACTCGTGAACATTCAACCAGTACTACTTTTTAAAACTCGGATTACTCAAGGATCGTGCGAACATGCACACAACATTTGTACTCAATTTAACTCAGACTATGTATAGAGCACATTTTAAACGACCAACGGTCGACCAGGCTCTTTCACAGGCTCTTTTTTTGTTTTTGTTTTTTAGTGTACCATTTACCTGACAAAAATAATATGCCTATACCTCAGGAAGGCTACTATTTTTTTTTATAGAATAGGTGAAACTTTATTTTTCCTAGATTTGCCCTTTGTCCAGGGGCCAGACTTTGGACAGTCAAACCTGCTTCATTTTCAGAATCAAATTTCCCAGGGGGAAATTGTTTTCGTTTCAAACTCCAGCTATACATATTACATATTTAACAACAACAATATCATACAGATAACATATATTTGTAATAACAGAAATATAAAACAGTATATATATATACATACACATATATATATATATATATATATATATATATATATATATATATATATATAACTATAACTATAACTATATATATGTAAAATATCAAATTTACAATAGTAATATATGCTGATCAAAAGTACTGGAATACTCTGCAAAGTACTGTAAAAGCAATGTACTGTTAAAAAAAACAATTGAAAAAAGAAATAGAACTTTTGAATTGAAAGTTATAAATTAGGATTTGTGGAATTGCACATTGATAAAGTTCAACATTAATTAACAATCGAGACACATTGAGACTCAATATAATTTGACCTAAATAGAAAAGTCTAATTTGTTATGTGACATGTCTGTAAAGTGTGGAGGGATCTAAGAAACTTAGCTACTGCAAGAACTTCTTAAAATATATTGAAAGACAAGTGGTGAGTGACTTTCAACACAACCAATTATACAGCTTTCTGAATAAACTGCAGGCATGATAGTAAGGTTCTACAGGAATTATAAATTACATAACTGCGTATGACCTTCTCAAAATAAGCGTAGGAATGGTGTGGTTAAATGGGAAATGTGGCTTCAACAAGTCATCTCCATGCCATGTATTTGTTCTTTCACTGAAGCAGCTGACTGCAATCAGCACAGCTCCACAGCCAGGGAGACAAGCCAGTTAATAAATGCATCTGCTTCAGTGACTGAGCAGAACAAATACATGGCATGGAGATGACTTGTTGAAGCCATAATTCCCATCCCTGATAACTGAAGTGGTTCAGCTGCAGAGAATGACTGTGCAAAAATGTTCTGAACTGTTATGCAAATTAAGCATTGTTGAAATATACACTTATCTGCTACATTTACATAACAGGAATTTGAACATTTGATAACCCAGGCTCAAAATCCTTTTTTCAATTTGTTGACATAGTATGGAGGCTTGGATATAGGGAAAATTGCACATGAATACCCCCTCATGGGAGACTTCAACGCCCATGTGGGCAATGATGGAGACACCTGGAGAGACGTGACTGGGAGGAACGGCCTCCCTGATTTAAGTCCGAGTGGTCGTCAGTTATTAGACTTCTGTGCTAGTCACAGATTGTCTATAATTAACACCATGTTCGAATATAAGGATGCTCATAAGTGTATGTTATACCAGAGCACCCTAGGCCAAAGGTCGATGATCGATTTTGTGATCGTATCATCTGATCTGAGGCGGTATGTTTTGGACACTCGACTGAAGAGAGAGGCAGAGCTGTCAACTGATCACCATCTGGTTATGAGTTGGATCAGAGGATGGGGGAAGATTCTGGACAGACCAAGTAAGCCCAAACGGGTAGTGCGGGTGAACTGGGAACTTCTGGAGGAGGCCCCTGTCCGAGAGATCTTCAACTCACACCTCCGGCGGAGCTTTTCTGGCATCCCTGTGGAGGTTGAGGGCATTGGACCTCTGCTGTGTCAGAGGCAAAGCAGCGGGTGTGGGAGGAGTTTGGAGAAGTCATGGAGAAGGACTTTCAGGCGGCACCAAGGTGCTTCTGGAAAACCACTCGACATCTCAGGAGGGGGAAACAGGGAACCGTCCAAGCTGTTTACAGTAAGGACGGGATGCTGGTGACCTCTGCCGATGAGGTAATCAGGCGGTGGAAGGAGCACTTTGAGGAACTCCTTAATCCGACTAACACGCCCTCTTTTGTAGAAGCAGAGCTGGAGGCTGATTGGGAATCATTGTCAGTATCTCTGGCAGAAGTCAATGAGGTAGTCAAACAACTCCACAGTGTCAAAGCCCCAGAGATTGACGAGATTCGTCCAGAAATGTTGAAACCTCTGTGTGCCACTTACAGGGGTATCACACTACTCAGCCTCCCTGGTAAAGTCTACTGCTGGAAAGGAGGGTTCGCCCTATAGTCGAACCTCAGATTGAAGAGGAACAATGCGGATTCCGTCCTGGACGTTGAACGGACCAGCACTTCACTCTCGCAAGGATCCTGGAGGGGGCCTGGGAGTATGCTCATCCAGTCTACATGTGTTTTGTGGATCTGGAGAAGGCATATGACCGGGTCCCTCGGGAGATACTCAGAGTAGAGCCACTGCTCCTTTGCGTTGAGAGGAGTCAGCTGAGGTGGTTCAGGGATCTAGTAAGGATGCCCCCTGGGCGCCTCCCTAGAGAGGTGTTCCAGGCACATCCAGCTGGGAGGAGGCCTTGGGGAAGAGGCCTGAACGCCTCAGGATCCTCCAGTTAGAGCTGGTCAATGTGGCCCGGGAAAGGGAAGTTTGGGGTCCCCTGCTAAAGCTGTTGCCCCTGCGACCCGACCCTGGGTAAGCGGTTGAAGATGAGATGAGATGAATACCCCCTCATGTGGTTATTTCCACTGAGAAGCTCATAGAATATTTTGATACACGAGTTGCTGAAATGAGATAACCTTTGACCTTTTCAACATGGCGGAGCGCAACGTAAGAGTCTACTTTATCACAACAACACTGTTTTTGAGCTGGAGGGAAGATTATGTGCTTCAGATTAGTGTAGACTAATCTTATGTAGCTAAAACAGAAATATTAGCTATTCCTTTTGTCCTTTAAAAAATCTACTATTCATGATCTATAAAAAAATACAGCCTATTTTTTACCATTTGTGTTTTGATAAATCCTCTTTTCGCTGTAGCTGATGAATTAGGCAGTTTAAAATGTTTTTCCCTAAGTAACAGATCATGATTTGTGGGTCCGCCATGTTTCATTTAACTACAACAACAAACGCACTTGAACACAACGCACTGGTAATGTCCAGTTTACAAGTGGAAAGGACCATCTTTCCCATAACATGTGAAGGCAGCATTAGAGTCGAAAGTTTGCTCTCTTTTTTATCACCCCATAAATCATAAGATACAGTCAAAAGCCATGTTTTTAGGAATAATAGGTTTTTATAAATTAGGCTGTTGAAAGATAAGTTTGAGAAAATGGCCTTTAGAAATATGTAGGCTATTATAAAATTACACTTGAATAGGGTATAACATTTTCTTTAACTAAATGATATCACCATGAAACTTCCCCAGTTGATAACTTATTCTAAAACAATTTTCTTTTGTAATACGTGTTTATATTGAAATTAAATATACATATGAAGCCTTATATAAGCTAACTTTTGGTGAAATAAACACCTAAATGTGTATTTTGGATGTTTACTTTCCACTAGTCTGAAAGAAGACAGATATTATAAGGTTAGTGTATGAAAAACAGTTTTTTGCCTGGTATCATAGGGCCTGCGAAGATGGAGGGCTCTGAAAGAACAGGCTCGCCTGCAAATACATCAACTTTTATCTTTATTCAGGTTACATATTGAAGGCAGGTGTAGGAGTTGATTGCAGGCAAGTCAAGTAAAATAAATACAGAAGTCTGGGTACACTTGACAGCTAAAGGTCAGCAAATACCTGCAGTTTCAGAGATATTAAAAGCTGTGTAGGTAGCTGGCCTCCCTGACTCAGAGATCAGAGATTTGGAGCTATAAGCCTATAATTGAGGATCCTAAAGCGACTTTGGCTTTTTGAATGCCCATCATCACAGAGCCTTCTGGAGGTGCTGTGAACCTCATTAAATTAAACATCTCTGATAAAGGGCAACCACTTTGATAAACCAACATGACAGCCCCAATAAAACCTGGTTGCATTACACTTGAATTTTCAGTGAAAGGTCACAGCGATAACACGGAGAGGACAAGAGTAAATATACTGCAGGTTTTGCTCACAAGTTGGGGGATCAAGGCAGCAATCAATGGACCAAAAGAAGGCATTGTGTGCCTGAGTAAGAAAAGAAGGATAATGAAAACATTCATGGCAACTCACACATAATCAGATCATTGTTTTTTGCAAGCCAGGATAGGATTATGATATATGATGCTTATCATATTTCAAGTGCACACCAACTGATGTCAGATTACACTGTGTAATGGAACAATTGAATTTTGATTAATGTATGCATTCTGATACACTACACAAAACGTTTGATACAAAATTCACACCCCTCTGAAGTCTTATTGTCTAACAACATTTAATTTGATTTAATGTGACTTATTTGACACATAAGACACTCAACAGAATCTCGACAACGTTAATTAAGTACAAACACTGCACGTTTAGTATGTGCCGCCTCCATGTCATTAGCCTATGTGTAGATGCAGATGCAGCTTTGGCAGTCTGCAGTCTGTGTTGACAGGTCTATCAGCTTTGCACATGTGAACTGTGGACACAAACTGCAATTTTACTTGGATTGGCAATTATAGGGCGGGCTATTTGTCATCTATATTGACCCAAAATATTCACTTCAAGGTTTTTTTTGTGCAAAAAAATAATAAAACACTTATTTTGCAGAAAAGACAATAGAGATGGGAAATCAACGAGACAAGACAACAGGGGACAGCAATGTGTAGCAGTCAGAAGTCGCAGTGACACAATGATGAAGGGAAGGTGAGTGGAAAGACAGCTTCATTGTGTGGATCAAACGCGACTGGAAACTTGTTGAACGTGAACCTCACAACCACCCTGGTTATCAGAGGCAGCTGATACTGATCACATTCACCATCAAGGGGCCACCTCTGTCCTATACAATGCCTCCTTAAAGAGCAGAGGTGAGGCGGTATGATGGCTATTGAGTAATTGAAAGCCAGAGAGAGGAGGGTGAAGGATGTTGCATTTGTACCAAACAGATTGCAGCCCCTGCAGAGCTATAGGTGGCTGGTGCTGTATATTTGATGGTTCTTTGGATTGATAAAGCATGTTATATGTCTCTAGTACCATCGTTAGTAGGTTAGCATATCATTCTCTTGACATCTGATGGTGCTGTGAATGCTCACATTGGATTATGGCACACATACAATAACACGGTCCATTGGTAAATATAAAAACCAAACAATGTGAAGGTGCATTGTGCATAACCCCTTGAATTTTAACGTCAACCCCACCAATCTGTTAAAAAACAGTTTGACATTTTTGGACATAAGCTGATTTGCTTTGAGAAACCTCCACCACAGGCCTGAAAGCAACATTTATCTGCTGCCTAACTCAACTTACCTTGCAAAGCAGCTGAATTCTCGGGATAACATGACATCACGCGAGGATCGCATTAACATGTCATACGGAAATCCATCTTGTCAGGCTCCAAGTAAAGTTGTGCTTCGGCCACAAGCCAACCAGTCAGCGTCCTGTGAGGAGCTACTGGCAGTTGAT
Source organism: Echiichthys vipera (assembly GCF_963691815.1). NCBI lineage: Eukaryota > Metazoa > Chordata > Actinopteri > Perciformes > Trachinidae > Echiichthys > Echiichthys vipera. The sequence continues at coordinate 26,927,854 of NC_139833.1, forward strand.
GGGTGTGGCTCCTAAAGAGGTTAGCTTAGATGCTGCAATAGCGTCAGTTAATTCAGAACGTCATTTAAGGCTTTTCTCAATGGAAAATACAGTATGCTTTCTCTCTTCTCCCGACTGACTTTGGCGAGAGTTTGATAGACAGACGGTTCATCCAATCCCCTGCCAGGTATGTTTTGAAAGCACCTGCCTTTTCTCAATCAGTTTCCAATGATGCCCTGGATGGTTCTGTGAAACATCTGACAAGTCAGGTTACAACTCAACTTCTTTGCATATTCTGAAGCACCAAACAACATGGCAGTGTTCCTGAGTGATAAGTGGAGCAAGAAGTTTTCAGAGATTCACAATTTTTGCAAAGCTGAGTGAATTGTTTTCAATTTGTCCATCTCCAACTCATCTGTCGAACGATTAGTTAAAAGACACGTAGCATGGGGGTTTCTATGCTGTTTGCAAAACATTGAACCTCAATCTTCGATGCATAACTATGGCTTGTGAGAAACATATATTTTTGCCTGTATAAATGGCAGAATTGACAATAAAAGTGACTTTGATGAGAAGAGTGATAGAAGATTGATTGATTAAATGTCCTTCGGTATCAATAACGTTTTATCTATCTATCTGATACAACTCTTATGTTTGTACTTGCATGTTATATAAAGCTACTGTAAGCAGCCAGTTAACCTTGCCCTAAGACTGTAAACAGGGGAGACATCTAGCCTACCTCTGTCCAAAGGTAACAAACCCACTGTGGTCTCAGGGGGGGATTATGTGCCGTACTATTTCTTACCTGGCAACACACCAAGAAAGGAAGTAACCATGCACGGCCAAGAAAAACTAAATGAATTTACACTTTGTTCTTTATATGGTTAAACCAATAATATTTAGTTAGTGATCTTTAGAGGTCCCAATAGACTGCTTTTACCTTTTTAAAAGGGCCAGGCTAGCTGTTTCATCCTTATTCATATTGTGCTAAGCTAAGCTAACTGGCTGCATTCCAGCTTCATACCTTAAAGTGTGGTCTTCTTATCCAACTCTTGAAAGAAATTGAACAAGCATGCCAAATTATTCCTTAAATTGCATCACATCTGTCATCCATTTTTGGCTGCCTAGTCTGTGCGTCCTTATATTTGGGGAGCTCTGATGTGATACACATTAGAGTCAAATTTAATTAATAGTGCTTGCAAGATGTACAGACTTGTGATTGATTCTCAATTTGATTGACAAAGGACTTTAGGCAGGCCACACTGCAGAGAGATCAGGGGAATTGTTCCTTTGAGGCACAGCATGTACTTGTATTGAGTGATATGTCGGGGAGAGATGAAATGCAACAAGTGGCATGAGGAATGATATGAGAGCAGCAAGAGAACGGTTTGACATGACCAGTTTGACATATTTCCATATAAGGAAAAAGATGGTGCTCTGCTGCCCCCAGACAGCTGCTGCTCTGTGTGATGTTAAGTTGGAAGTCATGACATTGTACAAAATTGTACTGGTCACCAAAGGAAGACCACCTTTGATGATACTACTGAGAGTACTGTAAGGATCAAAATGTCACTGGTATCGATAAAATAACCACACAAAGCCTATGTCATATGCACATTTATATACTGTATTTCTATACAAAAACATACATTTATGTATTTGTGTTAGCCGCATTTGACTGTTAGTGTGTGTCCCAGATTTCTTCGTTAGTTGTTCGTACACGTTAAAAAAATGTCCTGATGGCTTGTTTGATGAGGGTATTTGCCTAAAAAGAACCTGGGATGATTTTACATCGGAATTTCATTTTAAGTAAGCGTCAGCAACTGAGGTCATTGCACAATCAATGTGCTTCCATGAACAGGTCTGATCAAATCCTAGGGAAAGTTATGCATAGAAATTCATAGGGTTAGGCATTAAAAAAGACTTTTAGAAAAAAAGCTGTAACAGACCAGAAAACAGCCGCGAAAAAATCCGCAACGATTTTAGTCAATAAAAGGTGACAGGGATAGAAGGAAAAACATTTAGTTATGATTTATAAAAAGGCCTTGGATGGGTTAGTAAGGACGGCCATCCATCAGCGTGGCTTCATGTGTCGTTCATCCGCCCCCAAGGCTCCGTGAAACGACCAAAGGGCTGCCCTGCTGCCTCCTGTCTGAAGCCAGTTTGAAGGCTTTCTGATGTTAAGCAATTGTCATTCAATCTTGGAGAAAAGCTAGAATGTAATCATCGAAGACTGTAAACCTTGAGCCCGAGCAGTGGTGGGTGGGGCGTGGCCAGATCCAGAATGAGGGTTAAAGTAGATTTGCTACTAGCTCCTTCTCTGAGTTTTTTATATTTTCTTATTATCAATTGTAACATAATTGTTTTTACATACTTTAAAATGTGTCAACTTTAAGTAGCCCAATGTGTACTGAAGAGTAACTCGTTATGGATATTTTCTATAATATTTCCATTTAGAAATTGGCACTAAATGTAGCTGTACTAATATTTATGTGGAATGCAGTTATGAAATCAGATGAATGAAGGAGTTCTCTGGGGAGAGTATATTATCAAACACTTAAGGTGTCCTGTGAAGTTTTAGACCACTAGTTGTGCCATGGAATTTTCTTGGTTCTTGGAACACAGCACCACTTATTTCCCATTATATCACCTTCCATCTGTATGTAGATTTAGCTCATTGAAACTCAAGACAACTATGTAACAGTGTGGAAAATAAAGTTGGCTCAGCGTTAAGATTTACATATCATTGTATTGTTTTTAAAATCACCACTTTTCTTTGGGATGACCCCTTGACTTGCCACCTTTTCCAATGTGAGACTATTGCACTTGCATATTTTGGTCCTTTTTCATGTGGTAGGCTTGTAAGAAAAACCAGGCTCATTGGGAGAGCGATCATATTGGGCTTTCAGTTCATTTGTTTTCAAGTGCCTCTGATCTCTTTGAGTACCGGGAGAGAAAAATAAGTCAACGAGTTAATGCCAGAACCTTCACATTCACAGCTTAGCCAATAAGCACACAGGTTGATAGGATTTCATTTTTTCTCATAATTCCACTGATACAATGATCAACACTTCTCCCCCTTTTTTATATTATGTCGTAATGAAAAACAAATGATCTCATTTACGTAATTTATCAGATAATAAATGACTACAACTGCAAGATAAGCTATTATTTCTCTAACCATTGCTCATCGTGTTTCATCGCAACCATTGCTCATCGCTTTCAGTACTGTGCAGTATGAAGTGGCAGCATTAAAACAGACAGCCAACAGAGAGCAGTGCACGCTGAGAGTTAGGTTGCTTCAGAATAGCCAGGTCCAGAACTGCTTTGTTATCCTCCCAAGTATTCAACTGTAGGCAACATAATGTTACTAGCATATCAAGAAGTATTTTACTTGACTTACTGTGACAAGTGTGTTGATGCTGTGTTTTTTTTTTTATACAGTAAATAATCAAAAATCTTCTGACTCGAATATAACAGTAAAGCAGAAATATGAAAGGAAGTGCAGATGATAAAAGTATTTAAATCATGGGGTGGTTGGTGGCTGAGTGGTTAGAGCAGACTGTTGTGTGTGAAAGACTGACATGCACAGACGTTTTGCTTCAGAACATCAACTGCCTTTTTACTTCAGCCTCATGTCTACATACATGACTTCCTTGTTTTCTGTTTTCACGTGCTTCATGCGTCACGTAACATCCCATAATACTCAGTCTCTTAAAGGTCCCTTAACCCCTATTTAGCAACATACAGCAAACCCCATGTCTCGCAGTGTGACCATGTTATTAGAACAAAACACAGACGCCTAACCATGTAAAGAGGCTGAAGGTCCTCAAGGCAGCTGCTCTGGGTTCGACTCTGACCTGCGGCCCTTTGCTGCATGTCTCCCTCTCTCTCTCACCCCATTTCCTGTCTGTCCTGTGCAATAAAAGGCTTGTAAAACTGCCAAAAAATAATCTTAACAAAATCTTAAATCATGCAAAAGTATAAACATTTTAAGTATAAACTTAAATTAATCTTACTATCAACCAAGCTGCATGCAGCAGGAACAATATCCTCAGGAAAATAGGGACTGAGTATACTGTGCATACAGCTAAGCCCCAAGGGGAAAACATGTATCAGCCAGTCACCACCACAGCAAGCTACTCTGCCATACAGTGCTGTTTAAGGCTGTAGGGCTGTGATGCAGCTTTAATTTGATGGCAGTTAGTTTGGCAACAGCTGAGTAGGCTGTCATGAGCCAGCTTTCATGACCACAGGTGAGGTAGCTACAGTACATTTCACAGCAATAAGAAAATGCCCACAATTTGTCAGATGTGATATGTGCTCTGAGGAGTGTGGATATTCACAGTTCATTTCCTCTCAGGACACTCCACCAGTTAAAAATGCAACAAAATGGACTTTGAGAGTGTAAATGGAGAGGGAGTGGGGGAGCTCCCCGCTGCTCAATTCAAATGATAGCTTAAGCTTTCACCAATTCAACATTTCTAGTTTAATACTTATAGGGGCTTTGATATTTGGGGATAAGACGGGTAGCTAATAATAACAACAATGTCTTATTTAATCCGTCAATCAGAGTGTTAGTGAAAGGATGCTGACTTTAGATATTGATGCGCCGTGTTGCAACAACTGCCTTTATCTCCACATTCACTCCTTCATGGTTACGTGAGGTATGTGAGCATCACAGTGTGAGAGGAAAACTAATTGCCTCTGAGGCTTGTCTTCAGTCTTTCTGGTAATCCAAGAAAATCAGGGACTTAAATCAAGGAGCAGTAGAATGACACAATTACACAGGATGGTGGAGGTGGCAACATTTTGAAAAGAGAGGGAGACATAAGCAAAGCGCTACAAATCAAATATAGATTTTAACTCAAATCTTTGAAAAAAATGTGACGTGTCACATGATTTTGATACAATGGATGTGAACAAATGTCTCATGCAAAATATCTATGCTTTTCAAAGTACAAGTTTCATAATCTAACATAGAAATACAACAAGACTTTAGCATAACACCTTACTTTTATGCCCCACTATTTAAAATTCTTAAACAGTATTGTTGATTTTTAGGCCTAACTTTTAAATTTAAGTCTAACCTTTGTTATTTTCAATTCTTATGTCTTCTTAGCCTTTTGAGGGTACAGCTCTAGTCATCTTTGTTCTGTAGTTACCATGGACACAGACATTCTGGTCTATCCCAAGGTTAGTGGTGAAAGCACTGTTCACTTGTTTGGATACAGTGTGCATGGTTGCTCTGCAGTAATATACATAGACTGACTGTCCTCAGTATATGCCTTTTAGAATTTCCGAACTCTGGCTGTGTGAATAGAACTGCTCACTCTCTGTCATTCCTGCTCACCTAGCATTAGCAATAGCATTAGCACAGCTGTGCTCACCACTAAAATGCTGTTCCTTGTCTGGATTCAGCTTGTAGAAGGTAGCGATATTTCTTTAGAGGAAGATTTAAATAGTTGACTGCTAATGCATATCCTAGAGTTTAAAGTTCTCAGTCGCCACACGGGGTTTCCGTCAATTGGACTCAGTACTGAAAGTTTCCTGTGGGCCATTATTATATTTGAAATACGTATATTTATATGAAAAATATTATAAATTCCACTTTAATGAACGCTACATTGTGTATTAATCAATCAGATCAACTTTATTAATGAAAAGCTTGTTAACACTGCGGCTCAGCAAGTGTCTGTGCCGCAGTGAATGAAGAGGAAGTTAGTTTTGTTTCCATCTTTGGTGCGATCTTTTCTACTTATCTTGTAGCCGTTTAACAACAGTAGGTTGACTATTCCAATAAAAAAACATAGTCCACACTGACAAGTGATGACTTTAAAATCAAAGTTAACGCAGACTGACTTGATAACTTCATAATCAAACTTAACAAGGGTTTAACGAGTGGCCCTGTGAACTGGTGACTTTCAGCTGAGTGCCTCTGTGGTTGCCATAGTGACTGCAGATGATAAAAACAGGATTATCTTTTTCAGAGAGATACTCATAGACTGTATGAAAAGGAGATACTCTGAGATCTGTTTTACTACTTCAGGGAGACAGCTACTGGCTGGTGGCGCACCAGGTTAATCCCAGGACTTTCATTTATTTTCCCAACGGCATGACTACGATCTCCTAAAAAAAATGTTTTTTAGAGTGGTGAATAAAATTCTACACACACAGGTTTACACAAGAAGGTTTCAAAGACAAAAAGATTTATTTTGAAAATTAATTAGAAATGGATATTATCAGGAAGAGCAACTCGCTCTCTTCCTGTTTACTGTGAAAATAAGCAACAAGCAAAACGCCATTGACACATTTACTCAAACAAAACTATAAAGACTGATCAGGGAGGTGACGTTATGTTTAACATTGTCATGAAAAACTAAACATAGAGACATTCACGAGGACAGCTGAGCTACGCATTCTCTTCCTGTTATTAACATCTGCCGTCCCTATGGCAGACGCTTTCAGCTGATAGTGTCCAGTTAACGGGTCACTCGTTAAACCCAAGGAGAGAAAAACGTCCATCGGAGAAGTGATGTCTTCTGGTTTGCACAGTCCTTTCCTTCTCAAACTATTTTATTATGATGACATAATTGCATGTTTATCAGCCCAATTTCAAAAATGTAGAAAACTGCCCCCAACCACTGTCTGAAAAGGACTCTAACTTCCAAAATTCAGCTGTATTTATATTTTATATGTTTGTTTGTGCATGTAAAATGTCTTCTAAGTGAAGAAAACAATATCCCACGCCAAACTGAGTTTTCTCCACGGTTGTGTCTCTCTCAGACAGCACTTCTTCGGTAGCATTTGCGTCTTTACTTCCGTGAAACTAGTACGTCATTCCTTCACATTTATTTTTAAGTATTTTGATTTTAAGAATTTTGCCTGAAATGTCCCCACAATGACTGGGAACGTCTCAGCAAGGATTCAGTAACTTTACGTTACACAGCAGAGGAGTCACTACAACATCGAAGCTCAGGATGGTTCGCTAACTGTTACCGGCTGTCTTGGGCCAAACTTCAAACTTGGAAGCTGTAAGTTTTATGCTATTTTGATGTTTGTTTTGCAGGTTAAACTCTTAAAGATAACGTTAGCATGTTGTGCGGCTAGCGTGGCAAGCATTGATATAGGTCTACAGTCTGCTTCGTGGGCCTGGCAGCTCTGTGTGTTTAGATTTACCTCTTAGGGCACACTCACACTGTCGTTCTGTACCGGGCCCAGCGCCGTCGTATAGGGGGGAAAGGTGATGACAATTCTAAGGGCCCACAGCCAGCCAGGGCCCACACACTGCTCCAGTAGCCTCTATGACAAAATGATTATGCACTGAACTAATATATATTCATACGAATGAATCCGAATTAAAACAAAGCCACAAGTTGTACAATACTCTCTATATATGTTTATTCTATTCAATAACCCCCCTGGCCCCTTCTTAGAAAATGGTTTGGTCCACACCGCGGCTCTTTCTTCCCGGGGTTCTTCCTCATCGGAATTAAGTGCTAGCCGGTAGAGAAGCTAACTGCAGCAGAGTCAGTATGCCCCCCAAAAAACACAAGTCTGGACACCAGAAAAGAGTTGAGAAAGAGGTCAGGTGTAGGAACAGCAGAGCAGGGGCCCAAGACATCAAAACCTTTTTTTTTAAGAATGGTGAGAGTAAACTACCGAGGGCGGCTTAAACAATTAGCCTGCTTGTTCATTCATTTAATGTCTGTAATATTACCTTTGACGGGGCGCAGGCTGGAGCCTACGCTAGCTGTCATCGGGCCACGCTCTGGACAGGTCGCCAGTTCATTAAAAAAAATCGCCAGGTCATTGTAGAGCGACGGTTCCTAGAGTAGCTATAACTGAACGTTACTCATTTAGGGGCTACCACCGTGACTGTGTGTTTCGCACATAACACTGTCGGACAGTGCTCCAGTAAGCGCCCATTCAGAGGCTGCATTCAATTGTATTATGACCCATTCAATTTCTACTCAGTAATTATGAGCATCTGACGAAGGTCAGTTACGTTTTCATGATGTGTTCAATGTGGTCTTGTAAAATGTGTCATTAGTGGGACATTTGAATAGTCTAAATACAAAAAAAGTTAATTGTTCAAAGATTTGTCGTTGTTGTTCTGTTTTTTTTGACAACAACAAAGTAAAAAAAAAGACTATTTAGAATTTTGGACAGTTTACACTGACTTTTGAATGGTTTAAAAATATTTTATCCATATCAGGACTTGAACCAGTCACCTTCTGGTTCCCAAGCCAAGTCCCAACGGACTGAGCTACTGACGCCCACCACTATTGCACACAATATATATGATTTAAAAATAAACCTTCATCCTCTGCTGCTCCAGAATCAGCAGTGCCTGCTTCATCTGAGTTTGACCCCACAGCAGAACACTGAAAAACAATACAATTGAAGGTGGCAAGGAATAGGGTAGAGGGGCCCACACCGATATTCTTTCAGGGGGCCCAGAATTCCTAGCAACTGCCCTGACCGGGCCAAAACTGTTTTTTCAGCTAAAGCCTAGTACCTTTAAGCAGTGTGAGTGCACCCGTTCCGCCCACGGCCCGCTTGAAAGAGGTGGGCTTTAGCGGAGCCGTTTGCACATGTACGAGCACGAGCGTGCGCACGTGTACGAGCACGAGCAAGAGCACGAGCACGAGCCCTACGGCGGTAGCGTTATGTGCGCCTGTTCGGACATAGTAAATAGAAGGACGGACCATGCGCGGACATTTAACAACAACAACAATGGCGGTGAAAGGTTCACGTTGGTGTGATGCGGAGGTGGAGTGTTTACTGCAGATTTGGTCGGATGAAAATATTCAAAAACAGTCGACAAGACGCACAAAAACTCTGAGGTCTATGGAAAGATTTGTAAACAAAGCCACACACACGCGATCAATGCGTGTGACGTGTTACGGCGTGATGGCGTATGGACTGCAAGAAGTATTGGCCGAGGCCCAGGCAGTGTGAGTACAAACGGGGCTGGGGCGCGGGGGGAGAGGGAGGGGGGACAAGTACCCTAAAGCCCTGGTCGCGGTGCGGAAGGACAGTGTGAGTGCGCCCTTAGTGTCATGAAGGTGCACATGTGAAAAACAAAAGGTCAAACTGTTTACTCAATTTCAGTGTGGCTTTGATTGCTCAGACCTAAGCTGTAGCAACCAGCTGTACTATTTGTAATGTACATAGATTGTATAAAAAGTGGACGTAGCCTCAACATCGAGGTCCTTTCTCTCAACTTGATCTAATCTAACTCACCTATGGGATTCGCCATCTTCCCAGCTTTTGACTCCGCCTCATTTACTCTTACCAAAAAAGGGCATACGTCCATCTGGCTGACGTATACCTCCGAGGAGAAGTGAGGGCCAGAGTCTAGCTGTCACTCAAGGGCCCACGCCCCTAGTTATTCATATACTTTAATCTCTAATAAAATAAAAAGTAGCCTGGTACAAAAAAGTTCACCCCCTCAGTGTTGTCATGGAGATATGACCTAAACATACAGACTAGAATTTTTTTTTTTGTACCAGGCTTTAAATATGTTTAAGTTTACTATGAAACTACCTATTTAATATGGTGGTCATGAAAAACTGCTCTATTATGAATCCATCCCCTATTGGCCACTTGGGGAACTTTCAGCACATCCGTATTGGATCAACCAGGAAGTCGCTGTAGTTGGGGCTTGGTAAAGTTATGTCAGAATTATTGTCATCTGATACGGAATTTTCAAGCTTTTGTCACAACACAAGTTACACTCCCTGAAGTCACCTGTTCAGAAGATGTTGTTAACTAAAACTTTCCCTCCTGTTTTACCGTTATCCCCTTGAATGATTACAGTATAATCTAACTGAATCTGACATGTTTTACAGGTCATCTAAGGGCGCACTCACACTGTCCATCCGTACCGTGCCCAAGCCCGCTTCACGTCTAAAGTCTAGTTCTTTTGACCAGTGTGAGTACAACCTTGCCGAGCGGTCCTGATGTCTGTTTATACAGTATACGTCTGTTCCCCGCGACGGACCTTTAAAAGAGTGTCGCCGGACGGTTTGCGGTGGTCTGATGCAGAGAGTGAGGACTGCAGATTTGGACAGATGAAACATTCAGAAACAGTCTGACAAAACCAAATCCCAGATGACATATAAGCAAGAGAGGTGGGACAATTACCCTAAAGCATGGCGCATGGTACAAATGGACAGTTTAAGTTCTTCCTAAGTAACATGAAAGAAAACAATCCACCATAAAATCTCTGGTAGCTGTCAGTATAATTACCGTCCAGTCCCAGCTTGGTGAGATAACGGTTGTTATGATTTGTCACTACCAATACAATTGAATTGATATTGAATTATAGTTTTTAACAAATACACTATATGGTGTGTTGTAAACCATTTATTATTTATCATGCCATGGGGGCTTAAAATAAAGTATTACCACAAATATTGGTGTCAAAACCTACTCTTCAGGCTCCTATTTGAGGTCAACATTTTAATAAATATTCATAATAATAATACATTTATGACAGTAAAAACTTTAATTTCTCAACAAAGACTGTATTGGTTTGCTCAGCTATGATTTTGTTATGAGCCATTACAGGGGGGACATATCCAATTAAAGCAGGGGGGAAATTTCCTGTCCACAGGGAACATCATAGAGACTAATTCCGCTTCCCACTCAGGACTGGCTGATAGAAAGCTCAGAACTGGAACTGGTGTACTGATGACTGAAATGACTGAATGGCATATTTCCACATGTGAATATGGGTGGACAGTCAGAGGTCCAAGTAATTACATCCTGCTGTCTTGTTGGTGACAGTAATTGAATTTGGGCAAGAAGGTAGATCACCTGTGCCGATGAAGATTCCACCTTTACTGAGATACAACTGGTTTCCATTAATGTCTCACAATGTTCAGAATCCAAGGTTTTGGATTTCTTCAGTCCTTGCAGATTCATCCTATCATAGTGGTTACTGACTGTGTTCCGTTGTTGGCCTGATCACGAGGTATAATTTAGGAGGGTAGATAATCATTATTAAGCTGCAGCTGTGCTGGGTAAAATAGCCGAGCTCTGTTTGTCCACCTACTGAAAACACACCAAAAAACCCTCCATTCCATTTCCAGGGGGGGGGTATTAAAGCTCTTGATGAGCTATTTTGCCTGTCAAACAAGGGAGTGTGCATTTAAAACCAATACATAGAAACCAAAAGACCCTTAACAGACTGAACTATTTGAGGCCAAAAGAACGTGAGTGCATTTGAAAAGATATGTTTTTAAATTAATGTCAAAATATTGTTTAGAAATTATGTTTTCATCCATGTTTATGATGTTTTGATATTAAGGTTTAATTCAATAAACACAGTCAGGACAAAGTATGGACATTTTTTGTTTTGACTCTCCTATAAAGTTGGCCAAATGTAATAATTATAATAATAGATCAATTTTATATTGCGCTTTTCTCCTCGTTTTACACAAAAATTAAGATAGACAATCAAACAGGAAGCACGTTAAACAACACTAGAGCAAAAGAACATCCCATTAATAGAAAAACAGAGGGTGGAAGATGGTGGATTTTAGTTGTTGTAGGTGATCCTGAAGAGATGGGATTGAAGCTGACTCTTGAAGGATGGGAGTGTTTCTGAGTTCCGGGTGGCGAGGGGCAGGATGTTCCAGAGGGCGGCAATGGCAAAGGCTCGGTCCCCCAGGCTGCGATATGTGCTTTTGTTGATGGGGGTGAGAAGGTTGGTGTCAGTAGAGCGGAGGCGGTGAGTGGGGGAGTGGCGATGGAGGAGATCAGTCAGGTATAAGGATGCAAGGTTTTTGAGGGCTTTGTAGGTGGTTAGGAGAATCTTGAAGTTGATACGTTGTTGTATGGGAAGCCAGTGAGGTTCACGGAGGATGGAAGTGACCTGTCTTCTGGAGGGGGAGTGAGTGAGCAGTCAGGCTGACGAGTTTTGTACATATTGCAGTTTTTTAAGTGCAGTGGATCGGAGGCCATAAAGAATGCTGTTGTAGTAGTTGAGATGTAACTTATTTCCCTCTGGTTCTCACCCCTAGATATGATAGAAGTGGAAGAAAATACTGTGATATAGCATATAACATTTTACAAATATGATGATAACATAAACTGGTGATACTGTATATTAGTGATATAAGTAACATAATGCAATGTTGAATAAAACAGTGTTGTTATTTTACTTCTTATACAACAACTCCCATATGTTATTTATAAATATATATATGGGGACAAGTTGCAGGTGTATTGATTGTCCCAAAAAATTACTTACATTTTGAAATATTAGATTTAATATACTTTTTAAAGCAACGACGAGTGGCAGACAGAGCCCAAGAAAGACGCTAAGAGCACATGTTTTATGAAAGGCATTGCATGAAAATTGAACAAAATTCATTTTTGGCATATAATCAACCAATCAACACTTGATCCTCAAGACATCCCTGGAAGTGATGCTGTGATCACCGGTTAATAAGAGTGTTGAGTGGTGAGGCTACAGGATCTATCCAAGATAAAAATAAAAACCACCATTCCATAATCTCTAATTAAATCAGACTTTATCTTCAAACTTGAATTTCTAGTTAAGGTAACCTTACAGTCTCCCATGGGAGAAATTTGTCTTGAAGAAAGCCACGCGTTACAAGCATGGTAAAACACTTCTATCTTAGTGTCTATCTATCCTCCAGGAGCTGCCCATTGATCAGTTTAACTGACAGAGGGACAAATTAATCTTTATAATGTTTGGGCTTTTGAACTTAGTTTGAACTAACCACAGGAACCACTCTGCATTTAGGGCACTCTTGGATATAAAGCTAACCTGACTCCGCCAGATGGATTGATTCGCATGATTCTCATTTGATCAGCATATCCATCTGGGAATTCTGGTTTGGAGATCTTTTGGGAAGGGGCGAAAATAGTGGTTGCTGATTGGATAAACCATCTGTCTATCGGGCCAAATCAACCAATCAGATCAACAAAGCATATGATGTGCTAACAGAGCGTCGCGGCAAAGCTCAGGAAGTAAACAACATCTCGGTAAAGGATATTTGCTGTTTGTGTAATGCAAATTCATGGATAAAAGGCACAATTTCAGGTGCCCGGTCCATATTCATACAGAAGGATCCAAGAGAAAAAAGCGTTAGCGAGTGGCTAACAGAATTAGGGCTACCACTGTCTGAAAATGTGTCTAGATCAGGTTGAATTTGCATGCGTTGCATCACACTTTCACCCGCCTCAAATCCAAGTTCGCTTGGCAAACAGCTCTAAATTTTCTCTGCGAGTAAAATACAATGGAGCTCACGAGATCAGATTTTTATTACGACGCTAATATAAAGCTTCAATGTGAAGCATTTACTTATTTTCTCTCTGAATATTATTTAAAGTCCATGAGATGTTTATTTGTAGCAGTCACCCTGTGTTTTAATTCTGTAGTGTCACAGATTAGTTTTGAAGAGGAAGAAATGATGATTGATTGTCCTATTTTATGGGAACATTGTAGCTGTTGAGAATAAAAGAGTTGATCCAACACTGGAAGGAGAGATGTAGCTGTACAAACCTGCAACACAGGATTTTAGCCATGTCAACTAGGTGACAAAACTGACAATTGGATGTACCAGCAGAATTCTAAATTAATAGTCCTCCCACCTTCTGCTGCTTTGATAGGTGCATTTTCACCAGCTGCACAACTATTAGATGAATTGCCATGAAATGTTGCACAGGCATTAATGTTCCCTTGAGAATGAACTGTAATAATTGGTGGTCTTCTGGCTTTTCCTCTGGCGCAATCATCAGGTGAAAATTAGTCCAATACTTTGGATTGTGACCAAATCTCTAATGACAACGCCAGTAGTACTTATATGCAAACAGCATGCTAACATGCTATACTAAGGTGATGAACATCATACTACTACAATACACTACTACTAATTTTTATTCACTAGGTGCAATGATTGCAGCTGAACATGATGCAGTATAAGGAAGGCTACTGATGCATTTTGAAAATACTCTGTGAAGTGTCAATCACGTTTGAATTCAGTCTTTCTCATCAAACCCATTTGGTGCACCCTTGAAGCCCAATAAAAAGTTTCTCTCCTTTTAAAGAAATATATATTTTCAAGCCTGTATTGTTTAATCAGTAGGCATCTTTTCCTTCTCTGCCTTTTGCTGGTGCTACCAATTATCAGTATGCTTTACTACCCTATTACGTGCCTCCTTGTGTGTCCTTGTATCTTGTTCTAGAGCATTAGACACAAACAAACTGGGGACTCGCTCATCAAAACATTGCTCCCTTATGGTCAAAAACTCCACAGAGTAACTTTAAGGTCATGCAAAGGGCAAGTCTCCTGGGCCTGACCAATCTGGCCATTCTATGATATCAACTGTCTGCATGTGGAATGACGAGAAAAGTGCAATCCTAAAGCAGCTATTTTACACTTTTTTTGAGGCTGTGCCCATGTGTCATCCTCCCATACCTCTCTGCTCTATTAAAAACATTAAGTAGAATTAGGCCAATCGTAATTGAAAGCCCATCTTTTATTTTGAATGCTTGTTGCCGTGGAGATGGAGAAGCTTTGCCAGATCAACATGTGGTTCAGTCAAATTAGGTCTAATTAGGTCTCTTTGCCTATCTGCAGTCCATTTCTCTCCTCAGGCCCCGTTTATACGTACAGTTAATTTTTAAAAACAGAGACATTTCCCTGCGTTTGTGCCCTTCGTTTACACACAAACGGAGAATTCACCTCTGAAAATGATTCTCTATAAAATCTTCGGCCAGAGTGGAGATTTTATAAAACTCCGGTTTTACGTTTGCATGTAAACAGAAAAAAAAACAGAGATTTCCGCAGCTGACGGTAAAGTATGCACCAGAACCTCATAGGTGTGACCTACGGTATGTTTCCGTTCTCATTTGGCTGTGGTGACCATGGATCATTGGCTAACGTGGGCTTGAGCTTCTCTATACACTGCCACCTACAGGTTTGACAAACTCTTGACAGCATATATACAGCATATGTAAACCATAGACTGTATGGGGTAAACACATTTTCTTTGAAATTAGCCGGCCACATGTTAATGTAGCACAACACTGAGCTAACAGATAGAGATTGAGTGTGTAGAGATTGGCTCCATCAGGGTTTATTGGAGTGAGATTTGTTTTTAAGTTGATTGTAAATCATTACATACTGCATATCATATGCATCTCTTGGCTTTTGGTTAATGTGACTTTTCAGTGAGCTTTTAACATAAAATATTTAATCTAAAGTGCTAAAGAGTCAGGGTGCTTATGTTGCCATAGTAAGTGGAATCCAGTGAAGAGCACTGCTTCTCTTTTTACATGTCGTTTATAGTATTGCTGCAGTGTTGGGAACTTCTACATCCGAGCACCAGCATGAAGGTCATGCTTATTTTATTTTCAGTTTCTGTCATTTCTGTCCCCTGTTTTATTTTGTACTCACTTTGTCTTTTGTTTCAGGTCACTACTGCCCTTATGTTTTTCTCGCCTTTGGTAATTACCTTCTGTACCTTCTGTATTTAGTCTCTCCCAGTTTTTGTCTTGTCTTTTTCCAGTAAGTTCTAGCCTTTGTTTCCAGTGGTTTTTGACCAGTGGTTTTTGACCAGTGGTTTTTGACCAGTGTTTTGATTATTGGATTTGTGTTATAAGCCCTTTTGTACCTTTGCCTGGATCTTTGCGTGGCCTCCTGACTTATGGCAAGGCTTGGAAAATGTTTCCACTGCATTTTGAGTTGTGAATTTTGGTTAATTTCTCAGTTGTTTCCACTGAGTGTTATATGAATTGGAAAATTGAAGCATTGGCTTCAACACGATTCCAATATTTTTTAATTTTTTTATTTTGATTGGACAAGATACTTGGTTTCATGTGATTTTCAGACTTTGTTCTCTTTTTTTGTTCTCTTTTTTAGAAAGTGGTGATATGATCAACATTTGATGGCCCAGAGAATAAAATATAGGTAGTAGAAATGTATTCACAATGATAATTATCCAATGATAATTAAACAATAGACTGAAGTTCTTCCTCTCTAGATCCCTGCTAATTAAGAAAAATGTTTTCCGTTGAGGTGAGAACATCACATCATCATGAGTATGTCAGAAGGATGATGCTTTGGAGATTTTATATAGTGTTATGGGGACACCTGCAGGTTTAACTCTGATATCTATTCTGTGGGTAAATTGGGCTTTTTATTAACATGTGACATACACTACCAAATGCACCACATTTACGTGACATGGTAATTTCACCCAGATCCCAGCTGACATTGGCCGTTAGGCGGGGTACGACCTGGACAGTACACCATCTATCACAGGGCACATAGAGACAGACAACCACACTTTTAACCAGGAAGTGAGGTGGCAGTGCTAACCACCACACCACTGTTGCCTGTAGATTATTTTTCTTAGATTGTAATGTATTGTCTATTAATTTTCGAAACATGTATCATGAAAAGGAGACTGAGGGGAGAGTGGAAACCTTTAGTATAAACTTGCTGTCAAAAAAGAAGCAAGAGGAATTATGGGGAAAGAATCCAAAAAAAGATGCAGTGCAAGAGAAAATCCACTCTGTGCTATTCTAAACACAACGCCACAGTCTCCAGAAAGATTTCCTAACTTCCTATTTAATGTAATAACTACCAGTTCTGTCCTTCAGTGTGACACATAAAATTATTATTATTTCAATAAAAACTGTTCAGTGTTTCAGAAGGGGAGATATAGACATCACTCATCTTAAATTGGTACAGTTTTTACAGGCTGACAGGAAAGTCTGACTTGCATTTATTGGAACAGTATATGAAAGTAAGTAAGTGTCTAACAATAAAGATAAATCTTGTATGTTTGTCTGTATATTTTTCAAGACTTTTTCTTGATTTATTTCCCATATAGGACATATATACAGCACACTTCACACATTTCAAAAGAATAGAAAATCTAATTTCACACAGCATAAATGTGTGTATTTTTTATTTCTTCAAAAACATTTTTTTTACTGCATTGGGAATTGCACATGATTAAGGGATTTGATGCATTAAAATATATAGACCTTATGGAAACTGTCATATCTTTTTATAATACACAAAATAAATCAATTACATTAGAATATCTGCAAATGAATTCAGGGAGCAGCTGTAATGCTCACAGTCCTCCACTTGATGGCAGCATTGTGACTTGATGGAACATGCATGCACGTGAGCATAAATCTACTAATCTCACTAATGCCATTGAGACCATACTAAATATTTGACATTATGTGTACAGTGCTTTGTGTGGTTTGTGCTGTTTAGGATGATGGTGAAAAGACCTAGAGTAAACATGTAGTGCTATATTGGCTTTTCCAACATTTATTTATTCCTTCAGTAATTATTCTCTTATGTTCATCTATCTGTCTGTTGGTTTAATTGTCTCTCTATAAATCCATTCAATCTATTTGTTTACCTGTCTGGTCACTTGGTGTTTTTTTAATGTTTGTTCAACTCCTTCCTGAATGTGTTCTTTTTTTTTTCTTTTCTGTTTCTACTGGCAAGCATCTTGATGAATTGTGTAATTTCCATTCACTTTTACCTTTGGAAAGCGCTGGGTAAATGAGCACAAAGAAATATTGCTGCTTATAGCGCGGGTAAAAGCACTGACACAACTTCTATTAGACAATCAGACAATAATGCAAAACCGAAAAAAGAAAGTTCCCAGACTTTTTTTAATCCTCGAGGAGCGCTCGTTTAGTTATTTCCTGTCGACTTGTTGTTGAAGAGAGGTCTTTGTTTCTCCAAGATCAAAATTCAATGAGTAGAAAACCCAATGGAGTGTAATAAGAAAAACAAAAACAAAAGCCCTGCATAGCCAGCCAGGAGGTATAGAACGCCCTTTGTGATTCATTATTTATGGTAATGCCCTGCATTTTTGTTTTTTTAAAGACATGTCCTTTCCCCATGTTGCTAGGAATTATGCACTGCCTGTAGTGGAGCTGCTATGCTTCGTTGCTTACTAAATCAACAACTCCCCCCCGCAGCCGAGCATCCCTCTCAAGCAAATCGTGCCGGGGCTCATTTTGATGACATCATCATTGCTGTCACTCTCATTGTGGACAGACCCCTCTGGGTAAAAGGGTGTCACGGACTGCTGCACACTCATATCTGCTCGCCTGTTGCCCCACACAGAAGTATCCCCAATCAGAAGTCCCTGCTGTGTTGCTTTGCGGCAGCGGATTATACTTGAGGACTTCATCTTAATCACATTCACTTTCATTTTCTTTTATCTCCACAGTGCCATGCCACACTGGCTGCGAAACATTCCACAAGTGGCTGCACACAAGCCTCTTGGAGCATATGCTTTCACACACAGGGACAAACACGTCGCCATGCGCACACACACTGGAGATCAAAATTAGAAGACAAATTATAAATACTTGATTTATTCTGACATATTGTTATTTTTTGATTGTTCAGAATTTGATAGAATATCTGCTGTGGCTGTACCCCTGCTGTACTAGAATGTTTTTATTTTTAAATAGCAAAGGCAAACAGTGATCAAAATTAGAGAACAGTAACCATTGTGTCAGAAGAGAAGATTTCAACAATGTTTTCTTCTCTAGGATTCAAAAAGGAACAGTAAGTGTAGAGGCCACAGCTTTGAATGACTTCAGCACATCTGAACCCACAGGACATCACTAGTTTCTCACACTGCTCTGGTTTGATCTTGGTCCGTTCTGACTCAGTCTCTTCCACATTTCACTAACTGTAGTGGGTTTCTTAGACATTACTTTGTTGCAGAGGTTTTTCCAGAGTTTCTCTATGAGGTTTAGACCTGGACTCTGGGCCGTTTCATTGTTTCAAAATTCTTAGCTTCAAGGAACCTGTTGTATTGTGACAGGGGACATTGTCTTGCATGAAAATTGCAGCTGATGTGAGACAATTGCAGTGAAGGTATTGCTTGTTGTTGAAGGAGGTTCCCATAAACATTTGCATTCACTCTGCCATGTAGCTGTACAAGAGGCCCAACTCCTGCTGCGGAAACATCCCCCAAACCATGACATGACATTGCTAAAGTTCAATTTATTTGGGTCTGATGGGAAACATTATGTTCAGAGTCGGACTGGGGTAAGACTGAACCCAAAGTGTGTAAAGAAGTCAGCTAAATTTGGAGGAGGAAGTGTCCGGATCTAAACCCCAAAGAAAATCTCTGGAAAATCCTTGGTGACAAAGTATTGTCTAAGAAACCCACTACAGTTACTGAACTGTGGAAGAGACTGAAGAAGAATGGACAAAGATCAAAGCAGAAACTAGTCATTCAAAGCTGTGGCCTCACTTCCTGTTCATTTTTGAATCCTATAGCCCGAAGAAAACATTGTTTAATATTTCTCCTTTGACACAGTGGCTACTGTTCCCTTCTTTTGTTCAAAATAAAGTTTTTTTGTGTTGAAGTGCCTTGGTTATTTAAAAAAACATGCTAGTAAAGCAGTGGTACAGCCACAGCCAATATTCGATCGAATTCTGCACCATTAAAAATAACAGTATTTCAGAATAAATCAAGTATTTATATTTCTTGTTTGATTTGATGTTAAAACTTTCTGCCTTAATGCCACACCGCTTTTAATGAAAATGTCTAACCTAACTAATAACTACTGCAACCACATTCACCATAAAAACCACTTGATGTGCAGAAAGCATCCAAATGCAATGCATTTATTATACATTATAGATGTCTTGTAAATGCCTATTCTTATGCATGATTCACTGGAAACTGTGTCTATGTGTAATTTGGTGCTGACTCAGCTGCAGTTTCGTACATTTGCTTGTACATTTTCAAACTGAAATGACAAAAGTGTTCCCCTTTATCTACTTTAAGCAGACAGACATGGTTCACTGACCTTGACAATAGATAATAAGTTGAAGAATTACAATACAGATTAAAAAGAAAAGATTAAAAACACAAAAATGGATCAGTAAGTATAACAATAAAATTCAGTGGAAGGCAAAGAATTCAGCTCTTTCACTTAAAAGGAGCAAATCCACACTGTGAAAATACACCATGACAAAAGTCCTGCAGTGTGTTACAGTATAAAAATATTGCATGCAAAATGTACTTTAAAGTATCCAAAGTAAACAGATAAAATTCAACCACTGCTTAAATGATACCTAACTTTTTTATTTGGGTTATTTTATTTTAATTTTATAAAATAACTTATTGTACCAGATTTATATGAAGCTCCCAAACACAGTACCATGTTTTACCAAAATCCATTCCTCATCGATCATTATTGTCATTACCAGCTGTCAGCGTGTTTGTGTTTTTCCGTGTCATCATGGTCAGAGGTCAGGCAGGGGGAAGAGGGTGGGACTTCAAATTTTTACTAAGTGCTGTGCGACATGCTAGAATGGTAAGAATCGCTTTAATGTATAAAATGTATTCTAAGGTGTTACACATACATATTTCCGATAGTTTGTATTGATATACATGTATTTTAGCATGAATGTGCTTCATTCAAGGTGTCATTAAAAACCTATCCATTTATTTACCTAATGAAGTGGTAGAAGCAAAAGGGAGAACATTTCTCAGTTGCACCAACAGTCACTGTCTTGCACTTCACCTGGAATTTTAATGAATGAGTAATCAGACAAGTAATGCATACTGTAGAGACCACTGAGGTGAACAAAGCACTGAATGTACGGCAGCCGTTTCTCTGTTAAAGCAAGCTGGGTCTCTTCACTGCTCTTTGAGCACTTTTGACCTTGCTCTGCGACTCCAGACACACACTCAGAGAAACATAGTTTTCTCAGACATGGCAGCGGGCCAAAATAAATAACCTGCCCTCAGAGTGTCGGCAGAACCGCAAGAAATACAAAACCCAAGACCCGGCCCAGCTGCACTCACTCACAGGGCTATCAGCGAATGGCTTGCTGAAATTTTAATTGTCCGAATGCATCATGTGGTTTGGAAACAAAATCAAATCAGGACGGATCATCCTTCCTCTTTGACACCCATCCAGAGGAGAGCAGCATTTTTGATTAGGGTTTCATTTATTTATTTTAGGTGGCTCTGATTTCAAGGTTGGGTTACACCAACTTGGGGGACAAACAGATGACATTGTATGGATAGGTAATTCAAGAGTCTGCATGCGTCGATCCTCACAGATAAGCGGGAGATAAGAGACAGGTGTCTTGTAGAATAGAGGACATCCATCTAGAAATTCAATCGCCAAAGCTCAGTCAAAAATGGTTTCCACGAAATAAAGGGAGTGATATCAATACCTTCCTTCAATTAAGGAGATCAGAATTTCACACATACGTACTGGCATTTATTTATCTTTGCACCACTGGTTATTCAGCTTGACATACAATGGATGCAATTAGTGACACCAACTTTCTTAAACATTTTGTAGGTTTTCCATATGAAGTATTAATGTGATGTCGTGGATGTGAATGTGTGTGTGAGTGTTTTACTGTCCTCGCTACAAGGCTGCAGACGTTTCCCCTCCTGTCCCGTCTCACTATCGTATCAGTTGTCGGTTGTCACCACACCAGTACAGCTGTAAATGTGATTAAGGAAATGCTAGAAGCGGACAGTAGACAGTGCAGCTCTTGTACACTGTAACTGCGTGTGCGTGTGTGTGTGTGTATGTGTGTGTGTGTGTGTGTGTGTGTGTGTGTGTGTGTTTGTGTGTGTGTGTCTATGTCACCGGGAAGGATCTGATGCAATGCAGTTTTTTAATTGCTAAACATTAAATTCACCCAACTTTCCTGAATGCTTCAAGATAATGTAGGTTAAAAACTGAATAAATTAATTTAATCTAACATGCAGTTTTGATACTTTAAATTCTAACTCTGCAAATGCATGACTGAGCCCCCCCACCCCCCCATCTTCCTCAGGAGTAAAAGCTTGCAGTCATCGGGTCTATCGTCGATTTGCTGAAGGTGCATTTTAAAATACAGTGGAAGTCTGTGTGAGTGATGGGACGGCACTACGGTGAGCAAATATTGGAAAAAAAGGGTGATGAACATCTCTGACATTCAAGGTAAGGACATATGGTCAGGAAAAAAAAAATCAATGATATTCTACTCAGCAAAGGGACATGAGGGGCAAATGGAGTGAGACCTTCTGCAGAGTCACTTGATCTTTTTAGAGCAGATGCAGACCACACTGATTCCTACAGCATGTTTGAATGATAACAGCAAAAAATAGACCATGACTTGAATGAAGGTCAAAGAGTAAAGAATAAGCTCAATGATTAAAAATGATACTGAACATTGTGATAATTAAATGTATCTATCAATTTAAAATACAACCTTTTCGCCTGAGAATGAATAGTGTGGCGGAATTTAATGTCCTTTCAGGTTATTATTAATCGTCCCGGCCATTAATAATTGGACAGTAAATATTCATTACCCGCCTCTATATCATGACATAAAGGCTATGTCTGGCCAATTAAAAATGCATAAGGAGTAATGGGGCTTTATGAATAACTTAGCAGATGCCTTTCAAATGCTTGAGCATGGGAAAAGCAACAAAACAATATGACAGTTTTCTTTACAACATATAATAGTATAAACAAAACTAAAAATGGGCAATGCATCTTGAAGGTCTTTACAAACAAAACAACACATCACAAATTAACATTAACAATGTACAGTGATGAATTTCATCATCAATATATGCATCAACTGAGATATGACTACACACTGTCTATCAAGTGTTTTTTTTCATAAATACTGTTACTGAATAATATTTACTGTATAGTCATTTTTTTTATTGTTTAACTTATTTTTCATGCTGATTGTTAATTCAAGTGTACTGTAGTTGCCCAGTAGATGTCAGCTTTGTATAAGAAAAGGTGTTAGTGACACCTACCTTACAGATACTTCAACAGTCACATCCAACCCAGTGTCCAAAATGTAGCCAACTGGATTTTCACACTTTATTTTACTGAGGCGCTAATTCACAGAAGTACGTCACATAAAATAATGTTATACGTGGCATTTAATTAATCTCTAAAGCTCCTACTTTCATAAGTCTTAATACTACTCTAAGTAGATGATCACCTGGTAACCCAATTAGTAATTGTTAGTGAATTAATGAATGAATATGTGCAAATTACAGCCTGTATTTGGAACTACTTTTACTTAGAATACATGTATGAGCGACAGTGAGCAATTTTGTGACCTTTATTCAGATCATGATTTTCTTGTATGGAGTGTAATTAATCCCCTTTGAATTAGAGCACCTGTTACTGGCATAGCAGGCTGGGTTAAACCACTGCTAAATTGAGTAGTGTTACTGGCACCAGTTGTATCCCCGTAGTTGTAGTGATGTTAAGTTGAAATGACTTCAAAGTGGGCTACGCTGCTCCGGTACTACGGCTGGTCCTTGCTCAACTGTGCACGTAAAAGAAGGGATATGCACAAGTTGTCTGAGCAATATCACCGAGCTGCCCCCTCTGGAGGAGAAATCATTGTTTTACTTTTGTGCTCATGGTTGCTGTTCTTCATGATCCTAACACATCGGGCAATATTACCTTATATTATACTATCACATCACATGAACCAATGTTAGCTACCTGGCTAACATATAGGCAGCAGGCTACATGCACGATAACTCTTCAGTACTTCTTACCATTACATTTAGTAAGTAATTTCATTTTAATTTAGTATGTGCCATCTGTTTTCTGTGAGGTAAGTACACTATTGTATAATATGAATATAATACAACATAATCTTTTAATAATCATAATTCATTAAACAATTTACTAAATAAACATGTATTTGTGACTAGTTATATAACCATTCATTACACCTTTCAGGTACATGATGATGATGGGTGACACCTAAAATGGGGGATGGGGTTTTTCAGGTTAGAGCAGCTGCTCCTCAAAATGTCTGTGTACATCCCTGTGTAAAAGTAATAGATTAGACCTTCTACACCCCATTTAGGGGGAAAGCTCCTCGTGTTCATACTATTACATACTCTTTTGTGCTTATTTGTTGAGACAAAGTTCAGAAAGGCATCCAAAAATCAGCTGCGGTTGTGTGAGTGGCTCACTGATCACCTTGGAGGGCTGTGTGTGGATAGAAAAATATATTTTTGGTGTTAATAGATTCATTCAGCTTCTCTTGGGTTGCTTCTCTATGCTACCTATTTGGCAATAAACCTGAATATGATTCTAAAGTGGTGCTTAACAAAAGCTTTGTATTCAGATTTTAATTTGGATGCTCCAGTCACTATTTATGTCCGGGATATGTAGCATTTCACTCAGGGAGCCTTTTGACAAACATGTTTTTTTGACAGGGATTTGTTTATTTCCAGAACACTCAGCTGTCATGTACACATGTCCCATTATTTTGAAAAGGCATTGCTGTGGCCACCTTGACTTGAGAGCTACAGTATGTGTGACGCCGCTGCTCGTGGCCCCGTCCTTACGTGTCCCCATCCTTACGTGTCCTTATTGTGACCGCACCAAACTTTTACATGCAGTTTTAATAACCAATGGATATGTTTTCATAATATGCATGTTTCCCCCGTCAATATACATTGCCATGGACTGTTTTATGTGTTAGGTGTTTAGTTTGTGTGTGCAGATGGGTGCTTACATATTGTTAAACCGCACCAAACTGTTCCCTTGCATTTCATTTATTCTTTCAATGACTCACTCGTGATAAAATTCTGTTTGGTTGCGTTAAAATATTCATCAAATCTAAGTCTAAGGCTTGATCATAATGTCTGTGTTGAGAAAATGATTGCTGTACAGTGTTTGCTTATTGTTTTATACATTGTTAAGTATAATTTCTCACCATATGAGCTGTTCTCTTCACATGTACTGTGAATGTAGTGGGATGTGTCTATTCATGTATGTTAACTGTAAGGCCTGATGTATTGATATGTTATAGGTACCTTCTTAACTCTATTTAATGCATATTTGCTGAGTATAATGGTATGTACCAATGTGGGGTTGTTCGGTCTTCCAGATAAAAGGGATGTGTTTTAGTTGCATAGGAGATCACTTTAGGAGGGGAAGCAACGCTATGCTTTCCTCTACCCTTGCTGTGGGAGGTATTTTGCAAACCTTACCTAAAGCCTTGATTGTAGAAGTGCTTTTGTTTGGGCTTTTGATTAGCCTTAGTCTTTGTATAATTTTTTTTTTTTGTGTGTTTTCTTTCTTTTTATTTACACTTTTTCACACCTGGTGGTGGAAAAATAAATTGCACCATAATATAATTTTTTGCCTCGCTGCTGCCTTTTGTGCCAAGACCCTCAACGCACTACCCTTTGACACTAAGCTTGATGACTGGAATTGGAGTAAGGGGAAAAAATACAAAATCGACTCAGATCTGTCCGCTGCGCTGGCAAAGTCCTAACATTCCTAACATTTCTTTTTTTTCTCTGACCCACTCCAACTTTTCACTTTTTCTGTTCTTTACTTTCCATTTAATTTGTATTTTCCTTCAACTTCGCTCTTTCTGTTTTGATTTCATCTGATTATTTCCCACTTGACAACAGCCGTTACCACACCATATAGAATGGGTGTAGCCTGTTTACAATGTCTGGACTGTGTAACCCCTCATCAGGCGGGTTGTTCCAACATTTAGTGAGCCAAGGCTGGCAGCGTTGCATAGTTTGTGATGAAAATAAAGGTTGGGGGCATCTATTAGCTCAGCTCCCACCATACTTTTATACATCAGCTGGACCCAAGTTCCAGGTTTATAGCAACAAAGGTTCTCCTGTGATCATAGAAAGATACCTTTACCCCCAGGAGGTACAACTACTGCTACCAATTTATTTAAATATGAATACATTGATAATCGATGTATCACATCTCGTTTTCTCTCCTACGTCCACCTAGCAATGATGATTCCTTAGCTACCACAGTATAAATCACTTTGTTGGGAATCTCACTGTCGGAATAAAGTTCAAAATTCTACAATACTGATTATTTGATGCCCTTCATAGAATGCACTGACAATGAATCATCCTCCAGCGGTATCTGTGCGCAGTGTTTGAATGTTTACCCCGAGCGGCTAGTTTGCTATGCTGCACAAGCTCTCTTAACTTTTTTAAGGAATTATTCTTACACCTATTTACTAGCCTGATATCAGACAGAATTGTCAACTAGTTTCACTACGTTTCCAACTTCAGTCTGACATTGTCTGCACTGATGTTAGCATTGTCTGATTTCCATGGGGGAGATGATTTGATTTTCCCTAAGCATCACAAGAGACTTTTAGTGCGAGACGGCTAACTTCCCGTTTAATGCTATGCTAACTTGAAGGGGTCAAATAATTCAATCATGCGGCTCTTCTAAACAAAGACATATCGTGGAGGTTGCAATGCTCAAAATAATTTATCCACTACTATCCACCACCAATGGAGAAACGTAGTGAACAGAGTAGGCTACAGAGTAGCACAGTGGTATGATGTGCAAACGTAAGTGTTTAACTAACCTGGTTGTGATTGGCTAATCGTTAGTCCCTGCACAGCGCTCATTGGCTCAAGTTTTTTTTGTCATATTGCCAAACAAATCAGTCCACTCTGTGGAGTGGGTGGATTCTAAGGTCTGGGCCCAGGTAACCTATTTACCTCACCAAAGAACAGAAATACAACCAAACACCTTCTGAATTCAAGTTTGGCTCTTTCACCGACCCAAGACTAGCTTAATTGCCTCATCACAAAACACACCTAAGGCAAACTTGACTAAAATAATAGAAAACTCACTTTACTCTGTTTTTTAAAAACTTTTTTTTTTTTTTACTATTTTTCATGTCAAGATACACATGCCCTAAATACACATGCACAAAACGGTCCTATATACATGCAGTAATGGAGAGATGTCCGAGCTAGGGGAGGAAGCAGAGAGAGCACTTGTCTTGGGGGGGATCGGTGCCTTGCTCACCTCGGCAGTGCCCAGGATGTGAAATGGCACTCTCCATTTTTGTTCTATACCAGTGGTAGCTGCTGGTCTTTCAAGGAGGGGAAGCTCATTTTTCCAGCCTAAATCATAAATGTGTTTGTTTATTTATATGTAACTTCTACCATCCGTTCCTTTTCAAGAAAATCATCTGTGACCTTGTCGTACCAACCAGGCGTCTTTTCCAGGGACTTCAAGTCAAGTCAAGTCAAGTCAGTTTTATTGTCAAAAATTACAATATGTATGACATACAAATGCAAAAAATGAAATTACAGTCCTCTCAGACCCAGTGAAATCGGCATGATGTCAGATGACGGAGGGGAGGGGAGGTGTAAGGGTGGCTGTGGCAGGGGGCAGAGTCAGAGGGGGGAGGGGGGGCAGAGTAGGGAGGGAGTTGAGTCTCCTGACTGCCTGGTGGCAGAAACTGTCTTTTAGCCTGCTGGTTTTGGCTCGGAGACTCCGCAGTCTCCTCCCCGACGGCAGCAGGCTGAAGAGGCTGTTGGAGGGGTGGGTGGGGTCACCTGCGATCCTGATGGCTCTGCGGGTGAGACGGGTGTTGTAAATGTCCGACAGGGGGGGGAGAGAGACACCAATAATCCTCTCAGCTGCCCTCACGATGCGCTGCAGAGTCTTGCGGCAGGACACGGTGCAGGCGCCGTACCACACGGTGATGCAGCTGGAGAGGATGCTCTCGATGGTGCCTCTGTAGAAGGTGTGCATGATGGGGGTCGGGGCTCTTGCTCTCCTGAGCTTGCGGAGGAAGTACAGGCGCTGGTTTGCTCTCTTGGCCAGTGATGCTGTGTTGTTGCTCCAGGACAGGTCTTCAGAGATGTGCACTCCCAGGAACTTGGTGCTGCTCACCTGCTCCACTGCAGCACCGTCGATGGTGAGTGGAACATGCTGGGAGTGCCGTCGTCTGAAGTCCACAACAATCTCCTTCGTCTTCTCCACATTCAGGCGGAGATTGTTGTCCTTGCACCACGTGGCCAGGTGGCTCACCTCGTCCCTGTAGGCGGTCTCCTCATCGTTGCTGATGAGACCGACCACAGTTGTGTCGTCCGCAAACTTGATGAAGAGGTTGGAGCCGGATGATGGTGTACAGTCGTGGGTCAGCAGAGTGAAGAGGAGGGGGCTCAGCACACACCCCTGGGGGGCCCCTGTGTTGAGCGTGATGGTGCTGGAGGTGTTGCTTCCAACTCGAACTGCCTGTGGTCTCCCTGTCAGGAAGTCCAGCAGCCAGTTGCACAGGGAGGTGTTGAGCCCCAGCTGACTGAGCTTGTGGGTGAGCTGCTGAGGGATGATTGTGTTGAATGCTGAGCTGAAGTCGATGAACAGCATTCTGACGTAGGAGTCTCTGGTCTCTAGGTGGGTGAGGGCTGAGTGGAGGGCGGTGGAGATGGCATCGTCGGTCGAGCGGTTGGACCGATATGCAAACTGGAAAGGGTCCAGGGTGGGGGGGAGGGCAGACTTGATGTGTTGCATGACTAGCCGCTCGAAGCACTTCATGATGATGGGAGTGAGTGCAACCGGGCGGTAGTCATTGTGGCAGGTGGGGGACGACTTCTTCGGGACCGGGATGATGGTGGTGGCTTTGAGGCACGTGGGGACAACAGCCTGGCTCAGTGAGGTGTTGAAGATGTCTGTGAAGACATCTGTGAGCTCCTCAGCACAGTCTCTCAGGACACGACCAGGAATGTTGTCGGGACCCGGGGCTTTGCGTGCGTTGGTCCCTCTGAGGGATTTCCTCACGCTGTCCGGGGATAGCGTCAGCACCTGGTCGCCGAGAGGTGGTGAGGTCTTCTGTGCCGGGGTGCTGTTGTCAGCCTCGAAGCGAGCAAAGAAGTCGTTCAGCTGGTTTGGCAGAGTTGAGGAGTTGTCACAGGTTTGTGGAGAGGGCTTGTAGTCTGTGATGGTCTGTATCCCCCGCCACAGGTTCCTGGTGTCTCTGCTGTCTCTGAAGTGGTCGGCGATCCTCCTGGAGTATTGTCTCTTGGCTATCCTGATGCCACGTGACAGGTTGGCCCGGGCTGTCCTCAGGCCCATCTCGTCGCCGGCTTTAAAGGCAACGTTACGAGCCTTCAGGAGCCTGTGGACCTCCTCTGTCAACCATGGCTTCTGGTTGGCCCGGATGGAGATGGTTTTAGTCACCGTGACGTCTTCCATGCACTTCCTCATGTAGGACATGACGGTGTCTGTGTACTCCTGGAGGTCTGTGGTGTTGTCGTAGGTGGCTGCTTGTCTGAACATGCTCCAGTCAGTGGTGGAAAAGCAGTCCTGGAGTGCCTCTGACGACCCCTCAGGCCACACCTGAACCTGCTTCTTGACTGGTTTGATGACCTTCACCAGGGGCCTGTGAGCTGGCATTAGCATGACAGTGGAGTGGTCTGAAGCTCCGAGGTGGGGGAGGGGGAGGGCTTTGTAGGCCCCTCTGTGTGTGGTATAAACATTGTCCAGGATATTGTTTCCCCGTGTCGGAAAAGAGATGTGTCCATGGAGTTGTGGAAACACGCTTTTGGGGTTGGCGTGGTTGAAATCCCCAGCCAGGATGAGGAAGGCATCTGGGTGGGCTGTCTGCTGCTCACTGATGTGCTGGTGGAGTTCATTCAGTGCCTCACTCCTGTTGTTGGTGGAGCCAGGTGGGATGTAAATTGCTACCAGCAATATGGCACTGAATTCCCTCGGCAGGTAGAATGGCCGGCATTTGATGACCATAAGCTCCACCAGTGATGAGCAGTGTTTACAGACCACAGCAGCGTCACGGCACCAGGCATCACTGATGTAAACACAGAGTCCCCCGCCGCAATTAATTAATTACAAAGCCTCAATTTAATTAGATAACGTTTTTTAATCGTGTCCCACCACTAATTTTTAACAAAGACAAAGTCTCTGGGGATCGGTCAAGTCTTCGGATAAGTTCGGAACAACAGAATGAAAAACTTGGAAAATGCTCCGATGGACGTTTATTCTTCAAGATCGCCGATTCACTCATTTAGCTGTCAATCAAAAAAGGATTCCGCCTCAGACGGCTCATCCAATCATCATGCAGAAGCCGAGCCAGTCCACTGTTCCATAGACCCCCAGAGACGCTGAGCATCCGATGGGCGGGACAAAGCCCAGCATTTATCCAATGAGCGTCTAGTTTGGCTGCAGTTGAACAACCCGCTCTATGCTTCCCCATTGAAGTCAGTAGAAGCTGAGCGTCCGACTGTGTAAAGCGTTGTGGAGCTGTGGGGATGAATGAGGAGGAAGTTGTGCCGGTTACCTGTGATAAGGAGCTGATTCTGAACAAAAGATGAAGGCTTTCTATAGCGTATTTAGTCAATGAAATGTACACAGCAGTACATATTTCACCATTATTTTTGTTTTGCTTTTTTGATGACATTTTAGGGGAAGCTGAGCTTCCCTTGCAGTCTTAAAGCAATTGCCGCTGAGGTGACTTGAACCGGCAAACCTTCAGTTCCTAAACCAAATCCCTATGGACTGTGGTACTGCCGCCCCAAGTCGAAATAAACCCTTAATTCACGAGGTAAACATAAAACTATGATGGCTCTTTACCCTGTTATTCTCTGCTGTCTCTCTCTGTTGGCCTCTTTGTGAGAGCTGCAGCTCACTCTTCAGAGGCAGACAATTTTGCTAAATAAAGCGTTCAGTGTTTAAATGTTGATTTAGAACTCAAATGACAATGTCATGAATGAGGCTTTAAAGTTTCACATTTTTTAGTACAGTCCTAACTAAAGGTGTGTGCAGTGTTTTAGTTGACTACCTGTGTGTTACTTACTGCAAGACAGTCCTGGAACAAAGACACTTGTCACTCATTTGCATAGTATTTTTCATCATATTCTAACAGCAGAATGCTACACTTATTTGCTCCAGCAGCCAATGCACAGTCCTTACTAATGTCTCAGAAAGCACAGAAAAAGCTCTGAAAAACAACATTTAATGTTTACAGTAAAAGAATGTACTGCAGGTCTGCTGTATTGGATTGCAGTGCAAACATGTTTTATTTAAGCCTTTTAGTAAAGTGCAATAAATAACATTACAACAAAGTGCATTTCTTCATCAGAGTACAATAATGTTATTTACTGTGTGAACCACGTGGATGTGGGTCTAGATTTGAGCGCAGTCATGTAACAAGTGCTGGCTGATACTCTTTTCCAAACCATGGAGTGTTACGTTGAAACAGGTGGTGCATCTACTTAGTTGAACAGCTTGTTTTGGGTGGATGCTGGAAATAAACATCGACTGATCCAGAAACTTATTACGAGTATCTGTCCATTCTTGGACTGTTTTGTTGCAACAATGTCCAATTGAACATAACTTGTCTGTAATTGCTTTTTTTCATTCTCTTCTGAGCTTTTCTTTTGCCAGGTGCTACCAGGGCTCAGCAGAGATGTTATAGCTGTGCTGCACACTGCGGACAGTCATGGAGCCCCGGAGCACACGAGCGGACATATATATCACTTGACTGTGTGTCAGGACGATTACTGGATAAAGATCACAATATGACACTTTTCCTTTTCTGTGCTGGCTCAGTGAACAGAAGGAAAGCTCCTGCAGCTCAGCATGCTCCTGTCCAGGATATTGATCACAGATCTCAGACCTAAGACCTCTCAAGCCTGTTAGGAGAAAAATCATTCTGCCTTTTTCATTGTCAGAACTACACACTAATTCTCATTTTGGTAAGGACAGATTTTTACAAATGATAACGTGTCTACTGATTTCGGAAAAATGTTCCTTCAATTCTTTTGTTTCTCTCTAGCAGTATATTTTTAAGATTCATCGCAAGCTTAACAGCAGTTTTAATCTTTTTAATCTTCAGCAGATTTATATCCCTTTATTGTGGTGGAGTGATAGCATTATGATAGCATGCCACATCTTTGTGTGGAAGTAAACATTTTCTTGAGGCCTTTGTTGTGGGAAAATTAGTCAATAGGTAAATGAAGAAAGAAAGAGACAATAAGATCGGCTTTCTCCATGTGAGTTTATTCCAGATCATTTCCTTGCAAGGAAAACCGTCTTTCCGACCCCCGCGCAGATGGCTCCCGTCAGGAGGAGTGCAGGAGGTCAGGTTCTGTGGAATTTAAATACAGATAGCGCACAGCCCAGCTGACATGACGTTTACAGAAACATATCAGAACACAAGGGCGATTTGTCCTGTGTTGTGAGTTACTCAGTCATAATTCTAAATTTCAGTAGCACCTTTCAGAACTCTTTTCCTACACTCAGTGAGAACTATTTTCCATATTGCTCTTTGATTCATGCATTTTATAGAAACATACTGTACATTCACCATCGCTCAATGAAAACATTCAATCATTAACAAATACCATGAAAAGACAAACTACATGCCTCTATAATTTCTGTTTTCTCTATTCTCTCTGTTACACCCAAGCCCATTTGTTTCTATACTCATGACGTAAATCTTTAACAATGGGTCAAAAATGTAAACTTTCATTTAAAAAGTAAAGATAGTAGTAACTAGTAGTCTGTAGGTGTTTTTACAGAGTAAAAAGCGCATTTGTTTTGGAATATTTTCATTTGCGGATTAAAACATTTATGCACTAGATTGAGGCATTGATACAGGCGGTGTGGGATCAGTTCAAAATAAACTACAGTCACTATGTTGAGTTTTGTAGTTTTTGGAGCCCTACTGTATGGCACAGAGAACTAAGCTAATAGGACTAATTTATTTAGTGTTTCCACAGGATTTGACAGAATATCATCAGACATATTCATATCATTCACAGTTTGCTTTTGGTGAAAATATGACCATTGTGTTGTGAGTATTCATAGAATTATTTTGTGTGCTATCTAATGCCACTGGACATATTATAATTTGGCTTAGTTTATGTTGAAAAACATATTCCTCAACCTGCAGAGCTGTTATATGTTTATTTTCTCTCAATGTCCTTTTTCTTGGCTGTGCTAAAGGGAGAGCAGGCACTATGACCCTTTATCTTTTCTATTTTTTCTAGCATGGCTAGAAGCAAATCAATAGTGCAAACAAAAGCATTTTTATATATGCAGTGATTAGGTCATAAGCTACAGTATGTTACACTTCATTTCAGCAACAGCTGAGACCTCCAGTGGGGCCGGCTCTCCCACAGCCCCCTCCCCGCAGGGACATCATGAGAATCATAAATAATATGTGCTAATGAGATATGAATTGATTACACGGGGAAAAGCTTGACGCTCTCAATCCATCACCCTAAATGATGTTTAACAATAGATTACCAGCCAATAATTCCTCCAATATGAGATTAAATAAAATAGCAGGGCAGTTTTCAGCAGACTACCGCCGCCTCCCTCTCCTCCCATTTTCCAGCGGGTGGAAATAAATCTGCTCAATTACTGTACCATCAATCCGTTTTTCACCACTAAGGACATTATTATTTCATTTAGAGCTTGTTCATGCATCATAGATTATTTCATTTTACTCAGTCAATACGGAGAAGTGCAGTATTTTATGTTATCCACTGGGGCTTATGGTGAAGTGGGGTTTTAATGGAGTACGGGGCTTGCTGTAAATGGCAGAAACATGGTTGGCACCTGGGTGCAGTTAGGAAAACCCACATGAATATAAAGTATATATATATTCATGCTCACATATTCAGTTTTCTTGGAGATATATACATTTGCCCCATGCTCTCCTCAGGCACCTGACAGACAGTGAGAAAGTAGTCTTCCTTCAAACCTGTGATCAATTGAAACCACATTAGCTGTGCCTATAAGATGATTTGGAACATCACTTCAATCCCAAAGAACAATGAAAATTGGATAACACACATGCTCACTGGGCTCTAACTTAGCTGCAAATCATGTTAAGGTTTTCAGTGAAGCCAAAGTTGTGATTGGTTATTTCTCCTTTAACTGCATCAAGTTGTACCTCTGAGGGTTTAGTTGTGATGATCTGTGTTAATGTGTGTTCTTATCGCTTTTATATGGCTCAAAGATACACGGGCCTGGAAACAAACAAACGCAGAGAGCGCGAGTACTTGGAATGACATTACAAATAAAAGGTTTTGACCACTGGTTGTTCTCTTGACATGACATGGGCTCCAAAATGCAGCATTTTCACTTAGCAGGTTGGCAGTTGACTTATTTTTGACCAAGCCACATTCAGAATACAGAGAGAGAGAGGTTTTAGTAAGAATGGCATTAGAAACATCTTTATCTCCTGCAGGAGTGTAGTTTTATAGACTGAATGGTTCACTGATCCACTGACATTTCTTCTCCCTGCTGACCTGTCTCTAACTACTCATGTCCCATCATGCAACAGGCTTTGCAACTGTGTTACTCTAAAGCCGAGTTCAGACCAAAGATTCGCAACGCAACAAAACTGTTTTAGGACGTCTCAGGTGAAAGTTGTAGTGGTGTAAACTGACCTGTATCGTTGCAAATCTAGCCGGCTGATGTTGTTGCCAGTGATTCAGCTTGTCAAATTGCTAGCAGCTGGTTTTAGAACGTAACACACGTCACCTGTTTCAACAGCCAGTCAATAGAGGAAAGAGAGGGAGAGGAAAAAGAGGAGAGAGACAGGGTCGAGCGAGCAATACAGTAAATAAAGAGAGGGAGCGCCGGTCATAATCGAGAACAAAGCACTGAATCAGGGACATAAAACTGTGTTTCCTCTGTTTCATCTCTATAGAATTGCAGCTGTAGCAAGTGTCTCACTATCTCTGTCCTCATTTATATACAATGTTGGGACTCAGTCAATTATATCCAGCTACGAAAACAAGCCTGAAAAGTCGGAGGTTAGAACAGAAGTACAGAGAGGCGTTGCTATGGAGGTGATGCAACGTCTCCTATGGTCTCACTAGTGTGAACAGGCAGGTTTCAGAAAGTTGCAGACATGCACGTTGCAAGTAGTTGCAAGTTTCAAATCATCTTGTTGTGAATCTTTGGTCTGAAATGGGCTTTACATCTACTTTTAGAACTTCTGGATTATAGAGCATGTCCTAATGAGTTACATCAAAAACATGGGTTCTCATCACCGTTTTAAATCAGTTAAGATGACGATACCGGTCTGTCGCCTGGTCTAATACTATAGATCAGACTGAAATATCTCAACAATTACAGTATTACATGAATTGCCATGGTATTTTATACATTTATATTCCCAACAAAAATATTTGTGTCAAAGCAATAAACTTGAGTAGATTTGATAATTTCCAAATATCATGCTCTGACCATATAATACCACCGCGTTTCAACCACTACAGTCGAAAGCCCATTGTGTTGGGCACCAGCGCCATGATGAAACAACGCTAAGTGATGCCCTGGGAACAGACTGTGTGAGCATGATAATGTGCTCATATTA
The DNA here is from genome assembly GCF_963691815.1 of Echiichthys vipera. NCBI lineage: Eukaryota > Metazoa > Chordata > Actinopteri > Perciformes > Trachinidae > Echiichthys > Echiichthys vipera. The sequence goes on from NC_139833.1 coordinate 26,963,040, forward strand.
GCATTTAGCGCAAAAGGCGGAAGCGGCAGTGATTGGGTTGATGGTACCACAGACCAGTGAGCAGATCAGCAACAGAGAGCCACAAGCAGACTCAGACTTCAGACTTTGGTGCATACGCTTACACGCTGGCCACGATACCATAACAGAGCTCAACAGTATGGGCCTGAAAGTGAAAATCCTATTATTTTTCTGCACCAAGATTTTGATTATTAGCTATAATGTCTTAACCATCAAATGTTCCTGTAGAAGCCACACATCTGTATGATATCAACCATGTTTCATTCAAAGTGTCACTGCAACGTCTCTGATTAGTGGAGCTTGTTGTTACCATGGAAATGACCGCACCTGTAAACCCTTTTTTTCTCCTGAATGAAATATATATGATTACAATTCATCTCGTCGTTGGTTGGCTTGGTTCCATCGGTGGAGTGAATGAATGGGAAAATCCTTTCTGGAACCGGAGCTGTTCAATAAGGGGGAGGGCACTGTGCTCTATTAAGTATGCACATGTATGTGGAGTACGGTGCGAGAAGCATGCAACAGGCCTTAGCCTTGTTCAAATATGGTTCAGGAGCAAGATACTGTATGATGCACACTTCAGTGGATACATATGTCTCATACATCAGTATATAATCAATCTATAATGATCTTTAGAAAATAATCCCTTCCCCAGGGGTACCCGACTGCAGTTTATCTCAAGCACCAACTCTTCTCTGATTCTTACATCTTTTATCTGTAAGTCCTACCCATCATGCTTGAGTCCCTTTATACCATGGCTTTGTAGCATCCCTCCTCATCCCTTTCTATCCTGTCTTCCCAATGCCCATTCAATCCACTTCTTCCTCTGTCTCTTTGCTCCCTGCGTGGCCTCCTGTGGGTGAGGAGTTGAGTGGGCTTGTCTAGGGGCTGAAGTCGGGGCTGGATTGGGAAGAAGTGGCTGTCACAGTGTCTGATTAATGACCCGTCGGTGGCGTGTCCAGCCACATTAGGGCTCCATGTATCTACCAGCGTCCACATTGGGCGAGGGGCTTTGTTCTGGGAGGAAATGGTGTCAGCTGCTCACAGCTGTTTGCCTATAAAAAGAAAAAGATTTAATGTCATCAAAGGGCAGATTAAAGCCCACAATGGCAACATTGATTTTTTTTTTCCGCAACCACAAAAATTCACATTTTGGGAAAAGCCATTCCAGGACTAGAGAGAGATATGATCAGCTTATTTGGAAAGGATAATATAGAATCTTCCCACAGAATGAACTTTGAAAGAAGTAAATTGTAAATATTGATTTCTGAAATGAAGTGTCAATCTTGGTTGGGCCAAGATTATTCCTATCATCTGGATGAATCCCCAGCCAACGATGAATTCAAAACTGCTGACAAAGTGGAGTGTATAGGATTTCTGTTAGGAGCAGTCGGCAGCGCTTTACCGCTTGGCCGGCCTGAGCCCCTGCCGGTAATGGCTGTTCAATTTTATCAGATAACGGAGGAGATCTCATCAGAGGCGAAAAATGAAATGAACTGTGACTCCGAATCAGGATCCCTGCTCTTATCCCAGCAAAAATCATCCGCGCGGGGCCCAGGGCTTTCCATTATTTCAGGTCACTTCATTACGGCCCTGCACACAGGACCCAATTGCTACAAACAAAGCAGGCCCTTCCTCTCTCACCCAGGGGTCGAATGTGAGGGGCAGTTTGATAGGCTCTTGACGTGTCCAGGGTTATCCCATTACCACTTAAGAGTCTAGCTGAAAGGCAGCAAATCTCACCCACTTGTTTGTTATCCTTTCTCACCCTTTTGTATCATGAGAGGTTTTATTGCTCACCTTATTTCTCATGGTCAAAAATAATTCATCTTTTCCAGTCGTGGTTCAAAATTGATTTTTTTCTGGTCATATGTATGACGGAGATAAGGTGAAACAAGGAGCACAACTCCACCAAAGCATCAGAAAATGCACAGATACAGTTATACTTTCAGATGTAATGAAACAGCATGTGACAAACTTATTTTACTGCTGCATGATGATGAACATGAATAATTTCCTTTCTTCCCCCAACCCTATCCATAATACTTTACACTACACTTGCTATTTTCTGAAGCGTTTGTGCATGTAAGTGTGCATGGGTGTATTTTTCTTACTTGCAGAAATGAATGAAATAAGCTGCTATCGCCAAGGAATTTGTAGCTTTGTGAGTAATTACAGTTTTTGTTCCAGCCTCCATAGGCCCAGCATTGATCTCCCGAAGGTAGTCGATACACATGGGGGCAAGGGTATTTGATAGCTATGGGAGAAAAATGACGTTGGTCCAAGCGAGGAGGTTTGTAATAGAGCGATAAGACAATGTATAGTTAAGGAAACAAAGGCAGAGGGTTCTCTGTGTTCACTGTCACTGCAACTATTTTGGGCTTCGACCCTGTAAAAGAAATTGATGTCTAAAACTGTAGTCACCTATAATTGTGAATGAATAATTCAGTGATATATGACAAATGACACACTGGCTTCGTAATCCAGTAATTTCCAAAAGAAGGGGCAGGGACTACTTCATCCCTCACACAACACAGTCTTTCTTTTAATGCTGCCCCACCTTAGACTTAGCTTTTCGTGAGTCCCTACCAGGACTTTCATTTCAAATAATTTCAGAAGGATATAGCTATTAAGAGAACTACAAAGTATGATATAAATGTTCACAAAATGGCTCATATCATGCATACAATAATTTAATTAAAAGTGCAAAATAATCAAAAGCTATCAGGCAAATCACTGTAGCCTTTCTATGTTCCGGCACCTCTTGATTAAGCTCAGCTGATGAATGGAACCTTGCACACTCCGACACTTTTCAGAACTGTACTTATGTGGTTGGTAAGCAGCTATCGCATGTCAGACTATGTCCACATGAGGGGACATGTTTATCATTTCTGACAATCACATCACTAGGCTATGAAATTGTGTGGTGCAGTGTTGACTTCCAGCCCCTCTGCAAACAGACAAATGAGGTGAGTATGACACATGTGAGGCACTCTGAGTTGCACTTTGGTTATATTTAAATCTAAATCTTAGTCAGTTAAATAAAATATAGAATGTTTAAAGTTGCACTCCATAATAATTGAGATACATTGTTTCAGCAGCCAACTTTATTGAAACACATTCACCTCTCTACTTCAGGTCCATCCACTATATGTTACCTTCATGAATCCACACACACACACACACACAGTGTGTGTGTGTGTGTGTGTGTGTGTGTGTGTGTGTGTGTGTGTGTTCCTGTTACACACATGTTACACACATGTTCCTGTTACACTTCTGCCCTTACTGACTCAGAAGTTGGTAGGTCCTCAATTTCTGATTACAAGTGAACGCAGCATAACTGTTAGTGATGAGTTGGGCCAGCAGACCAATCGCTTTCAGCAGCATCACTAACATGGAGGCCTATTTACATCAAGCCCAAGAATGTCGCCACAGACACAGATTGGAATACTCTGCAAAAAAGGCAAGTGCTTTCATTAGTGGGTCATATGATCAATCACCACTGTTTTAACTCACTCTTTGATAGATAGGAACTTAAAAGACTTAAGGTGTATATCTTTAAGAGACAGTTTGTGAAGTTTGATGCCTAGTCTTCCAGGGTTTACAGTTTGAAGCTGAATGATTACAATGCAAATTACCACCATTACGTGACATGTGTTATGGTTAATACTTTCCCAGGCTACTGTTTAGAGGGTTAGGGTTGATTCTACTTATGTCATTCTGGGTATTTTAGTTTTCCTTTTTTTTTGGTATGAAGGTCAAATGTATGTTTTCTATGGCAGTCTTTTGTTATTTTGTTCCGTTAAAACTAGTCTGGCTTTCCAGATGTACAGTGCAGGTATAAAGCCTCTTTCCCTTCCGCTATCTCCACTTGGTGCCACTCAAGAAGATTGTGATTGATTTAAAGAAAAACAGTCACAGCAGATTTCCCTTCTATCCCAGAACAGGCTGTTCTCATGCATTTAACACACATATAACAACAAATTATGTTGTATGTCTATTTCTTTTAGCTTTTTCTCTTAAAGCTGAATTCAGCAAGATTTGTTTGATCATATTCACTGAAACCGACACTATGCTCTGATAGAACATAAATCATCCGGTTTTCAGAAAAAAAAATACTGCGCCTCTATACATGCACCTACAGCGTTGTTTTGTCCCCGAAAATCTACCGCGTCAGTATCGTCCTGTCCAATCAGCGCAGGGCTGTGTGAGAGATGACTGTCAGGCACAGTTCATGCACACGCTACATATACCCCCTCGCGCATGTTACAAAATCACATGCACACGCCTATAGCTAGGCATACCCTAAACGACGTAAGCAGTTGCTATCTATGAGTATGTTAGCCAGCGTACCTCCGAATAGTGTGTACTCCATGCCGTTATCAACTAGAGAAGTGACGCCTCATTCTCAGGAATCTGGTGCACACGCACTGACGAGCACTCGATTGGAGCGAGTGGAGGAGCTTGGTGGTAGAGGGGGAGGGGCGAGAGAGTTGTAAACATTCAAAACTTGAATCAACTTAATCTGCCAGACTTGCCGACTGCAGCTTTGATTAAACCTTTTCATAAATACGTATACATTTGAATTATTTATAATTATAGTATTTCCATCTCATTCAGTATAAAGAAGACTTTTACTCTTCTACTTTAATAGATTAAATTACCTAATAAAATAGAATTTGTGATCTTAAATCTTAAATTTTTCTGAGTTATGTTATTTTATTTTTGATACTTTAAGTGTACTTTGTCAAGCCTATGTGCAAACACTACATAAATTATATTTTCAATGCATGACTTTTATTACATTATTATATTCCGTAGTATTTTCATATTTCAGTATTATTCCTATCACTTAGGAATACTTTCTCTACTACTGAAATAATTCTTCATTCTTTTATGTTCTAAATAACGTAATTAATTTAGTTAACACAATCACCATGGATCATGGTTGCATGGTGTTTTATAATTATATCAAAAGTGCTGAAGATGTCACAAATAATATACTTATTTGTGGTCTGGGTTCCCCTTGCTCATTTTTAAATAAGAGGTCTCTGTCTTTTTTGGAGGGGATTTCTAACAAAGGCAAAATGGAGCACTATTATACTGTTTTACCATTTCGATTTATAGAGGTGTTAGATTCATTAAGTTTGATCAGGTAGTGCTCTGCTCAATTGAGGTTTCTAAAATGAGATGGGTTGTTGTATTGTCCATGTGGTCCAAAGTTGTCCCACCTAAAGAACAATGTCCAGAGAGATTCCTCTGTTTGAGAGACACATGCCATGTGGAAGTCCCTGAAGAGGTCAGCTTTCACTTCCTAAAATTGGCCTGCGTTGAAAATCCTCAAGTCTGCTATCTCTATGGACACTCCAGTGTGACCGTGCACAGGACATTTACAACAAAAAGAAAATGGCCTTTTTCCTCTCTCTTATCTCATTCTCTCAGAGTAACACAAAGTTGACATTAATAGAAAATAAAGAGGAAAAAGTCTTGAAACAAAGTTGAAGCATTTGGTTACGTTTCAGAGCACAGGGCAATTTAAGAGCCTGAAATGTGGAATTAGAGAGGATTTGATGCGTTTCAAATTGAACGGAGGGGGACACCGTCAGTGGCGTTTGCACCTTCAGGCATTATTTAAGTAATGTCTTGTGGCATGTTTGAGGCATTGGAGGCAAGGGCATAGAAATGAGGGATTTATGTAGACGCCACTGCAGTTTTATCTCTCTTCTTCAGTCTCAGTGCACGCTCCACTGAGTAAGAAAACAAGCAGACATACAAGAAGATTCAGATCATACAGAGTATGTGTTTGAGCTATCTGGATATTCACTTTAAACATCTAAATCAAGCTGTTCTCAACGGACCCCATCCACTCCTTATCGAAACACAGGCAGTGCCAGATAACTTGATTTGCTTAAGGAATGGAGGAGATATTAACAGCACTTTACTACGGCAGTGGCCCCTTCTGTTGTTCGTATTAAACCTATCCAGCACTTGATTATACCTTCACTCTCTGGAGAGTCTCTGCGTACAGTCTCTCGTTATCTCCTCTTTTCTCTCGTGTTTTGCTCCCTCCTTCTCTCTCTCATGATACAAGCATCCTGGCAGCAGACAAGAGCATCATCAACATGCGCGCTGTGCCGGTGTCATGCAGATAGCCTCTGTGTTGGTAATGGAAGGAACAGCGATCGATAGTGAGCAGGAGATGGCTGCAGCTGAGGAGGCTCTGTTTGGCTAGCCCTAATCCTGATGAGTAATGTTGCTGTCATAATAGCAGGGATAATTTAATGCTTACACTTAACTCTGTGATGAATGGCCTGTCGCAGACACGGGGGCTGAGTCAAAAGGCCCCTCACAAGTTTTGAAATATTAATATCATTCGAAATTCACAGACCATGTGGTGGAACGGGCACTAGGAAAGTCCGAAATGATCAGCCAAACCAATCAAGGATGACGAAGGACTCAGTTGTTGTTTTCTTTGGATCTTTGCTATTTCAGTGAATGTAATGAGAGCATCAAAAACCCTCTCAAGCTAAAACCCGAGACTATTTCGGTTTTGTTCATTATTATTAAAGGCGAACGTAGCTGTTTAAGGTTTTCAAAGTCAGTGATAAGGTATTCTTCTTCTTAGTCAGTCACCTGATTTGGACGTCATTACGGCATTGACTGGCCATTATCAGTGGTCATCTGCCTCATAGTAATGGGTAAACCTAACAGTAGATTTGGCTGGCTGTAATCATCCATTCACATGGTAACGATCGCCGTTAGGACCCCTTGGTGTAATTTTTCAACAGTCTAGGAGTGAATTCAAACAAAACGAATGTTACCAAATGTTAGCTTCTTTCACATATGCACTGCCAACCTGAAATTATCTAGACATCAACTTGTTGGGCTGAACGCAAATATATGATTCCTGACATCAAATGGAGTTCATACAGTAATTACAGTTGCTTATTCTGGGGCGTTTTAATGACTTTATATTCATACGTCGGCCAAGAATGGAGCGAAACAAACCTCGAACAGTCCCTACCCTCACCCCCCACTCCCACCTAAACCAAGAGTACCGAATACCAAGAGTACCTTGAGTATTTCAAGTAAGCGACAACGGCTCTGGCTACAAAACTATTTGGTTAGGTTTAGGAAAGGATTGTTTCCTGCGTTAAAATACTAAAGAACATTATGTTTACTGAAAAAGTCTACTTACAGCAGACTTTCTCCACTCTCCGAGGGGGAAGTCTTATGTGTGTTTTACCTATCCACCACCCCACCCCTTTCTTCTTATGTTGAACCAGCTAGGAGGTATAGTAGGACCATACCGCCTCATATCTATGGTGGTGATAACAACTGACAACGCCCATTCAATCGTTTGAAAACAGTCGAATCAGCTGGTTTTATTCACAGATACAGTCGGCTTTAACTGAAAAAAGGTGAAAAACGTTAGCGATATAATCTTCTTCAATTTACTTTTCAAAAGTTACACAAAAGTCTTCCCTAGTTTTGTCTTAACTAATGCCATCTACATTCTTCCTTCTATAATGTCAAAAGAAACTTTCAAAATCAGGGTTGGTTTTATCATTTTACTGTATATGCTAGAATTTAAAGTGAATGCGTAAGCTGTCCTTAATGACCTTCCCCTTTCGTTTTATCATTGAGGGACCAGGAAACTATCCTGTAATGCAATTTTGTTGTTTAATATGCACGTTAAACAACCATTGTGAGACATCGTTTCTGCATTGAAATGCACAGAAGAAGCCTTACAGTGCAGAGGGATATTGCTTTATAGACACAGGCCTCCAGCGATGTGGTCCTAATATTAACATTCTACACTTGCATCTGCGTTGGACTACTTAGTTGGGAGAATAAGCACACTTGTATTAACCTCAGGCCCTAGCTATGAACACTTTACCATCAACCTCAATTGTTTTTGGAGTTAGCCATTATTTACGGACATTTTCTGTAGGCATTATCAAACTACGACAAACAACTACAGGATTGCTGCTCAGTCTGCAGGCTGGTCAGATATCATCTATTCACCTGCAGACTAGTGCCAGTGTGGGAAAAGCAGATGGCGAATACACAGTTAAACCTCTCGTTCCAAAATGCCAGTGTTCCCTATCCTAATCAGCTTGAGTGTAGCTAGGTTTAGCCCTGGTCATGAGCACAGGCAGTGGTACAGCAAGTGTCAAGGGCCTCATCTGTGTACTACAGCTGATCTCTCTGCATGATACATCCTTCAACACTGGCTGCATGGGTATCATACAATTCCTCACAAAGGCAGAAACCCTACATCAAAATCCACATAAAATCATAATATCCAGCAGATGCGTTCCACTGTTACTTCGCTTAGGGCACAACGCTTTTTATACGGTTTTGTCAAACCAATTTATGTGTCAGAAGTATTTTTCCTCCTATAACATTAATTACTGTATCACATAAATGAATTCAAATGAAGAAGAAAAGTTTCTGATGAGCACCAACTACACTATTTAAGAGACAGTTTGTGAAGTCTTATGACTTCCTTTAGGGAAAATAATAAAAAAAAACTGAATCAGGCAGCTGGAGATAATGAGCGCTGCAGAGTTTTTTCCTTTCTCATATAAATGCCTTTATATGCTTTGGGAATGAATATCTCGAGGGGAACTACATGCCATATACTGACAAAGTACACTATTTGCTAGCAGTAATAATGATTGAGTAATGGATACTAAATTCAGTTTTGCCTCGGTACCTGATGCCAAAGATAGACAAAAGAATATGTGATAGTAAAAACATGAAATCATTTGATTGAAATGGCCCTGAAATTATTTTTATTTCCAAGAACACAAAAAAAAAAAACGAATGCCACATGGTGAAATAAGATAGCTGTTGCAATATTAAATTTCTTTTCAATTATGGCCCTGTATGATTTCTGTCAGTCATACTATAGCACTGTTTGGAGGATGACATCCCCCATCTATCCTCACACTAGTCCATTTACAGTTGCTTCACGTTGAGATGGTTTTGATACTCAAACTGTTTGCAGGCCACACTGGGACCTTGTGTACAGAAACTTAAATTGATTTGATTCCTAACTCCCTTATCTGTAAATGTTTAGGAACAGAGTAGTTTTTTATGATTTATTACTTCAAAGCCATAAAGTCTCTTGTTGACACAAAAGCAAGGGACTCACTTACTTCTTATCCAGCGCAGCCTATCTCTGAGGCCACCGTGGCTCGGCCCGGAGCTGCACTTCCTTGCGTGACTCAAAAAGGCATTTTGATTTTGTTGACAGAGGTTGTGGAAGGAAATAATGAAAAAGATAAAAACTCCAATTATGATTATTTTTTTCCGGCAAAGCATTGCCTTGGTATGACAGATGGTATGATAAATGACACATTTGGAAGTCAGTTGTTGTTGAAGATGTGATGATTTCTTAAGCGGCAAATAAGCTAACTTGACCTTTTTTCTGAGATGGAATGTTTGGTCCCCTGGTGCAGTTGCTGTTTTTGATGCAGGGAACGATATAAAGTGATGGTGCACAGAAGTACATCTCTGGATATTTTTCTATCTCAATATTCTAAATGTTACATTATCTCACATTTATCATGCAATCTGGGCCTCATGGACTTGACATTTTCCGATTGCAAGTTGATGCAAAAACAGTCTTCTGCTCTGCTTTGGATTTGTGTATATTGTTTATGCTGAGACCTTAACACCAATGTAGCGAAGCTGGAATGGACTAACGCAACCATTTGACCTTGGGCGGCTTATTTGCTCCAGTGAGACAGCCTAAATATTTACCTGTCATTGTTGATGATACTCCAGGCTTCAATGCCCTTAATGGTTTTGATGGAGAAGCAGGGCTTTGCTACACCGGCGTGATGGAATTGCAAAATTAAGAGCAGTGAATTGGGCTATATCTTTAGGACACTGTGGGCTTAATTCTGTGTTATAATACAACTGCCTTAATCTGTAAAAGACTGGAGCAAGATAGAAGAGTAGTGGGGAATTGCAATGGAAAACAATATGTCTACTGCTGGAGTTTAACCTTGACAACGTCTGTGCGGTGGAAGTGTAGTATGGGAACCTGCAGGTGTGCAGGTACCAAACACAGCCCATCATCAGTAGGTGATAATCATACAGCATACCAATGCTGATATGGGGAGGCTGCCGCAGATGTTGGAAGTGTTGGGGGTCCCGATCCAACCCTATCACCAGACTATGACATCAATAATGGACAACTCTGCAGATTCTGCAAATTCTGCATTTTCCTAGCTGTTTTAAAATTTATTTGATCAAAATACTGTATTTTAAATGTCCAATATCTACAATTTCTGAATAGCTATGTCATGGTTAACATTACAGAAGGTTATAAGAAATACATTATGGTTAAGACATGGTTAGGGTTAGATGACTTAAAACAAGGTATAATCTTTCAGATTGTCATGTCAGTTAAACAAGTCAGTCAAACCATTTACATTTTGAAGTTATCTCTCTAGGGCCAGTCCACACGCGTTTTCCTGTAACCGCAAAGGTTTTGTATTGTTTTGGCCAATCATCCACACGGAGGCGGTGTTATGGGAGCTTGATAAAGTTATTTTCTGAAATGAGAGAGTTGATAAATCTGCTCCTCTGCTACTACAGTGAGCAACGAATGTATGCATTTATATTTAAATTGTATACAGGACGCATGCTTTGTCTCCTTTTCGCCGTTGTTGGTGTATTTCTATGGCATAGTTACAGCGCCACGCATAGGCCTTGCATGTGTACTAAAGTGTTTTGAGTCTGTGTCGAGGGTTTCGTGTGGACACAGATATTCTTGAAAAAAAGATATTTTTGATTGTGTGGACGTGCGCTAAGTAATAGTTTTCATTGTAAGTGGCGGGGTCCACCACTCCTATTTATGATTCAAATTGCATATCCCACTCTTTACTTTTCTTTTCCCCAATGCACTATGAGAGCAAGTATCTGCTATGCAGACCACACATTTCCTGCTGCTGTTTCACATTAAAAGCATTCAACTGGCCCAATACGAGGTGGCTTCCATTGTAAAGTGGGCCCAGGGGGCTTGTATTTGTCACTTAGGTTTGCGCTGACTGCAGTTGTTCATCTAAAGTATGAAAATTAAGAAATACTATGAATAAGATGGAGCAGCTACACTGAGCTGACCCTCACCAAAAATAATTATACTACCAGTTCATTTTATTAGGTAAACTACACTACTACTATACACTACTTCCTGCACGGTGGCATTGGTCGTACATTTTGAAGTGGAGAATCCTCCAATACGGCATAATTATTTGGGTTACTCATCTGCCTGACCTGCAGTGAAATGCCAGCAGGTGCCCAGCAGCAGGTAGCCAACAGTGAAAAGCAGTGGTCCTCAGGTCCTACCTAGCATCCTCTCTTCCTCCTCCTGCTGTTCCTCCACACTCAGCAGGCTCTGAAGTCTCCTGCTTTCAGTCTCATAGCCACGCACCAGAGGGATTGCTGATCCCCATTTCAGATAATGGTCCTCAATCTCTTATCGTTTACAGCTGTCCACCAGTAAACAACAAAACAAAACAAAACAAAAAAATGATAGAAATAGATGAAAGGGGGAGGTAAGTTAAAGGGGGGAAAGTCCTTTACTCCCTTTGAGGTTTCACTTCCTCAGCGCCATGGTTGGCCTCCTCGTGACAATAGCCATCAAAATCATAACTGTTTACACTGCTGTCACTTCCTTATCCTCACACGAGAAGTTTTCAATTTCCAGATTGATTTGTTTCAGAGGCGTTTATCTTTTCAACAAAGAAGGAAGGAGAAAGCTCCGGCTTTTTTCATTAAACTTTTGATTGCTCCTTGAGCTCAAAGCTGCTTCTTTGGGAAGGCAGTGAAACAGAAAGGTGAGGACTTAACTGCCCTTCCACAGCTATTACTACATCATGCTATGTAGAATTGGCCACCATGGTCCTCACCCAGATGTGCAGCATAACATGGACTATTCAGTGTACCATCTGGCTAATATAATAAGGTAAAGTAATGCATTTTTAAGCCTCCCTAATTGGCTAAGTCATTTCATTATTATAAATATTAGGTATCTGTAATGGGGAACACTAATTCCTTTGACTAGACTAAAGATTCCCGCCTTCAAATAAGCATGCTAATCTAATTAGAAAGCTAGCAGAGCAGAACGACTACAATTTTCTCATACTTAGCGTTGGAGGGCCGGGGCTTTGTGGAGCAGATGTGCTGTGAAATTAATTTCCTCTGGTGTAACCGGAGACGCTCTTCTCACCGTCTCTGTTATGAAATTTCCATTTCACAGATGATAACCTATTATCACTTTATTCAAGGGAAACATGTTAATGGCCAGGAGGAGGATTGAATTATTCATATTTGCTCATTTCTATTCTGCAGCGCAGCCCTGCTCTTTTCATGCACTGAGAGAGGGCTAATGTAAACATGACCAGAATCCTTGTAAATTGGCTTGTAGAGGAGGCTGTTAGCATAGTGCCTGGGGACTGATGCTAGACGGGGATAACAGCTGATATCTGTAAAGTACAGGCTGTGCATGTGCGTGTGCCTAAGTGCATGTGTGTGGGTAAGAAAAAGAGAAACAGAGTGTGTGTGTCTGCCCTGTGTGACAGAGAGAGAGTGAACAAATGAATGAGTGAGGGTGTGCACGTGTGGAAATGTGTGTCAACAGTGTAACAGGGACACTACCAGCTGGTAATGGAAGCTAATTGAACAAGGAAGCAGTTACCCACACTGCTAAGTGTGTCACATCGGCTGCATGCGTCGTAAGCTACCCAAGGATTCTAGTTCTGAAATGGATATCAACTTTTATCTCAGACACACGTTTTCCATCTTTACAGATTCAGAAACCCAATATTATATGTATCATAGTGTATTGTTTATGTCCAAAAAGGTCACCTCAGTGCTCTTTAGATGTGTTTTATAAAGTTTTATTGAGGAAGAAAAGTTTCCTGCAGCAGCATCACAGGAAGGTATCTTATTTATTTTCATGAGTTGGTGTTGGTTGGCTCAAAGTGCTTCAGTATGGCAGGACAGGAAGGAGCTCATTCACAAATAATGAGCCGTCCTGTCTGAGTGACGTAGCTGCTGTTCATTCACTAAATAGGTTGAACGTCCATAGGACATCAGTGTTGTATACAAGTGTTTGCATGTGCTGTAACGCACAGAGATAAGCCTCATGTGTATTTATCTGTGGATGTATTTCCGTGTCATTGAGTTCAAAAGTAAAAACATGTGGTTACATTATCTTGAATGATTAGTTTGTGATCCAGTGTATTGCATGAGTTCGGGAATTTTCCTTTTTTAGGCAAAAAAGGTTACTGTACAAAAAATGTGTTTATATGTCTTTTCCAATGTTAATAGTGTTCTACATCTTGAAAAGTCACATTTGCTGTGTTGGGTTACTTTGTCTCTATATCTGGTATGAAAATAATCTAAACTGCAAAAATTCAGTACAGTGTTAAACATTTGATAAATGGGGTGAAATATAAATACAGTATTCTCCTGTCATCTACACCTACAGCAAAGTGATACAACCAACTTTTAGTTATATTAAGTTCCAGAACATACAGTATATTTTTAGGAAAAGAAACAACGAAGAAGAACTCCTGTAATTAAGAAGTTTACAACTCCGTCACTCTGCTGTATGTCAAAGACAGAATGACGGTGTCTGTCTGAAACAAACATTTGGCAAAGCATTTAGTCTGCTTTCCAGCCCAGACTATTTTATGAGAGAAATTAAGGGTAGAAAGAGACACGAGCAGCATGGCTCCCAGAACTTGAATTGAGGTCTGTTCTTACTTTTACAGCCAATAATGAGATTATATTTGAGCTGAATGTGGCCATCCTCTTTAGCCATGATAGGAATCATTATAGATGTCTCCCATTCACATACATCTTTCCCATAGGAATCTGCTTTGAGGAAATTGACATTGCTTCTACTTTACATAATGCTTGTAAGAATTTATTGTGAAATGTATGACGAATAGCATTGCCATGAATACAAACAAATGAACATCAGCTCTTCTAAAATGTGACTGTATTTTGTAACTGGAATTCATAACTGATGATCTTTATAATGTGAGCAGTGCAATAATTAGAATATTGACGTTAATTCTAATGTAAATTTTCCCGAGGTGCATGTTTAATTAAATGCAAAAGTCAGGTATGATTATTCAATATAAGTGAGAAAAGTTCACATAGCAGGATAGTATGCATGAGAGCCAAAATAATATTCACATATTCAATGATCACTAGGTGGCAGTATAGTATATTGTAATTACATATATGCATATTCCTCCGTGTTGTCCACTTGTCCTTCAGTCACACAGGGCTTTCTGCTGTGATGTGAGCCTGACATGTTGATGGCTTTTTTATCTTAATTTTAGAAAATAATATTATCTGTCCCACTGCCATCATTACACACATTCAAATATCATAAGTGATTACTGCATTACTAAATAAAGGAATGTTTTTCACATTATTGCTTTAAGTTTTCCAGAAATATTTGAACACATTTGAATGTTTTTTTAAATTTGTCCTTTCATGTTTTTGCAATTATAGGCAAATTTGTCACCGTCTGAAAACTACACATTTCCAAAGTAGGTGATTTAATTTAGAATTAAGCTTTGTCTTTATGTGTTGACTTAATGTTCTTGAGTTAAATAACCCATAACCCATTTGATACAATGAAAACAAAGCTGTTTTGGAGATACATGGTTGTCACACAAGAAATATCGTGTGTACACAAAATCAAAATCACACACAATGTTCGGCTTGACTTTGACAGCAACACTCTACACCGTTTGTCCCAATTCATTTTAAACTGACAAAAAAAGGGAAAAAGGAAGAAATCATGATTATGCACTAGATGAGAATAAATGAAAAAGTGAGTAAAAAAAAACCAACTTGTCTAATAAAGTGACTCTGACTGCAATCCTTTTTGAGGACCTCTCTATTATACCCCTGCTTAACAGAATCCATAGCAATCCAAATCCTTATCAATATCAATTTACTCATATCAATAAAGATCAGGCTCCCTTTGGATCACTTCTCACTGGCATCTGTCTGACATTGCAGACCCCTCATCAGGTCCAGACAACTCCCCCTCCTCATCTCTCTCTCTCTCTCACACACACACACACACACAGACACACACACACACACACACACACACACACTCACACACACACACACACACACACACACACACACACACACACACACACACACACACACACACACACACACACACACACACACACACACACACACACACACACAACACTGCAGCCCTTGACTTTGGCGTCAATAAGGCTGACCGTCTTTGTGAGAGTATCGACAGTTATCAAAAAATGCCCTTGATGTAATTTCATGCCTGTCGATGCTCACAGGCCATATGCTAAGGATTATGGGATGCCTGCGTGGCGCATAAGTGTAAGGCACTGTAGAGCTCGGGGCCCAGGGCCTTGGTCACTTTATAGGAGCCTTTAATGGCCTTCACTGCCAATGTTAGAGCAACAGTGGCCAAGTACAGCAGAGTGTCCACTGGGGGCTACCATCAAGCTCAGCTACGGAGCAGCCAGGGAGTCCCTCCTGCCCCCTCCCACGTGTGACACTAACTTATCACATTAAAGCGTCCACAGTGTCACAGCATATGTCGAGTCTCTGTGTTTGAGACTTTAATGTCATAAGACTCTCATTTACATTTTCAAAGGTATCCACGAAAGCACAGTGAAACAGAGGGCATTGTAAGTACCCTGGTGAGGATATTTTATGTCTGTTTGGCTTCTTTTTTCAGAGTGTCATTGAAGATGGAGATGGTACAACACAAGTCTGATGATATGACAATTAGTGGAGCTTTCTGCCATCACACACAGTTTGTAAAGGTCTGTGAGCTTCAGCGCCACTACTGTGGGAATCAAGCATCATGGACATGAGGTGTGTGGCCCTGTTATTGTTATTAATATTATTTTGGAAATCTTTACTGTTCCCAATTTATGGGGGATTAAGCCCAGATATTAAAAAACAAATACAAACGAAGTAAAATGAACATTAACACAACAACTTAAATTGTCTTGCTTTTTTTTATTCCAAAATATACCTGTGTTTCAGCCAGTATTGAAATAATACATATTTTTAATCTTAATGTTATCTAAGTCTAAGTCTATCTAAGTTATCTCTCAGATAAATGCACTAATGAAACTTTTCTTTAATTAGTAAATTGAGAAAATATGAATTGTGAAAATGATCCTACTTCTTAAGCTAAATGAAACATTTCAGGTCGTCCTGGTGGCCAAAAGCTTACGGGGATGACCATGAACTGAACTAGTTTGCGTGCATCATTCTCTTTCCTTATTTCCCGTCATCTCTCTACTGTAAATCTAAAGGCATAATATGCCCGTGAAAAAAATACATTTAAAAACCCACTGGATTAAAAAAACAATGCTGAATTGCTAAAAACAGGGCTGGTTTTCTTAGTTTTTTAAATTTTTGGTGCTAAATGTTTGTTTTTTTCACAGGTAAGCTGACATTCCTGCCCTGATTGTGTGAGTATTGTGTTCAATTTTAAATGAACACCTTCAGCTTCAAGATCTGTTTTTTACATCCCAAAAGTAAAATCCTTTTTGGAGCATGGGATGCTATATTTTCTCTTTGATAACAAATACAATGTGACACATACATGTAACATGTGACTTTGCAAGTATCCAGTTCAGTTCCAAAAGACATGATGCCTTTGGCAGGATTGTATGTGTTTTACAACACAAAGTAAACACGTTTGCAGTGATTTTTGTATGTTTGCATCCTTTTGTTATCTTGAATTTAATCAACTCTTCCTCCCCTCCTTTTCTCTCTTTCTGCCCTGCTTTGTTTTTTTGCTGTCGATGGTAGCTGAAGCGCCTTAGCTGTTTTGTAAGCATGTGCACATCCTGATCTCTCATAATATTAGTTAAAATCAATGTGCTGCTTTTTTAATTATTGCTCATGGTACAAAGCAGGGAAGGCTCATTTAAGGGGGGATCGATATGGGAGAGCGATTGGTGGACGGTGGAGCTGTACATCAGGCGGCTTGATGTGAAAATCATTGGGGCCTGTGCAGGCTGTGGCTTGCGCTGATCATCCTGGTTAGCCCCCCAGCTGGCTGCAGGGCCTGGGTAATGGGTGAACCCTCCGTGAACCAGCATCCTTAGCCTCCACAACACCCCTCAGAGAAGCATGCAGTCTCACAACACCCCAGCTGCTACGGAGGCCAGGAATCACACATCATAAACTCTATTACAAATAGAATCAAAAAAGTAAGGCAGAAAATCCAAGTGCATTTCTCATTCTCCTCTCTTCATCTCCCCATTGATTATCTGTGCCTGGGATTATTCTCTTTTTATTTGGTCCTGTTCCCTCACTTGTGCTTCTCTTTCCCCATCCCTAGATACACAAGTGCATTGTTCCTCCATGTGCACTTCTATTATCTCTGTTATCTGTCCCCTGACCGCGACCAGGCCTGACTGGAGGCTTGCGCTACTCTGCTCTGTGGGCTTTAAAGAGGTTAATAACTTGGGCCTGCGGACATTATTTAAGGGTGGCCAGAGGAAATGTAACGCTCCCCTGTTTCTGTTGCTTTGGATCCACCTTTGACCCTGGAAGCGTCCCTCCCTCCCCAGCACATGACAAACACATCCTCATATCCACTACATCCCACTTTCTCTCGCTTTCTTCACACTTACTCTCCTCCTTCCTCAGTTTTAGCGAGGGCCGATTCAGATCTCCTTCATCATGCAGTTTGGCCCCTCCGGTGCTAAACTGATACAAATGACGTTAATCTCAGAAAGTGTGAACGGCAGCGTTTCACAGCCTCTTACTGTTATCTGTCACCATTTCTGTCTCCAAAATGGCTCCATCCTGCGCAGAGATAAAAAAAAAAAAGTTAAAAGCCCAAATAATTGTTTTCATCATTAGGTCACTTCGCATTTATCATGCAGTTTATAAATCAGCGTCCAGTGGATGATTTATACAGGCTCTTCTGCAACCAATACGATACCACTATGAGCGTATCAATCCCTATAAGCACTGATCCAATGTGCAATCAGCATCAAAGCTGGGTTGCACATTCAATGTTCCCAAACGGACAAAAAAGGGAAAAAAAAGATCTCTCTTTTCCTCATTTCCTACCCCTAGCCATTTGAAATAAGGTTACTAAACAGCAGTTTGATGTAAAACTATTAAAACCCCTCATGTTATAACAGATGGAAGATGTATGATGAATATTCTTTGTTCTAATGTGTATTTAAAAAAAAAATGAATTCATGTACTAGCGATTGTTAAAAAAAACCATTAGTAAGGCTTAAAATGCACTTTGATAGTAGCTAAAAGCACTTCTGCAATTACTTAAATCAAATGCCTATATTTTGACAAGCTACCAGTACATAATATGTCCAATTAGAATTTAATACTGGTAAGACACAGTGACCCTTCCCTCTATATCACATTCTGAAACACTAATGTAATGGTTGTTTCTCATTTGGCCAGTCTTTTTCAGATGATCATTATATATCATCTACATCGTTCACATGCTTACATACACACAGCGCTCACACACTCATTCACTCACACTGAAGGGGAAATGGTTATTCAATCATTCCTACATAAGAAAAGTTAATTTACTAATTCAAATCTTTAAAAAAAAAAGAAAGACAGCAAAATTGATTAAGCACTAAATTCTTTATCGCAAGTTTTGACCAGCAAGTGACAATACAATCTCTAGTAAGATATCAATCAGGCCCATGCAAATAGCTTTTATGAACAGGCCTTTTTTGTCTGATCACCAAGGTCATTTATTTTGCCTTTAATTTCCCTCTTAGCACAATGTATTCAATCATTCAGATTGTCCCGGGTAGCAGATGACTCTTCCTCCTCCCATGATGACAAAGCACATCGGATAAAAAAGTTCAGATCCTAGCACAAATCAATAAATTACATGCATGCTTAGTTTCCCTTGCTTGTCAATGTTGACGCCTGTCAATTTCAGAGGGTCCATGTGCTTTATTCTAATGAAAGAGGCGGAGGGCACAACACTCTTTCATTTGGCTGGAAATGCTCTGTTCAGCCAGATTTAAGATGAAATGATGATGCCTTTGGTTATGGACTGTGATTAATGTCAAGGACATCAGAGTTCATCTAAATATAGATGATCTGCATGTGCCTTCAGCGATGCTGACTCTGCACCATGCAGAGATCACACACAGATAAATATCACCACAGTGCCAATAATAACATGGAAGAAGTAGCACAAACTTGAAGTAGCTGTAGGGTCTGATAAGGGGAACTAGATTAACACTGCCTTACAAAGGCAGAGAGCAGTAACTACAGACACTGTAAAGTTGAGGAATAATGGTCTGGATTTCATAGCCTCTTAGCCAGACTGGAGGCTTTAACATACAAGTTGTAAAACCTTGATATCATGCCTTTTTAGGTTGATGATCAATATTTGTCACAGACTTTGTATGAAACCTAAAAAGATATTACTGCACTCAATGTTTGGACAATCTAAAGGGCATGGAAATATTTCTTCATCAGCTTTTGTGTACATTTGAATTAGCAGCTAGTTTAATTCACAAGTGTTTAAATAAATACATTTTAACAATATGACTTGAAGGTCTGTGTCATGGCAATGTGGACCTCGTGTTTAGATGAACAGTGTTTGGGCCATCTTTATGACGTTAGTCCCCGCAGAACGGAGCATTGGAGATTGGAGAAACAACAACAAGCTAAGTTCATTCCACAAGAGTATTTTTTGCATGCCTTTTGTTGAGAAGGCGCAGGTCAGAGTTGAACCCCTGCCGCCGTGAGTACTTTTAGCTTCTGTATATAGAGCACCTGCTCTAACCACTGAGCCATTGGGCACTGCAATTCTGCAGATACTGCCACTCTGCAAGGCTAGCTATCTTTTAGCATTTAGCAGTATTAGCTTATCTGATCTGGCTCACACAAAACACTGCAGTTTTGGCTTTGCAGTTTGCAAATTTGAAATGCTACACTTAAGGGGTGAATATGGAGAATGAGCAGAACACCGCCATCCAGTGTCTCAAGATAGTAGTCGCAACAACAAAAAATAATTCCAGCAGTCGGGTTGCCAGTGTGTCAAGCGATCAGCCTTTGCCATGTCAAGTGATAAATTGACTAATTTGGCTAATCAATTCATTTTACAACCGTATTTAATGTTAGGCCGTCTTCAACTGGAAGTCTTTCTTTGAGTGGTATGTAATCAATTCGCTACCTCTCAACTCAAAATGAGTCCTTGTTTCTGTAGCCTGATGGGCGTTAGCAGACCAGCAGTGACAGTGAAGTTGAAGGGCAGATGGAGAGACTGAGGTTTGCACAAAGTTTTCACCCAATGCCAGTCTACAGTATTTGCGCCGAACAACAGACAACCCTGGCAACCCGCAATGCCGGCCGCTTTTGGCTAGTACAATGTAAACAGAATGTGACAAAAAGTCATGTCAGTATTTTCAGAATCACGGTTTTATACCAGTGAATATATAAATATATAAAAATATATACAGTGCAGTACAAAGTTACTTTCCTCCACTACATAAAGATGTACAAATATGTTCTATACTTTGAACTGCAAGTACGTACTAACAAGTCCAAAATTCCATTTCCTCCTATCCTTGTCATACGAATACTTACAAAATAATGTGATTTATGGCATACACATTAGATTAAATGTCTTGACAAAGACATGTGGTGAAAGCTTAAAAATACGAGCGTAGGCTCCCAGCAATGATAATTCTCATTATATATCTAAACAAACATTGTATGTTGCCACTATATCATCCTGTAACTGGCTTACCCCCTGCAGAAAACCCAGTGAAAACCCAGATCTGCAGTTGCTTTCATCGAGATTGAGTCAAGTTTCTCTTTGATGGGAGAATGTAAATGTGTCATTTATACCTGTCCTGTCTTTTATCATGATAAAGCAGTTCATACTCTGGGAAAAGGGAAAAGAGAAATGCAAGCAGTAGCTTCATTCATCGCCTGTCCTGTTTCATTCACACGCTTGTGATTCTCTATCATGCTCCTCTCAGCAACCGTCAAGAGGCCAGCTTGCATTGAAACAAATCTCTCATATTCTGCTTTTTGATTTCATTCTTTCTCCCTGTCGTCTCTCCTATTAGCTTATTCATTCTTCACATGTGACTGCCAGCCTGTTAAGGTCATATTAAACCAAAGCAATCCACTTTAAATGGTTATCTACGACGCGCATTAAAAAGCTCTTTGCTGCCCTTTAAATATTGTGATTGGGTTATAGGGGGGTCGCTGTTTCGGAGCGCTGATCGCTCTCCCAGGAGCCCGCTTCAGAATATAAATTGAGTAATATTATAAAGGCGGGCACTCCAGAAGGACTGGGTAATGAATAGGATTCATGATCTGAGGAGGAACAGGAGGTCATGCAATGAAGTGAAATACTCTAATAACTCCAATCCAAACCCACTCAGATGATGATACATTAACTGGGAGACCCTTGTATTCCTGTGTTTTTCTCTCTTGCGTCAGACCATATGAGCATTTCATCTTGTCCGAAGCACTCGTTGAGAATTAAAAAAAAGCTGATTCGGGTGGTAATGGTTATTTAAAGTTCTCATTTTAACTTTATGTCAAGGCCACCTACAAACAATACTAGTGGGTCAGATCAAATCTCTGTAAATCTTGTAATCTTCTTGGGCTGAAATTAATAGAAAAATAAAGCAGATTTGTATTGTATTACTCATGCAATTTCATGATCTTCTGCAAACGTCTCAAGAAATGTACCAGGCAGATCAGACAACAGATTACTCCTACTGGAGGCCTAAATACAAGACATTAACATTTTAATCTCACCGCGATTATGATTTCTTTTTTTTTATTCTGCAAGGAATTCATCATCTTACATAGTAAGCTGTGTTTGTTTGAGGTGGCCCATGGATAGTTTTGCATGTGATCCCTCCAGATCATCTGGTAGATTCTATCATTGGCCTTATATGTCTCTTTATCTGACCTATCTGGCTTATACCTGAGGATGACTGATTACATGTTATTTAACATGTGCCCAACTGGGATTAACATCAAAGCTGTGCTCCTTAGTCATAATTTTATCAAAAGGAACGATTATGGCAGTGGGCAATGTTATGTCCTTAGAACTTTGATCCTCAATATTTGAATCGCAAAATATTTTGATAGTCTCTTTATTGCCTTTCAATTGAAGATCTGCAGAGCCCCCCACAGATTGGTAAACATTTACTGTTATATCATGCTTTCAGTGGGCTTTCTCTCTGTCAGTGGATCTTGATGGAGTGTATAGGAGTGCTGGAATGAGTCGGGGTTCTTGTAATCAGGCACAGGGAAAATGGTTAATTCCACTTGTGATGACACCGGCTCGGCAAGCACAACAGTTTTCAAGTGCTGACACTGACCAGTAATGACTGAACGAATGGATAGAGAACAGAGAAGGTGTGTGGGTGTGTATGTGGAGGGTGTTGGGGGGGTGTGGGGTGGACAGAAAAGAGCTAAGAAAGCATAGAGGAGTCAGTAAAAGAGACACTTGTAAAGTATGAGAGAGAGAGAGAGAGAGAGAGAGAGAGAGAGAGAGAGAGAGGGAGTAAGAGAGACACAGCTGCTTCTGCACAATCGCTTTTCGGCATCTACAGTCCCAGGCCAAAATGCCATTAATACAAATGTCAGAGGAGTGAGTGGAATCAGGCACAGCGCGATGGCTTTGAGTGGCTTGAGAAGAAAATGCCCAGGATCCTTTGGGGACGGGCCTGTCCAAGACGGCCATCCATTCTTCTTGCCCCTTTTGTGCCGCTGCCTCTCTGTCCATCCTCTTCCTCTTATTTTGTGTGAAGATTAAATTGCACATGATCTCAAATGTCTCTGGCCCTCCGCTTGTCGTAGGTCGGCGACCTCCATGCGGCTCAGATAATAGATACATCCTCTGTTTGTCTTGTGGTGAAACACTCGTCTGCCACAGTCCAGTAACCCGCCATTGTCACACAGTCCAAAGCAATTAAGTAAAATGGAGGATAAAGCCTTAGTGTGTCCTTTCAATATTTATTACATCCTCTTTGTGAAAAGAGCTATTTAGTCGCTGTATCTAAAATGATCACTAATGCAATTACAAGTGCATTTAGAATACACATTAAGGGTAATCTTCACCCCTTAGAGTGGACCCCAATGCTCCAACAAGAGGAGATAACAGATGAAAGTTACAAAGTACGTTACATTTCTGTGAATACCAGAAATTTAAGGCATGTTAAGGTTCGGGTCAGCATTTCTTCTTATCTCTAAAGTGTTAATCTGCACAATACATGATTATTTATTTGTTTATTTTTCAGTTTGGCTAAAGCTCATCATTAAGGTGTGTGCACAACACCCTTTTTGCTCAGCAGGAGCCCCATGACATTTTTTTCATTCGACTTTGTGTTGCTGATCTTTTGGGTGTTGGGTGTGCGTGGCACTTTCTTTTCTTTGTCAGTGCTGGCTGAAACGCTCTTATTCTCTGTATTTAAAATCTGAAACAGAAAACGCAGCCGTGGTATATGCTGTGGGTCAGCTGTCAGGAAGTCAGGCGTGTGTGATGAGATAGTAAAGAGTTTGAAATGTTTCAACCTAAGCCTCATGAAAGTGGTGCTCAAAATAGGAGTGGTGATTCAAACCGTTAACATCAAGCCTTTGGTTACAACAGATGTAGTTAACTATACAGCCACAAAAGACTTAATTTACACCCATACAGTAGATGTGTGCTGTGACAGTGGAAAAATTACAGGTTAAACTTTTCCATTAGCCATGCAAAACATAAGAGTGTGTGGCTTATTCAGTCAAGATGATGCGGCTGTAAGTGTCATGAGAGGACGGCTTCCTTCACAAAAACATGAACACGACGGTGTCGTTGTAGGGTCAAAGTGAAAAGAGGAAATTGGGTTTTGAAATGAAAGCTTGTGGCAATGTAGGCAGTGAATATTGTCATCAACCTCTCAACAGTTCCATGCAAGAACATTTTAGTGACTTTAATGTGCAAATAAGGCCTTTTGGGGCATTTTGACATTAGAATACTATAAGAAAACTATCACTTTGTTTTGATAAATGAATCAGTTTTATTGAAAAACGAATATCATATTAGTGGATCAATTAACAATGCATTAATGTGTTCATCCTTATTATGTTGCATTATGTTGGTTAGTGTGGAGTTAATTTTTATCTATTTATATTTATTTTGAATACTTAACATACTGCTGGGTAGCTTATGGGGACCAAAAAGGCCTTATTGATCATATCATATTGATCATATTTATTTATAGATTAGATTTTTACATGGTTAATCTGAATTTGCAAATTAACGTATAACTAAAGCTGCAACATAAATGTAATGGAGTTAAAAGTAGAATATTTACCTCTGAGATGTAGTGCAGTAGAAGTTTAAATTAGCAGAAAATAGAAACAATTAAAGTTGTACTCTGTAAGATTTTAGATATCTTGTCTCTTGGGCCTCTCTGGTGGTAAGATGTAATTGCAGGCGAGCCTGTTCTGTCAGAGCCTCCATCTTGTCACATTGAACACACATGTTCCGATTACATTTCTACCCTTACTACGAGCCTTACTCAGAAGTTTTTGGAATTTCAGATTACAAGTGAATGCAGCATAGACATTAGTGACGATCTGGGCCGACAGACCAACCGCTGTCAACAGCATCACAAACATGCAGCTAATTTACAACGGATATTGGAATACTCAGCAAAAAGGCAAGTAGAAGTGCTTTCATTATTGGGACAGATGATCAATCACCATTGTTGTAACTCAATCATTGATAGATAGTCACTTTACAGACAATTAACTAGATGAAAATCTCACGGATTACAACTTTAAGTAAACTACACGTACCTCAAATTTTACTCAAGTACAGTACCTGAGTAAATGTACTTAGTTCATTTCCACTACTGGTAACTGTAGTCAGAAGAAAGGTGTTTAAACAATTCGTGCAAGATAATTCACATTCTAACAGAGACCTGGCTGCACAAAAACATCCCCGACTTAGCAGTGGAGCTACCAGGCTATCTATCTACCCACCCACTCCGCTGAAGGGGTAATTTAGCCAAGATGTAGTTAGATTCTCTGGAAACCCGTCCATTGCAACAGCTTCTTGAACGCAGCATCTCAGTTCAGGTGTAGGTCTGTTTACTTTCAGTTTAAGGTGTAAAGCTGCTAACTAAGTGCTAATAATGTAGCTGCTTCTGTGTGAGAGCTGCATGGAATTAAGAGAACTGAATACAGTGTTAGAGGTGGGACCCAATCATTCCTATGAATGTTGCTCAGTGGCGCATGGAGCCAAACAAGTTCCACTAAGGGCGCACTCACACTGTCCATCCGTACCGTGCCCAAGCACGTTTCACGGCAAAAGTCTAGTTCGTTTGACCAGTGTGAGTGCAACCGTACCACGTCTAGGAGCGGTACGCTTGCCGCTTGGGAGAGGTGGGATCTTGTAAAGCACGTTTTCACGTGTATGAGCACATAATTTTATGTGCGCCTGTTCAGACATAGAAAAAGGAAGGACGGACCATGCACGGATATTTAAAACAATGGCGGCGAAAGGTTCACGTTGGTGTGATGCGGAGTGATTACTGCAGATTTTGGTCGGATGAAAATATTAAAAAACAGTTGGACAAGATGCACAGAAACGCCGAGGTCTATGGAAAAATTTGTAAACAAAGCAACGCATTGCGATGACGTCAATCAATGCGTGTGACATATTACGGCGTGATGACGTATAGGCAGCAAGAAGCATTCGCCGAGGCCCAGGTAGTGTGAGTACAAACGGGCCTGGCTCGCGGAAGGAGAGGGAGGGGGGGCTACCCTAAAGCACGGGGAACGGTAAGGATGGACAGTGTGAGTGCGCCCTAAAATCCCCGGACCATCAGCACTGCTTCAGCACTTGGGCTCAAAGAGCAGGCACACTAAAGACCTTTGCCGGCAGAGTTGGCTAACTTCTAGATTAGCGCCCCGGATTGAACTGGGATTAGATCATTTGATGGTCTACTTTGTCATTTTGCAGAGGTTGTGATACTTGAAAAATGTTATCCACTGAATTACAGACGTCTCTTTCACAATGTTAGTCAATGGTAAAAAAGTTTTTTGGGCCAGAGGGCATCACCTGACAGACCTGGTAGTTGCAATTCCAATGTTTGGCCACTTAGTAAAATGTCTTAAAGCCTGGCACTCATCCTGGGGACGTGGTGAGGTGGGGTAGCTCTACTGCTGAGGGCTGGATCATGGTCAGATGAAGCGCCATGGCACTTTTTTGAGGGCTCCTGCTTTCCTATATTGGTGTATTTTTTTGCCACCTCCATCCATCAGATCATCAAAATCTAGCTAAATCAACTCAAGTTAACAAAGTAACGATGAACTGAGATGTGTTTCATGCTGTTGTGTGCACATGCTGTTCTGTCTATTCTGTTCCGGGCCTCAACGCCACCCCTGCGTTCTGAGAGCCACTATTTCCAAGAGTTTGCACCACGCCAATACAGTCTATACTATTTTTTTATGATATGATCAGAAGCTATGCTATGCAGTGATAGATATTGTCAATGAGATATTACATTACTTAAATTTGGATAGAAGACCACAATGTCTTGTGTTCTGCACCTGTACAATACGGGATGTAAAATAAACCCCCTTTCGATGGAGCTGTGCTAGCAACAGTGAAGAAAGGACTAATGTTACTAATTATTTATTTCTGTTGAATAATTTGTAAAGTAATGCAATTTCTCTTCCAATTACAGTATGTAATTTGTAATTGATACAAATAAGTAATATGCCCAGTACGGTTGATAAGGATGTTTCAACACATTATGCAAGACTGCACAACACAATAATATTTCTAAGAGCTACCATAAAAGCTGTCATGAAGTGGCCATCACCATCATAGGCTGGATAAAGTGTATCAATCTACTGGAGACTGTGACTTTGAGCCTGCAGACTTCAAGTTAGCGTTTCACAGAGGCAAGGTTACGTTGGAATGCATATTCCATCATCTAGCAATGGAACATTGACTCCTGTAAGTCTGTAGCCTGGACAAAGTCTCTGAAACCTACTTCCCTCTGTGAGAACCAGTCTGCTGACAGCTTGGAGCCAGTCCCTCTGTCCCCTCTCTCTCTCTGCACTAACTCTTTCTCACTCTCTCTTCCCCTCTCTCTTAATTGACTTCCCAGTTTGATAACACATGCCTGTCTGATTGGAGCCGGCCTGTCTCGGTGATGCTCAGAGGAACGTGCCTCTTCAATAGCAGATCAATTAGTCTATTAAGATAACCAGGGACATAGGTCCTCTATACTGTCTCCTATCTGAAAAGGGTCAAATGTTGTCGTTATTGTTCTTCAAAAAATATCCATTTTGTTAGTGAGCTGCATCTGCCTAGTCATAGATTGCTTATAACGATATAATTATCAATCTTGAATATATATTTTATAGCTGTACTGTACATAGAATACGTAAAGAATGTATCATCAAGATTAATTTAAGTATAATCCAGTCTTATGGACTTTGTTGTACCTTTTTAGTTGGTATATATGTCTCTAATCGTGCATGAATGCTTTGGGACACAGCCAGATGGCAGTTCTCTTATTTTTGTATGTGAGTACGTCATCTTGCCATGCCAGGTGGCTTGAATATTCATTTTGATAATTCCACAGATTACTCCAAGCAATCTTAGAGCTTCAGCCAGCAAGATTTATATGCAAAAATACTTTCGTATCAGCCTAAATCACAAAGGAACAGAGATTAGGGTCCCTGATTCACTCAATTTGCACAAATGTCCTTCTAATGTCAGTATGATCAATGCCATTTGTTCTTGCATATTATTAAGATTTATATTTAGAGTAATAGCAAAGCCAACAAACGAAGTTAAGTGCAAGGTTGCTGGATAAAACACAACTGATGGAGGAAAAGTGAGTTTTCCTGTTCCCTGCGTTACAAGCAGAGGTCCACATCCTTACATCAGCTCCACAGATCTTGTTTCCCACCTCTGCCCATTGAGGTATATCAAGCAATTGTGTCCTTTCGTAAGCAACTTTTATAGAGGCTTACAGAAGCCTCCAAGCCTAGAGGTCAGGGGCCAGTGTGCTGATGGATTATGGGGTTTCACCGTGCCTGGTGCTGCTGACAGGCTTTATTGGTTGGGAGGATGAGCTTGTAACCCTTTATATAATTATTGTATTAAGTCCAGTGTGCCCCTGCCTTGCTGGCACTTGTTCCTGGATCAATGTGGAGATAATTTCAGAAATGAATAGTTAGTATCGATCAGCTCCCTCAGTGATGGTTTATCAGCCTCTCAGACAGGTCGTTGTAGATTATTGTGCCATTGTCATTTATGGCCTCTGTCATAGAATATATATATTTTTTGAAGCAAGCCTGGTTCAAACAAAGACAATTCAATTTGCAATGGATTTTGTTTTTTTCCCCACCTTCTCCACTCTATAGTACACGATAAGCAATAAATCACAATCGTTTGTGTTTTTATCTGCCTCTTTCTCCTGTTGTTCATCTGACACCCCAGCATTGGGCTGGTCTCTTAGGACTGGGGGAGGAAGGAGGAAAAGGAGGGCAAGCGTCAGCACTTGAACTCTGGCTGAGGGATTGTATAAGCTTTGGTTCAGACAAACCAATGACCTTCAGTACTGGTGCTTGTAGAGGAGGGAACTTAGTGCTTCTGTTATTTAGTGCTCTTTGTGTGGCCTTAATAAACAGCCGGGAGTGGACACGTAGACTTTAACATCACTTTATGAGCTCCTTCAATTCACTTTGCAATGTTTGCTTTTAAAATTCAAGTACAATGCACACACTAGACTAAAAGATATGACTGAAATGGCGTCCACAGCATGCAAACTAGTGTGCCATTTAAAGTCGCAGCCCTGCCTTAGGTGTGTTTGTGTGTTTATTCATCCCGTAGCCTCTTTGTTTGAGCAAGGCGAGCCCCCCGGTGTCATGTTTGTACTTTCCCCTCTTGCCTTCTAAACTGTGAATGACAAGATGTATCCATCAGAGGGGCTGGAGCTCGATTTCAATAGCAGCTCAGGGGGAATCATTCAGAGAAATGTAATTTACTTGCTATTGGTCAGTTTGACCCCTGACCTCAATCACTTGACATGGTTACCATAGAAACCATTGAAAAAGAGCAAGAAGAGAGTCAGATAGCATCATTTCAGCTGCTCATCCAATACACACAGTCAAACAACAGCAAAAAAGCCAGGGTGGCAGGAAAAGGTGAAGAAAATGTATGCAGCAATAAATAAACTAGAACAAACCGGATTTACACCACATCCAAGACGCGGGGGTTTGTTAGACTGAGTGGTCTTGATCATTACATAATTATATCAACACCACTATTTGTCATAACTGTCAGACGCAGTCATTTTTCTATGCTACTGACAGATTAATTACACCCAATTATTTCAGAAGTGTTCTCATACTAATTAGTCATACAGTTACACAGTGCTAATAGCTCAGGGATCAAAGAAAACAAATGACTATCATACATCATTTCAATTAACCAGCATGATGGATTAATTAACACTGTCATTTTAATGCCTTGGGTGGCCGGATTTGATGAGGGATAATCAGAGGAGGATTTTCACTTCTGTAATGGGGGTGAATCCAAGAGCATCCGTGTGTTTTGTAAACAGTTGCTGTTCAAAATATGAATTGCATAAGAATTACTCACTGGCTGAAACGTGAGAAACAATTCAGGTATGTGGAGCTCCCATCCTTTTGCCCCATGTCACGCTTGTTATTAAAATGTGTTCATCTTATTTGATTGATTGATTGACTTATTTGTACATTTCACAAAAAAGAGTAGGGAGTAAACTTATAGAGTTTCACTGATAAAATGAGCCTAATTTCTAGACTTCTGGTGGTGCCAGCGGATATCTGGGCCAATACTTCCCCTTCCATGTGCCAGTTCTGATTAGCAACTTGAACCAAAAGAATGGAGGTGGAGTTGAGAGACAACATCTCTATAAACATGTATCTGCATGAACATGTATCTGCATGAATGCCCAATAATAACAAAAAGTGAATAAAAAACTAAATTGAATTAAATCAGGTGACAGCTAATGGGTTTTAACCATTTCTGCATCTTTTGCTTTCCACACGGATTGTATACCTGCATGCAACCAAAGCCTGCTCGAATGTGATTGGTCAATATTACTCATTTATATTATCACTCTAAAAATGGAAATCAGAACACTTCCGTTACCCAGTCTTGCCATGTTGCCTACAGATGCTGCATTCATATGCAGATATCTGTTTATAGAGATGTTATCTCTAAACTCCAACTCCCTTCTTGTGCAGGACAGAGCTTTATGGAAACACCTCAGTTCAAGCAGGCAACGTCTGAACAAAATGGTGCAAACTACATCAAAAAGGGGAAGAAGTTAGCAGTCCATGTTGAAATTGACACCATTAGGGTGTAGATAAAGAGACAGAGCTAAACTGACCTAAAAAAACCTTGATCAAAGTTCATGAGCAGTCACTGACACTGCGTCAGAGACTTTTCTACTCTCATTGGTTTTGGTCGGTCTTGGTGGAATTTTTCAGACGACATTAGGAGCACCCAGGGAGCAGCAGGTGGAAGTAGAGGTACATGATTTTTTTCCCTAGAGCCTCTGTCTCGTGCATGATAATTTCAGCAAAAAGCACTTCCTGATAGCTGAACGACAGAATAGGATATTTGCCAATGATTCCCAAAATGACATATATGACAGGTCAGTGCCAGCACCACGCACACATTGTGATTATTTCACAGTTTTAATTACATCGTTAACAAAACTACTCGGTTAGGTTTAGGAAAATATCATGGTTTGGGTTAAAACAAGTGCGTATGTTTCTTAACTTATGTTGCATCAGGGATGCACAATATATTGAGAATTTAGCTTTATCGCAATATTAACATGTGAGATATACGTATCACAAAACACATCTTGAACGGTGATAAATGGTATCAACATATCTGGCCAATCAGATGGAACCATACTGCTGTAGTTTCCCAGACTTAGCAGCGATGGGGTGACAGGTCAAACAGTAATGTGAGTACCGTAATGGCAGAAGGGAGAGAGATGTGCAGAGGGAAACGTCAGCGTCAAAGGAGAACGCATTGCTAAAAACAGGAGCTCATCTGTTATTTGGGAGTATTTTGGATACAGGAGAGATGTTACAAACACAATTACTATGCAAGTCATGAACACCTTTGGCAACTATCAGGGGGAAAACGATTAATTTTCTTAACTACCTACAACACGACCACAAAGAACTGTCCAAGGTGTTAAAAAACTAGCTAGCATGGACGTCCATTCATCAGGGTTTTACAAGTGTTTCTCCTAATGAGAAAACATCCAAGCACCACAAAAAAATAACAGAGGCCATTGCGTATTTTATGGCAAAGGACATGATGCCCGAGGCATTTTGGTTGATTAACATTATCAAGTTTAAATGTTTTTGATTTGATTACAAATGTATTTATTTAAACTGTACAGGCAGTAAGGGGTGTTTTATTTAAAGTAGAAGAAAATATTCAAATTATTAAAAATAAAATTCAGGACAGTTCAGGACAGCCTCTCCGGGAACCATCACCTTATCATGGTGGAGAGGTTTGTGTGTCCCTGTGAACCTGAGGGCTGTGTTGTCTGGAGCCTAGTGCTCCTGGTAGGGTCTCCCCTGGCAAAGTGGTCTCAGGCGAGGGGCCGGACTAAGAATGATTCACAAAGACTCAATTGATAAACAAGGAAGAGGAAGAGAGACCCTGCACGGAGGAAGCCCGGGGTCCCTGTCTGGAGCTAGGCCCAGACGGAGGGCTCGCTGGCGAGCGCCTGGTGGCCCCGAAAAAGTGACGTGGCACCTTCCTCCTCTCCATCCTGTGGGCCCACCACTCACAGGAGGAACCAGTTGGGTCGGGTGTGCTGCTGCACTGGTGGCAGTGAAGGTGAGGGGCCTCGACGGACCAGAAACGGGCAGCAGAAGCTGGCTCTTGGGACGTGGAATGTCACCTCTCTGTCGGGGAAGGAGCCGGAGCTGGTGCGGGAGGTGGAGCGCTACCAGTTAGATCTGGTGGGGCTTACCTCCGCACACAGTCCCGGTTCTGGAACCGTACTCCTGGATAGGGGTTGGACACTATTCTTCTCTGGAGTTGCCCAGGGTGTGAGGCGCCGGGCGGGTGTGGGGATACTCACAAACCCCCGGCTGAGCGCCGCGGTGTTGGAGTTCACCCCGGTGGACGAGAGGGTCGCCTCCTTACGCCTGCGGGTGGTAGGGGGGAAAACTCTGACTATTGTTTATGCATATGCACCGAACAGCAGTTCAGAGTATTCGGCCTTCTTGGAGACCCTGAATAGAGTCCTGTATGGGGCTCCGGTTGGGGACTCCATAGTTCTGCTGGGAGACTTCAACGCACACGTGGGCAATGATGGAAACACCTGTAGAACCTGGGAACGGCCTCCCTGATCTAAATCCGAGTGGTCGTCAGTTATTAGACTTCTGTGCTAGTCACGGATTATCTATAACTAACACTATGTTCGAACATAAGGATGCTCATAAGTGTACGTGGTATCAGAGCACCCTAGGCCAAAGGTCGATGATCGATTTTGTGATCGTATCATCTGATCTGAGGCTGTATGTTTTGGACACTCGGGTGAAGAGAGGGGCAGAGCTGTCAACTGATCACCATCTGGTGATGAGTTGGATCAGAGGATGGGGGAAGATTCTGGACTAACCCAAACAAGTAGTGCGGGTGAACTGGGAACGTCTGGAGGAGGCCCCTGTCCGAGAGATCTTCAACTCACACCTCCGGCGGAGCTTTTCTGGCATCCCTGTGGAGGGTGGGGGCATTGAACCGGAGTGGGCAATGTTCAAACCATTGCTGAAGCTGCAGTGGTGAGCTGTGGCCTCAAGGTCTTAGGTGCGTCAAGGGGCGGTAACCCTTGAACACCGTGGTGGACACCGGTGGTCAGGGAAGCTGTCCGACTGAAGAAGGAGGCCTTCCGGGATATGCTATCCCAGAAGACTCCGGAGGCAGTTGCAAGGTACCGACAGGCCAGAAGGGCTGCAGCCTCTGCTGTGTCAGAGGCAAAGCAGCGGGTGTGGGAGGAGTTCGGAGAAGCCATGGAGAAGGACTTTCAGGCAGCACCAAGGGGCTTCTGGCAAACCACTCGACATCTCAGGAGGGGGAAATGGGGAACCGTCCAAGCTGTTTACAGTAAGGACGGGACGCTGGTGACCTCAGCCAATGAGGTAATCGGGCGGTGGAAGGAGCACTTTGAGGAACTCCTTAATCCGACTAACACGCGCTCTTTTGTGGAGGCAGAGCTGGAGGCTGATGGGGAATCATTGTCAATATCCCTGGCGGAAGTCACTGAGGTAGTCAAACAACTCCACAATGGCAAAGCCCCAGGGGTTGATGAGATTCGTCCAGAAATGCTGAAAGCTTTGGGTTTGGAGGGGCTATCTTGGTTGACACGCCTCTTCAACATTGCGTGGAAGTCTGGGACAGTGCCAAGGGAGTGGCAGACCGGGGTCGTGGTTTCTCTTTTTAAAAAGGGGGACCAGAGGGTGTGTGCCAATTACAGGGGTATAACACTACTCAGCCTCCCTGGTAAAGTCTACTCCAAGGTGCTGGAAAGGAGAGTTCGTTCTATAGTCGAACCTCAGATTGAAGAGGAACAATGTGGATTCCGTCCTGGACGTGGAACAACGGACCAGCTCTTCATTCTCGCAAGGATCCTGGAGGGGGCCTGGGAATATGCTCATCCAGTCTACATGTGTTTTGTGGATCTGGAGAAGGCATATGACCGGGTTCCTCGGGAGATACGGTGGGAGGTGCTGCGGGAGTAGGGGGTGAACTGTACACCAAACGTGAGAGCTGTGTCCGGATCCTCGGCAGTAAGTCGGATTCGTTTCCGGTGGGGGTTGGCCTCCGCCAGGGGTGCGCTTGTCACCAATCCTGTTCGTGATTTTCATAGACAGGATATCGAGGCGTAGTCGTGGTGGGGAGAGGTTGCAGTTCGGTGGGCTGAGGATCTCATCTCTGCTTTTCGCAGATGATGTGGTCCTGATGGAATCGTCAGTCAGTGACCTTCAGCACTCACTGGATCGGTTCGCAGCCGAGTGTGAAACGGCTGGGATGAGGATCAGCACCTCTAAATCTGAGGCCATGGCTCTTGACAGGAAACCGGTGGATTGCTTACTCCAGGCAGGGAATGAGTCCTTACTCCAAGTGAAGGAGTTCAAGTACCTCAGGATCATGTTCACGAGTGAGGGGACGATGGAGCGTGAATTTGGCCGGAGAATCGGAGCAGCGGGGGCGATGTTGCATCGTCTACCGCACCGTTGTGACGAAAAGAGAGCTGAGCCGGAAGGCAAAGCTCTCGATCTACCGGTCAATCTTCGTTCCTACCCTCACCTATGGTCATGAAAGCTGGGTCATGACCGAAAGAACAAGGTCGTGGGTACAAGCGGCCGAAATGGGTTTTCTCAGGAGGGTGGCTGGAGTCTCCCTTAGAGATAGGGTGAGAAGTTCAGCCATCCGTGGGGGACTCTGAGTAGAGCCGCTGCTCCTTAGCGTTGAAAGGAGCCAGTTGAAGTGGTTCGGGCATCTAGTAAGGGTGCCCCCTGGGCGCCTCCCTAGGGAGGTGTTCCAGGCGCGTCCAGCTGGGAGGAGGCCTCAGGGAAGACCCAGGACTAGGTGGAGAGATTATATCTCCACACTGGCCTTGGAACGCCTCGGGATCCCCCAGTTAGAGCTGGTTAATGTGGCCCGGGAAAGGGAAGTTTGGGGTGAGATGAGATGAGATGATGAGATGAGATGAGGACAGTTCTAGTAGTTCGTGTTGACTATTAGAAAAAATGAAGGTTATGTCACTTGCTGATTTTGCCTCAGTAACAATAAATTACAATTTCTAAAACCAGAAACTTAAAAACTGCAAAATGTTGCATTAGAAAGCACAGGCACTTCTTGTCTGCTTGCTACCTTATTTTGTCTGCTTTTGCATTAAAACTGTCAACTTTTAGTATTTCTTTACATATCGCTAGACATATCTTCCTTGCAATATTCAACAACATTATTGCGAATCGCAGGTTTTTCTGATATTGTGCAGCCATATGTCTCATACATAAGTTAAGTTTGCTCCCTAAGTTTTACATGGGCGGACAGCCCGCAGTCTCCTGGGTGAAAGTCTTATGTTTGTTTGATACATGCACATACAGGTTGCAACAAGCTTCTTGCACAGTTGACCTAAACAGCTAATTTCAGATAATATTATACAGCATCTCATATATCTGCCGACCTGTGTGACTGGCCATCAGCACCTTTTCAACCAAAACAGCAGAAGCCAAATGAGTTTGTCCATGACAGTTTAGGTTAGCGCTGACCAACTCTTTGAGGGAGACCCTCAATCAGTCTCTGCCGCTGAACATTCATCATCAGAGGACAGGACACAGATTTTTTACGCTGGTTGTCAATGAGCCTGCCAGCTTGATTTTTCTGAGCTCATGTCTTTTTCATTGAAACAAGTTCAAAAAAACTAATTGCCAGATGCTGCACATTTTTGATGGACGCATCTATATTCCCTCCAAACTTAACAGTGCATACAGAGGATTGAATTTAGGATCCATAGCTTTAAATCTCTCCTGCTGCACTGGAACCTCAGATAAGCCACGTCTCTCCTTCAGCTTCCTCTCATGCCTTGTTGACCCACAGTGATTAGACAATATATGTACATTGTTGACCTTGCTAATGAAAGTTTGACATTGATTTCTAAATAGGCCATTATTGTGTTTTACTGTAGAGCCTGATGTGGCTGCTCTCATCCAGTGTTTGAAGCTGCAGGCAACAGTTTTCCACTGCCTAATCCAACTCAATATGGCAGACACACTCACTCTTCATTTAAACAAACAAAAGCAGCACATAATGATCAGCCCTGCCATTATGGCCGATTGATCTGATCTGGTCCAGGGCGCTGTGGATTTATTTTCTTTTATGCCCATATGGATGTGTGTCACAGCCTCAATATGCACCACGAGCATGTGTGTATGTGTGTGTCGGTCCCTATCCAAACAAATGGAGGCGGTTTGTGCCAGAGAGCCTGGAGCACTGCTTGTCCTTTAATCGCCATTTACATACTGGCGGAATCATTAATTTCTAATTCCCCTATTATTTGTCACCCCCCACCCTCCCTGTCTGATGCATGTGTCAATGTCCGAGCCCATCAGTATCAACCGACTACTGGGAGTACCATACAGCTCTCACTCAGATAACTAATGTTTACCTTGTTGTCTTTGGTTTATGAAGGCTCACAAATCATTCATCATCATAGAACACACAATTACCACACTAAAGTGACTCATTTACAGCGTAATTATTTAAATGTTTTATGTTGACAACCTGAGTTTAGGTGACTGTACCCTGCGCTGTCACTACATATATGGTTGCACTTAAGTATAAAAGTAAGAAAAAGTAATAATACCACAATGAAAAAGAATATGCAAAAATGTACTCAGGTAAATGTACATAGGAATCATGAGCAAAATGCAGTATCAGAAGTACTTCGCTTCTATATGTCATATAATAATACTGCAAATGTTCTTTTGCTTGAATATTATTTGTGAATTAAGGTGTAAGCAGTATTTTAGAATTTTAGCTGGTTGAGGTGGGGTTGATTTTGCAGTAAAGATGGTTGTGTGGTGTGGTTTGATCTTAATGCATTATATTTCATAGGCTGATTATAACCTTTGTCAAGAAAATCCTATGCAAAGTAGCAAGCTGTCACATACGAGCAGTGCAGTAAAGTATGATACTTCCCTCTGTGTGCTACTACTGTTGATGCTGCGTGCCGCCATGGTTGATTTTGAGTCCGGGGCTCTAAAAGATTTCAGACTTCGAACTCTAAAATTTCGACTTCCTTGTTCAACTAGAAAGCAGAATCAGTTACTACCCACCACTATTACTTTGTTTGTATAAAAGTCTAGGCTACAGAATCTAAAATCAACGGAATCAAGCATATTGAGATGAATCCAACTGATTTTACTTTATTGATTATGGCTCTACAACATCAATGTCCAGTTAAACAAGACAAAGAGGGCGAAAGAAGACTTCTTTTGTAATGCATCCAAACACATTAGCATGTTGATTCTGTTGATTCAGTATCACTGAACTCTCTGTCTTCCATCAGCAATTCAATGTTAGTCAAGGTTCATGCAGAAATTACTATATGAGCATACAAAAACTTGTGGAAGCCCCTTAACACCCACACAGGTGATTTCAGTTATTCTGGCGTATTAGACCTCTGCTTGGGTTGAAGGTGGGTGGGGCTTTGATGAGAATTTAATGGGAATTTATGAGATCATAAATATCTATTTACCAATAAGAATGATAAAGGTGTACAGTACTTGGTCCCGCTTTCACAGGTGAAACAAAGCTGACAGGAGACTCTGGAATATGTCAATCAATCACAGTAGACACACCCACACAGTCTCGAGACGAGGTCTCATCAACTAGTTAACTGAAAACAGCTGTGTGGGTGTTCAGGGACTTTAATGTCCAATAGCAGCCCAATATGTGTACACGTTTTTTATGCCTATGTTGGACAACTCTGCAACCCCAAGACTGATGGAAGGTCATGTTGAACATCTGACTTTCATGCAAGGAACCAGTTTGCGTGCCATTACAGACCTAAAATTAACATATGCCTTTTTATGAACTGAAACTGCAATCTTCCTCTTCTTCTTCTTCACCTGCTGAAATGCTGATAAAATAATGATTTGAGTGGTGATTTTATGTCACATTTTATGTTTATAGCTTATTTCAAGTAAAGCGTCAGACAAGAATATCATATTGGACGACTCAATGGATAAAACCCCAGATTACATTCAGTGCCAACATTTCTTTTTACATCTAAAATGTTTGGTTTTTGACAAATCCGAGCACGGCAACTAAAGCATTGTTAAGGTTAGGGAAATATTATGGTAACAAATGGTTAAAGTGATGTTAAGTTTAGGGATCTAAAATAATTGGCTAAGGTTAATCGCAGGTCTGTGCTGTGTGACACGTAGGACAAGTTAGCCTTAAAGGATAAAATTTGGTCTGTTGCATGGAAGTCAATGGCACTACATTCACAACCTCATTTTCCACCTCTCTATTAAAAAGGCATACTGTGACTCGCCTTGGCGCACTGATTTGCAAATATGGACATAAATTCGAGAAATACTGGGCTGCAGTTAAAGGTGAATCAGATGAGTAGAAAATCAACAACATTGTTCTGATGACAGGACTGCTAAAACTATCTGTCATGCAAAAATACAGAGTATGTTACTGAACAATACAAAACACACTGTAGATCAACCTCTGCAGTGAAGGGCCATTCATCGTAATCAAAGCCCAGAACACCCGAGCAAGAATGCACCAAAAAATGCACAAGGAAGACAAAGTGTGACATTTACATTCTGGCAATCAGTAGTAACTTGAAAATGCATAAAAAAAATGCTTTTTGTTCATGATTAAGTTGGGGCTATTGAAATGAATTCCATCACTTAACTTACAGTCAAAGGGGATTATTGAACTTTATGATGCAGTCGGTGAACTATCAATAGTACTGAATGGGGCTGTTAGGGTTTTTGCACACTGCTCTTTTGTTTGGTTGTAAATGAGCTGCATCAAATCAAATGGCCACAGAAGCTATTAACAACGGACACATTGGATGTGAGCCATGATTCAAACGTACACATTGAGCACAAAAGTAGAGGATGCAACACTGTCTGAGGCACTGAAATGAAACAAAAGTAAAGTAATTCATCCAGCATTGGCTTTTATCAAATGCAACATATGCATACATATGAAAGGCGTTTTACCCAAAGCATCACTGTCAAGCTGAATCTCTGCAGGGATTGTGACCTTCTTGTATAGATTTTACTAAGCCAGGTAAGTGCTTTGCATGTAGACATTCTCTATTGGACCTGTCGTTGGCATCAGAAGCCCAGTAGTTGCAATTACTCGCTGATCATCGCCACAAGCCAGATAATAATTAGAGGTTGACAAAATTCAGGGCCAGGTTGGAGAGCTATTGATTTCCCCATGTTCTCTCATTGGAAGGATCAAGAAAATAAGACATGAAATTTACTGTCTTCATAAAAGTTTTAGTAAATCAGGCCATTTGAAAGGCCTATCGACAGTTTCTTTCATTACCATACATAGTGTTCTCTAAAGCGTTTTTGATTATTAGCAATAAGAGAGTAGCTTTCTCCTTTGTGTCTTTCATGCACCAATAAATAATGGCTCCTTTGGAATATTTGGAGGTAATTTTAATCACCCAGTCGCACATATAACCTCAGCGAGCTTATAACAGGATTACTTTCCAATTTAGCGTTGACAAAGACTGCCTTAAGCTTTCAGCTGAGAAATGCATATATGAAGGCGTGCAGAGAGGTGTGGATGGAAAAAAACAATGCAAAGACACATTGCTGAGGGCAAGGAAAAGGGACAGAACATGTGATTATGCTCTGTAACCTTTTCCTGAAACAAAATTTTATATGATCTCTGTTTCAAGTGTCAAAGGTGGCTGCAAAAGTTGTCCAAAGCAACTAACCGTATGTAATAGAAAGGCATTGAATGAGCAAAATTAGAATTGACAGAGACACGAAGAGCAGGCTGACAAAATGCTGGCGTTCTGTATGCACGCAGACAAAGTCAAAAGCAGTTGGGTGTGAGTTGCTGTGCGGGAGAGAGATGTGCAGGTTGAAGCCCAGGGGGTCATTTCCCTTCCTCGATGGACAGACTATTAACTTTTTGATTGGCAGCAGGGCTGACGCTGCCTGTTCATCATTTAGCTCTGTCGATTCCTCAGCATCTGGAAACAGCACATAAATTCAAAGGCCTGAGTATGAAGAGTGCATCTCAGCATCCTCTGAAAGGGCTGCATCGCATGGCCATAAAGAAAAACAGCAGCATTTCACTGACGCTGATTTCCTTGCTGGCAAAGAGGCACAGAAATAAATGACTTGGAACACTGCAGTAGAGAAGACACTGAGTGCTGACAGCCTCTCTCAAAGTACTTCTGTTGTATTTTTCTTGCTTTATTTCTGACCCTATCTGCTGTTGACAGTAGTGAAACAAAATTTAAACCAGGCTAGATGCGGTGATTTCAGCAATGTCTTCAGAAAAATGGCGACGCCTGGCCTACAGTGGAAAATTTTAGTGATAGAACTTTCCAAACTTCGGCCCTCACTTTAATTACTTGTTAGTCTTTTTATAGGGGAAGAAAATATGGCTGTCAGGGTTTATGGGAGGGCAGAAAAAAGGGCTGACCTGTTTTATCTGCCCTTGCACACGCATCAGTGTAATGATGACAAAACGGGATGTTAACTAATGATTAGTAGAAATGGTTGCAGTTAATTAGTTGGTCCTTCGTTTATCGTTCCATTTGCACATTTTGGGGAGCAATCGTTATTAATTAGGGCCATCATGCCGAAAGGGGTGAGGTGGAACCCTACAGCCAAGTTAATCAGGCTGCAATGAAAGCTCCATTATCCTGCTCCGTCCCGTTGGCCTGTGATCTATTAGCATTATCTAAAAGCTGCAACGAGATCAGCGACAAGGCTGAAAGAAGAACAAAAATCAAAGGGACATAAACAGGGGTGGCTTTGATCGGCCCAGTTCTTGGGTCACTGGTTATATGGGAGGATCTCACATGATATTGTGTGGCTCTTTGTGTCATTGCATAAATCCAAGCGGTTGGTATTGAGTGGACTAGAAGTGGTGTTTAGTACGTGTGGCTGTGGATTTGTCTGCACAGGCCGTGGAGCTGTCTCGATACAGCTTGGTCTGGATGGCTGAGGTTACAGTTTGTAGGTGAAGTTGAGTGTAAAACAGCCACTTTTTGTTAGAGAAGTTCTTATGAGTGTGGCAACAGAATGGCAATGGAACTTGCAAAGAGCTGCAAGAAAGAACAGCATGGCAGAAAAGATAACCACTATGTTACTGGATAAGGTTGGAAATATTCTTTATTTTCTTTATTGTCAAACCATGAAAATACCTCCTTGGCAGAGGTAATTACCTATGTAATCAAAGTCCAATATAGCTAGTTGTCCAAAAACTATTAAAAACACATTAGTGCACTAGGTGACATGCTCCTTCAGCATTGTGAATATGGGCCCTACACTTTATTTTGAGTAAATCTCACTTACACTGTTCTGCTGCCATGGATGCACACAGTTTATCCACAGGTGAAATAGTCCCCAACAAATGCAAACATTGCCCCTGTTTAAGTCATATTTGCTGAAAACTACTACTACCGTTTCTTTTAAGACTTTTAATCCACACACAGGGTAAGGTGGCCAGAAAGTATTAGAGTAATGCAATGTTGATTTTGGTCTTTTCATAGAAAAGAAAATTCTAGAATAATAACAACCTTGTACTTTAAATGAATTGATTTAAAAAAAAAAATGGATTGTGTTACTTTTAATGAGAGTGACCCAGTCAGCAGAATAAATTGTACATTTCTGCACACCAGAGATATTGAATCTCTATGTTTCTGAACCACTGCAAGTCGTTCCCATTCCCACAAGGGACATGAAGTCTGGTCTCCTGGGTGAAGTCCAGTGTGTGCACGATCCAACAATCCACCCGACCTCCTCCTGGAGTTTGACGCTTAATGTCACCTGACACCCAGAACGCTTGTGTCGTGTAATATTAAAACAGATGGTTTTACATTGTAGTTAGTTGAAAGCCTGGCACGTCTTATACAGACACTAAAGGCTGACAAATGCGTTTCATATCAGTGTTTCTGTGGTTTGCAGAAATGTACAATGCAAAATATTTTCTTCTTTTCCAATCAGTGGTGACATTTTTTTTATTTTAATCAAGTTCACAAGAGGAATACTCTGTCATTATCACACTATTCGGTTTGAAATAAACAAGAAAAACTAAATTGGATGCATTTTTAGAAATGTATAGAATGCTAGAAATAACTTGTAATTCTAGATTTCTGACTTGCACTACACATAGAATATTTAAGGAATATTTGCATACCTTACAAAAATAATTGTTATCTTTATTATATTTTCCACTGCATGTGGACTAATCTCTGCACCACTTCACCATATCAAATTACATGAAATAATCACATTCTCCTTTAGGAGTAATTACCCCCAAAAAGGCATTAACGCTCTGTTTTATTGAGTAGCTAAACCTGCAGGTTTGCAGGAATATGAGTAAATGTAAATGTTCTCAAATTCCTGCAACACCGTGAGCTGATTATGCTTGAGACTTAGTACCATGAAATACTGAGCGCATTCATCACAAATAACCAGGGACTGGGCACCAAAGTGTAAAGGGGGAAATCAATGGGAAAATCCAGCTTATTTCATGCAAATGAGCTCTGAAGGAAACTGATATGGTTGAGGCAAGGTTACAGAAAGAAAGAGAGAAAGGCCAGTGTCCCTGAGAAATCAATAGAATAAACTTGAGAAATGATTTAGATAGAGCAGATATGAACATTGAAATAAACAAATAACCTTAAAGGAAATCAATCATATCATTTAAAGAGTAAACGGCTTGAACCGGGGTGATCTCCCTCATGGTTTAGACAAATGGAGGATTTTTAATTTCATCATTGATATTATGCCAGACTTGGAGATTTTGCAGATGGTTGCAACCAGGAGGAGGGGAGAAAAATCAATTGAGTCTAGTACTGTGGTCTTAAGAGATGTTAGATATTTACAGCATAGAGGTATGGAGCCTTGTATAAATTTGCATTTTAAGAGATAAAAGACCTCTGTATTTTATCTTGTTATTGATAATAGAAACTGTCGACTTTTATCCTGTCCCATCTCAGGAAAGCCGAGCTGTCTGGCGAATGTGTTTGTGTATGTGACCGAGACAGGAGGGGAGCGTGTGTTTGTGTGCACGAGAGGGAGAAGGAGAGAATACGAGAGACAGAGCAGTGGTCTGAGGCAATTTCAAGCCTTTATTTTCTTGATACACAAAAGGCAGGCTTTGTGTGTGGTTGTTCCTTTTTTTTTTTCATCCTGCTTCCGCGTCAAGGCAATCGAGGTGGCATAATTGCATCAGAGGTCCAGAAATATAGGGTTGCAATTTAGAAGGAGGATGAGAAGAAGAGGAGAAGAGAGAAAGAGAGAGTGTGTGTGTAGGGGGGGTAGGAAAGGCATCTGAGACAGGTTCATTTACGGCTGGAACAGGGACAGAGAGGTTAAAACATTGTGACAAGAGACAAAGTAAATGTATATGTAAATGCAAGAGGTTGTTATCACTACTAAAACACTATGCAGCTTTTTCACGCTTTGGAGACCTAAATTATATTTAGGCCACATAAAATCCAATAGTCCAACTGTGACCCGCTGCTATGTAAATGGTTCAGGTAATTCTTTAAAACACTGCACTGGTGGCCAAACGGTGGGAGCAAATAACAACAAAGTGTTTACATCATTTGAATGATTTAGGACTACTTGCAGCGATCACTTTAATAGACTCCAGTGTGCTGGCACAGACTTCCAGGTTACAGCTTCCCCTGCTCTTTCTCACTGCATTTCTACACGGACTTAACAAGAAACACTTGAGAAAGACAAATGTAAATGCAGCATTGGAGTTCTTTCTTTTACATGTATAATGTAGATGTCAACTTGGAGAGTTTAATCAAATCACACGGATTTGCTAATGGACACCCTGAGTTCTGTGAAAAGCTGCACATAGCATTACATATGTGTTAATATTTTTGTGAGCATTAAACACATAACTTCTGGTGTTTTTTTTATTTCTAACAAACCATCCAACTAACTTATTCATTTGTCTTTCAGCTCATCGTTTTGGTTTTCTGGCCCCCAATGTATGAAAGAACCCCCTTAAAATGGCCATCCATCGATGTAGGTTCAAGTTCATACTTTTGTATTTAATTACACACGTGTGGAGGCAGCATTCATTGTAAGCATTATGGCGTACCACAAAACAAACAGAAGAAGAAGATACTCCAGTAAATATACTTCTTTGGGTGATTCACTTCAACTAATGTTGACCAGGATGAAGCTGGTTAGCACCTATCTCTGTAAACACTGCAGTTTACAGCCATATAATCAGATAGGAGATGAAACAGTCAGGTGATAGCACCCCCAAGAAAAATGGTTTACATCTACATTAAAAAATAATATTCAACATGTGAAATGTAGCCAAAACAATAAAATCACATAACTAAAAAAATAAAAGTTAGGCTGGCTCAAAATAAGTGTGGAATATTAGTGTGAGTATTTTTTTCT
Source organism: Echiichthys vipera (assembly GCF_963691815.1). NCBI lineage: Eukaryota > Metazoa > Chordata > Actinopteri > Perciformes > Trachinidae > Echiichthys > Echiichthys vipera. The sequence goes on from NC_139833.1 coordinate 27,007,371, forward strand.
TTTTTCTGGGAGGATGAACAACCTATACTGAGAATGAGCTGCACATAAAAAGCATATTTATTTGTCCACATTAGCCTTCTTGTCTTATTATTGTAAACCCAGGAGTACTTTTGTCAGAAATCTGTAGGGCTGATGACTGTTGATGATACTCTGAAGTTAATCTGCTCCAGAGCAGGCCGCAGCAAATTAGCATTGTGATACGGAAAATGTGAGTTAATCCCAAAGACAGCTGTAAACCCACTTCTCCTATCAGTGATGCAGTGTAACATATAGGCCTAGGCTATGACGTATTAGTTACTAAGTTAAAGGATCAAACAGTTTATATGACGAACAGGAAGGGATGATTAGTTAGGCCACATGTGTGTGTGTGTGTGTGTGTGTGTGTGTGTGTGTGTGTGTGTGTGTGTGTGTGTGTCTCTCTCTCTCTCTCTCTCCACATTCGGTACCCCTCAAAGAGTGAAGATTTCGCCCTTGCTGGCATGCAATTTTACTGTTTGGATTCACTCACCACTCTCATAGAGTTGTTTTTTCGTTGCGTATTTGATTTAATTTGCAAGATCCATAACAGTGCATTATTATTATTATTGTTTTTCTGTGTGTAAATGTAGGTAAATGTTCACTAACACATTCACCACATCAGATAATCATGCTCACAGCTTGTTTGCGTCATTGCTTTAATGGCCGTTTTTAACCATTTTTTTCTTTGCTCTTATCTGATCAATGCACTCCTTACCTTTGGTCCCTATCATTTTGACCACTCCACTGAAGCTTATCCTGGCCTTCTGAATGTAACTTATCAGATTGTGAAATGATACAATGCTCTCTGCTACGTGTTGGATGATTTAATACAAGGACTATATATTTCTGAGAAACGTTTGTGTTTGATAGTTTCCCTTTGATCATACCCGAATCAGCCAGCAGCAGTAGAGGCAGACTCTTTGATTTGTCACTACTAGTCTTTTCCCATTTGCCTGCTGCTAAGAGAGGTGTATCCAGCCACCCCTTGTCCACTTTAATTTTTAATTACCATCTTCCGCTCACCTTTGTTATAGTCATGACACGCTTGTGTTAAGCCGTGTAGGCAGGCAGGAGGAGGAGGCTGGAGAGAGAGGGTGGGGGAAGAAGAGGGCTGCGCTTGTTCTACTGAACAGAGTGGCTGGATTCACTTCTTTAATTATGCAGGCAGACATGCTCTGGGGTGAACTCTGGTACCAACATGCTGCCTCTGACATGGGATCAAGGCCCCAGGGCCGCTGCCGGGGCCTGCTGGAGAATAGGGGGCTGGGGTGGGAGGAAGCATTCAGAGAGGCAGCTCAGGATGAGGAAGAACATTTGCACAAGAATGCATAAAGAGGGACATCTGAACTAGTGGAAATTAGCACCTGTGCTTATTTCTCTTTACTGACCTGTACTGCCTAACCTAATGACCTAAATAACCTAAAGCAAAATCGAGAAAAAAAAAAGGTTTGGTTTCTAGGCTGACTGGCAAATCAAGTTGTTGTTGCATTCATTTTATCTTTGTCTTTTCAGGATACTTATTTCACTCCCAAAATGTTTTAATAGTTTTACCTAAAAATGCAGATACAGCTCTCTGCTTTGCAATAGATAATCTTCACAGAGTGTTTTTTTAACAAGCTTGTAGCTTACAAGAATACAAACTGAATTTTATTTTCATACTCCATACAATATCTGTTTTTTTAGGTGCCTATCTGTCTGACTATTATGAGGGTTTAAAACGTAACTGTTGATGGACATGTTGATGTAGTCCCACATCATCTTTTTTTGCAGTTTATGGGAGTTTTTTCAGTTGTAAGACGGTCCACATGTCAACTTGCTGACTGCTACAGTTATTCTCACCTGTTTATCACACCAACCGACTAAAGCATTACATACCACCACATTTAGATTAATGAATGAATATGGAACAGTGTAATCAAGCATGTGAATTAACACATCTTTCTAAGTATGTATTATTAATATGAATTGACCCTGCATTCCCTCAATTGTTATGAGTGCGAACGTTTGCATACATGCAGTGAAGTTAGGTAGAGATAATCAGGAGTGAGCTGCCATTAGGGCCAGCCAGTTTGATAGGCACAGTAATTGATGGGTCAGCAGCGGCCGCTAAAGCTTTGTTAATTGTCATAAGAAGTTCAATTTGATCGGGGCCGCTGCATTAGTACATACAGTGAAATTGATTAATGTTTTGTCCTGAAATGAATGAGCGTAATGGATGGGTTGGTGTGGCTCTTTATTTATCGAATTCATTAATGCAGGCCTCGGGACAAGAGTGATGCCAGTGGCCAGGGGCGGCGAGAGAAAGAGAGAAAGAGAGAGAGAGAGAGAGAGAGAGAGAGAGAGAGAGAGAGAGAGAGAGAGAGAGAGAGAGAGAGAGAGAGAGAGAGAGAGAGAGAGAGAGAGAGAGAGAGAGAGGAAGTCAGGTTATGAAACAGCCATCTGTGTCAGTGCAATGCCAAGAGCAGTAAAGTAGCTACAGTGTTATCAACTTGTGGGACAGCAACTATACATGCAAGCACCGAGGAAAGACAAGCACAGAGGGATTTACACTGATCACTTGGTTCAACCTTTTTGTGTATTCACGGATATGGTGGCACCAGAGAGTATTATGGCGCGCTCACACTATCCTCCCGGACCGAGACCCGGACTTTAGGGTACTTGTCCCCCCTCCCTCTCCCCCCCGCGCCCCAGCCCCGTTTGTACTCACACTACCAGGGCCTCGGCCAATACTTCTTGCTGTCCATACGCCTTAGCCGTAACACGTCACACGCATTGATCGCGTGTGTGTGGCTTTGTTTACAAATCTTTCCATAGACCTCGGAGTTTTTGTGCGTCTTGTCGACTGTTTTTGAATATTTTCATCGACCAAATCTGCAGTAAACACTCCACCTCCGCATCACACCAACATGAACCTTTCACCGCCATTGTTGTTGTTGTTAAATATCCGCGCATGGTCCGTCCTTCTATTTACATGTCCGAACAGGCGGACATAACGCTACTGCCGTAGGGCTCGTGCTCGTGCGCGTACACGTGCGCACGCTCGTGCTCGTACATGTGCAAACGGCTCCGCTAAAGCCCACCTATTTCAAGCGGGCCGTGGAGGGCCAGCTGGCCCCAGTTGAGCGCGGAGCGGGTGCGCTCACACTACTTAAAGGTACTAGACTTTAGCTGAAAAACCGGTTTTGGCCGCGGCCAAAAGGATAGTGTGAGCACGACCTTAAACGGCACATACTGGATGCCGGTTTTCTTCCGCTTTCTCTGCTATCTGTTTTGCAAGGAAATACAAACAGCCCAGAGCGTTTTTCACCCTTATACCAGAATGATAACTTTTGCAGCCAGACCATACTACCAGCAATGGAGTATGGTCTGGCAATGAAACACTATGAATGGATACAACTACGTAACAGGCCGACTGGGCACAGGCGAAGGGGCCAAGGAGTCAGGGGGCCCTGCAGCCTGCAGAAGTAGAGATGTTGCCACATTTTTTTCACGTTATTTTTTTCTACAATCTAATATATATTTGTATAAACATATTTCGCTCAATAAAATACAGCTTCATATTGCAAACTGAAACAACAGTGAGACGACATTAAAATGATTTAAAACGTGTGCTAATAAAACTAATACTATTGCTGCTGCTACTATAATAATTATTATAATAAGCTTCAAAGTACTTTCCACAAAAAATAAACAATCAATAGCCAATGCATTCCCATCAACAGGTTCGTATGATATCTTACGAAATATGACTAACCCGTAATCCTCACCATAACCGTAGGTGCTAAAACTAAGGATCCAAACGATTGGTTAGAATTAGAACAAATGTTGTAGTCTGGCTTAGTACTTTAGGGACACAAACAGGTGAAAGATCTGTGTTTTGGAACCCACATGCAGTGCAGTTTACTTTTGAGTGAGCAACAGGGGCATACTGTCTGCAATGAAACAACCTTTACTCATCCTGTTCCTGCAGAGACATAGCTCTTTCATTTAAATTATGTGGCTAAATCAGTAAACACCTGGAAAAAAGGCTAAGAAAAAATACCAGCGTTCATTTCGGCATAATTTTCTTTAATAATTGTATCTGTGTGTTTCAGTCTTAATATAAACTATTGCATTTTGATCATAAACAGTGTACACCAGATTGAAAGTGGAGCCACCATCTGCTCCACCTTGTTATAATATGAATGACAGCGCAGCGGCAGATGAGAGTAGCCATCAAAACAGCCTGGTCTTACAGTGAATTACGATATCAGAGCGTGAGGTGGGTGTACCTTCACCATGCCCCTGTGTCTTCTGGATATATGGGAGCCCACATATTGACTACAGTGATTGAGATGAAGTGCTTTAATATGCTAAACACCAGGGGCACATAACGGGAGAAGCACAAAGCATCTCTTTGCTCTCTGTGTTATTCCTGCTATCTGCTATGTGGTGTCCCGGATAGCTGTAATGCAAGCGGTTAGGTAAGGTGGGGTGGGGGGTTATGTTGTGTGTTAAACAAGGTCCACATTTAACACAACACCAAGAGAGAAGTTACAACCACAAACAACTTCTTTCTAATCATGTTAAGAAGAAGGAGAAAACAAGAAATTTACCCTTCAAATGGGAAAGTGGAGCCTCTTAACCAGGCCACAATTGTATTTACAGACCTTGCATTGTACTGCTGCACCAAAGTGAGAGAGACGAGGAGGTAGAGGGAGAGTGGAGGGAGAATGGATGAGGACACACAATTGCACACACACAAATACTCAAAAACAATAGTGCACAAAACAGCTTACACCATTAACAAGATTACATCCTAAAGCATAAAGGGATGTTGTAACAGCATAAACATAAGCTTGTGGACATGGCCGTGGCAGGATAATAGCTGGAGGGAACAAAGGGGTTTAACCTTTATAAAACTGAGACTATGAGCTGGCTGCTTGAAATCACTGATTGTATTGCCGATGCTTTTTTTGTTTAACCTCCCTTTGTCATATAAATAGATTTTGATTTTTATATACTGGTACATGATTTACAGAGATCACCTTGCATTCAATTCAATCTAGATACACAAGCTCAGCCCGGGACACTTATGTTTATGTTTCATTGGAAAATATGTCAGTATTTTTAATGCGCCTGGGCTGCGAGCCAATCTGGTCGCTTGTAAAGTGCCCTGGTCCTACGTGCCACACAAATAACCATGCAAAGCACTGTACGATTACAGCGGGGATAAAAGGGAGATGGAAAAAGCAGACAGTAGCTCAGTGACAAAGTGTATCACAATTAAAACAATAAAGTCTCACAAATGAACATGTCACCGTGGAACCTTATCAATTAGGCATCAAAGTGGAGGCCCCCTCTGAGGTGCTTCCACCTATTCTTCCTGTCGCGCAACACCAGGATAACTTCCCCCTCGCCCGTCGACTGGGAACCTATTTGTATGCGTCTGTGTTTCCTCCTCACACACAGCATGGTCGGACGCTCTATTAATCTTTCTATATGAACAGTTACTGGCGCTGATGAAATTGGGCCCAATGAGGCGAGCCTCCAGTGGCCGGGATAGGCCCCATTCATCTTGATTTGATTCGCGCGCTGACACTGGAGCACTCTGATGACAGAGGTTAAGTCAGTGAGTGGCCGTTGCTTTCTTGTTTGCTCTTTCAACTCACCACCTTTAACCGCCAGTAGAAATAAGAGTTGGGAGAGGCAGGAGGTGTCTCATGTCGATGTTATGGGGGCACAAACTGGAACATCCGATAACTCCCACACGGCTGATTTCACCCCCTGTCACCAGCCGGCACATCTCAAACAAATATATACAGCAGCGGCACTTCTCCTTGATAGTGTGTGACTTTAACAGATCAGAGATAGATGGGGGAACAGAATCAGCTGCCTGACAAGCGGCACCCTTCTCATCCAGCAATTTCACAGTGTCATTTTGGGATTATTTCATTACTTGCCATGATCCATGACTAAAACTCATTTTGGACCTGAGTACCCAGAGAAAATGTGTGACATGCGGTTTTGAAGAACTGAGAGATGGTAGAACTGAGCAGAAAAAAAACCTTACTATTGAGCCATTTGAATAATTTAAGCTCAACTCTTTAAAGTATTCATAGGAAAACTTTGGGCTGTCACTAGATACTACACTAGAGTGTAGACTGTTTTTCTTGGACGTAGAGTAAGTGGTTTTTCTCTTGTGGTGCGGCTGTTTATTTGTGAACTGCAATACATGTTTAAGTAATTAGCATTGTAGCAGCGGCCGGCTAGTGATACCAAATTGTCTGTTTCCATGCTTCATCAGCCACTGAGACAGCTCATCCAGCCAGGGCTATGATGTCAGTAAGGAACAGGTCCAAAGGCCTGTGGTGGCTTGTAGCACTTCGCCCTCCAGCACCTCTCAGTATTGCGAGTTGCCTCTCATGTTACAGAAGGATTCCAGGCAGAGGAAGTATCGCCACATTAGCTCCATTAGATTAATTAAGAATGTTTAATTTCTAAAATGGAGCATGAGATGGAGACATGACTCACATCTTGCCATTTCCGTCCCATCTTTAAATAAAAAAAGGGAAACCTACTTAATGGTTTGGCATGCACAGTGGCAACACGATACCACACTGATTTTCAGCGCATGCTAAGTATTGGCACTTTATGAAAACTAGCTGCTCATGCAGAGGAGCATGAATGATGAGGTGGCTCTTTGAAATAGGAGCCTCCACTGAGGGTGCACGCACACATTCACAGACACCGCAACACAGGAGATTAAACATAATCTGCAGAATCACAAGTGTCGACACACAATGTACAGTACCTTTATTGCTATTCATCCTTTATTCAAGCATAATCACCTCAAAATGTTGTAGTGGATGTGTTCAGTTGCACGATAAGAGGGTTGTTTATGCTGCTAAATTCATCCTTTACAAAAGCCACAATGTTAATTGTTCTTTGTCTATCATACTGCTTTTCACGGTTTGAATGGGGGTGATTCACAACAAAGGGATTACCACCATAGGCTGCACTGTTACCTTGTCAAATGCCTGTACAGACACACATCTGAGACAATATGTGTATACATCCACCACTTGTGTTGTTACCTCCCAGCCTGGGTGCACTGTAAACCGCTTAGACATGGAGTGCTTTACTGCCTTTATAGCCTCACTCCCCTAAGTCAGCAAGGGAGACCAGGGGACCCTCAGCACACACACACATCAATTCATGAAAGCTTTTTATTCTGCGTTCTAAACATACAGTGTCAATTAGGCCAGGAAAACCCACACGCTGAAAACGCATTTATTTTTCCAGCGGCAACACAATGAACTTGTTTGATGTAATTAGCAAAAAACACCAGCTATACCTGAAATTATAACTGAAATCATTTCAAAAATAGCTATTGGTGATGCTTTTTTGTCATATTCTTCTCGAAATTAAGAATACGTGGCCATATTTAGACAATGGCCCTCACTCATACTCATAGTTATCCCCAAAATATTTCATAATGTACTCTGGAAATGATCCTACAAAACTTTCCTTGTTAGATCATAAAACTCTCGCACCACTTCAAACTGCATACTGTAGACTGATAAATAAGAGGTAGCGGTGGTTTGAGAAGCATATGGAGACAACCCCTCATTAACATGACTCACCCAAGTGATGTGTGTTTAATTGGGATTTGGGAGCTACAGCATGGGAAGTGGTTTAAATTATGACGACAATGAGCAAGATGACACTTTTGTCGAACTAACAGTCAATTTGATGTACTGTGAACTGCAGATTGGCATTAGGCATGGCTCTACACAGCCCAGTTTCCTTGATATGTGTATTAGAAAATTCCACCCCTCGCAATTTCGGTCTAAAATGTTCAGGGCATACATTTAGTGAGCTGTCCACATACTGAACTACTGATGTGAGCCTTCTGAGCTAACTCCAATATGTTGGGGTAGGATTAGGAAACTAAAACTTGGTTAAGGTTAGGAAAAGATTGTGGTTATGACTAAAAATGAACATCTTTGACTGTTGCAAACCACAATCTACGGTGCTGTTGCCATGTCATCAACAGTCATTATCTGAATTAAAGGTTCATGGGTACACTCAATTCTTTGTAACTGAAACCTGACATGGGACCTACATTTTGCCAGGTCCAAATTAAATTCAGTCTAATCCAGTTGGGAAGGGTCCTGATGTATTACCACAGGTTTATATATGTGTAATACTTATCATTTATACGTATTCATGCTGTTACACATCTAGTGCAACATTTAAGACTTTATTTTGCACAACCACAAGGGCTCGCTTTTCAGGAAAAAAAGGGGCCATTTAAAGCATTTAAACAAATGACCAATGCTTTTGAAGGAAGGGTTTTAATGCATCCGAAAGGGAGAACGCCAGCCAATAATCTCCTGCTTGGTTAAGGGCTGATCCAATTGCTTGCAAAGTAATCTAAGTTCTGAGGCCAAGTACAATGATGGGAGCATCCCTTTAACCCACTCCCTAATATCTAAAAGGTGAGTCTTTCTTAGAGTTGGAGGGAACTAAAGTTAAATCCAGGAATATTTTTAGTCCATGCTCATTAATAACACACCTAACACAACACAAGTATGAGGCTGACCAGAATATAACGAGCTAACTAAACAAACATTGTGGACCGCCTATGTTCTCTTGCTTAACCAAAGCTGTTTAATTACTTCAACTCAAATGTTAGCTACCCTTTTCATGCAACACACAAGGGAATGTTTGTTATGTCCAACTGTCACATAAATCTGTTTGTTATGGAGGAGCATAAGGCTCAGATAATTGGTTTCTATTACAAGTAATCTGCATTTCCGGGTATGTGCTCATTTTAAAACATTTTCTGAGACGGTTTTGGTAGGGGCGCTAGCAGTGACACATTGTGTTTGTAAGGCAATTATTTGTCTGTTAATGTGTGTGTGTTGTGTTGTGACATCAGGGCCTGGAGACGCTTTGGTAAGAAAGTGTCTGTGTTGGGGGAAACCTGGCCCTCTGAGGTTTGGCTATTCTGACTGCACTGGGCCAGATGGGGATAATGGAATGTCATTCTGTCAGCTCCTTGGCTGATTAGGGAGTGTTTGTTATTTATTGATTGTCTTTCATGGCGAATTATCTATGCACAGGTCAGTGCCAGCATTTTATTCCTAGAGCTCTGATGGCCGGCTACTCCCGTCCTTTCACAAAATCAATGAGTACAAATAAAATGGAATTTTAAAAATAGGGGGAAATTAGCAAACATCTCAGCGTGGCCGCTGTCATGCATATGTTAGCGGTGATCGCACGCAGGCTGACACGAGCCTTGCTTTTCCATGAAAATGCACTCTCACCAAGTATTCAATTTTAACAGCAGTCATGTCTCATCCTCTTCCAGTCTTATCTGCACCTGTTCACCCCAAATTGCCATGCAAGGGTCTGCTTTCTGCACATGTCACATTTTGATCATTTTTATCATTTGTATACCAGTGGCATCATCCTTATTGGTTGTATTGGATGATATTGACCTTTCACAAACTCACAGACTGACACATTTTGGCTGTGGCACCTGATTGTAAGATTTTTATTTCATTTTAACTGAAACCCGAGACTACGGGTCTACAGCCGAGTTATCTGCTATGTGAAATTGTACAAAAGCACAGCAGTGCTCTGAGCTAAACGCTAATGTCAGCATGCTATCATGCTCACAATACTAACATGATAATGCTAAGCAGATATCATGTTTACCATGTTCACCATCTGAATTTTTCAACATTGTCAGTTGTATCAGCACAGCAGAAGTCTGGTGATGTGCTCAGGGTTTCTTGTTTTCTACTAATAGTCAATGTATGTTCCTTTTAACAAATACCACAAATATTTCCTCACATTGATCACACGGTTATCATTGAAACCATGATAATAAGGTAAGCTGTAAGGTTAATTGATGACTCTGAATTCCCTGTAGTTGTGAATGTGAGTGTGAATGGTTGTCTGTCTCTGTTTGTCTCTACGTGCCCTGCGATAGACTGGCGTCCTGTCCAGGGTGTACCCCACCTCACGTCTGATGTCAGCTGGGATCGGCTCCAGCCTCAGATGATGGATGGATGGAATTGGCAGTACTTGTAGATTTAGCGGGTTAGCATGCTAATTTTAGCATGTCAGCTTGCTAACATTTGCTTATTAGCACTAAAGAAATAAGTACAGATGAGGCTGATTGGGAAGTTTTGCAGTAATTTGGTCATAAACCAGTTAACTTCTTTTCAATTCAAGTAAATTACGTTTCAGGGATCTCATAGTTTGAAGTATTCTCATTCCAAATGTTTTTCAAAGTATTTTGATAGCGTTATAGATGTTTAAATCATTCTTTTTTTTCATTTTAAAATATTTTGGTGATTCCTCTTCCTAGAACCAGTGCTCAAGGATCCCAGGCCCAAGGGATCTCCAAAGTAATTATAGGATTCATCCTCTGGGAACCATTAATGCTTTTCATAATATCATGCTAAACCATTGAATAATGTTGAAATATTTCAGCCTGGACCAAAGTGGTGGATTTAGTGATAAAATGTCTACACTGTACATGAGGTAATGGTGGGCAAATCTAACCCTAAAGTTGTTTAACATTCTAATTTGGATAATTTCTAGTGGACTGATTTTGCACGACATTAATGTTATTTACGTGTTTTGCTGTGGGCTCCTCTAAACCCTTTTAAGGGCCATTCAGTAACCCCATGACCCCATTCTGAACACAAATAACTTCAAGAATGACATCATGTCACACTGTATCTGCAATCCATTATCCTGCTCTTCATTTATTTAGTTAATTTGTCATTGACAGACTAAAGCTACTATTTATGGTTCTACAGAGTCAACAACTGTCATGCCTGCCTCTCCTTACACACACCTATTCTCTTCCTCATTCCGCCTTACTGTGTTGTCGGTGATGTTTGTGTGCTTGAGATGGATGCAGCCCTCTTTATTTGATAGCATCAGTCTTTTGTCTGACGACCAGAATTGCACAGTGGTGGCTGTCTGCGCTTCTGCACTGGATTTGCTACAGCCCTCCGAGGCCGATCGCTCAGGGGCTTTTTGTTTAACCTGGCGGCCATGTGATGGGGCCCACTTGCCCTCGTCATCCTGAGCATAAAAGGCGTCGGTGTCGGGCCTTCTTCTCAGACCATACGGCTGTCCGAGCTGCATTGACTTTCTGTCAGCGCCTGCCCGCTTATTGTTTGTGAGTTTGATTAAAAAAGAAAAAAAAGAAGAAGAAGCAGGACGAAAAATGCAATTACTCAAGTTGGAGGAAACCGAATGCAGACCTCATAGAGATAATCACAGACTAATGTGACATTCCTCCATCACCACAGCAACCAGAGAAAAGCCTGTGAGCAGCAAAAAAGTAGTATGGGAAAGGAAAAAGGCACAGATTCCACATCTTCTGTAAAGTGTTTTTGGATGTCCTTCGCTGTTGCAGAAGTGTAATGGCTTGTTGTGCACAAACGGATTTTTATGAAGCATCACAGCTGCATCTGTTTCACTTTGCATCCATTATACCGGCTGAAGCTACAGTAGTGCGCGCTACATCTGGACATTAAGAAGTGTTTCCGCTACATAACCGATATTCACACAAGTAACATCTCCTTCTTCATACTGGGGACGCAGGATATTCATAGTTTTGATGTAATAATGAACAATATAGGAGAGACAATCACAAAAAAATGGGTAGGAAAATGAAAAAAAGAAGAAGAAAAAAACATGTGTTACTTACGCAGACACACTCTTAGACTCCAAGTTAGTGACTGCGGGTGGTATATCTGTGCGTGGTGCGTCTCTTAATTTCTGCAGAGTAAACAGCTTCCAGATGTAAGAGTTTCCTGCTGGCCCCGCCCAGTCCAGATGCCCAGTCTGCCAGCAGATCGGCCTCAAATTGGGCACATTTGAGCAATCATTTAGTTCCCATCTTCCTGAAGGGGAACTTTTATTAATAAAGCCTTTTCATCTCTGTATCTTTGATTAGAAAGTGGGTTGCCGGGGGGGTCGGGGGGGGGGGGGGGGGGGGTAATGGCTCAGTCATGTGAAAGCAGATCACAGTTTTAAGGAGAGCTTGTGTTTGGGGGGAGGGAGGTGTTGTTGTTTTTTAACGTGTGTTACAGTACAGTGGAAGGAAACCGGTGATAGGAAAGAAAAAGGACATCCTCTGTTCTAAGTGGTTCCAGGTTAGCCGACCCCCATACTTACTCAAGCATGTTGCCCTCAGCCACAAACTCAAGAAACTCCTTCGATGCTTTAAATCACCCATATACCACTGCCTCTCATCTCGAGCTAGAGGTTTCTAATTATTTTTTTGGGCGGTTTTGAAAATAAGGCCAGAGGATGAAATAGAGATGTCACAGTGTGTGTATGTGTGTGTGTGTGTGTGTGTGTGTGTGTGGTTCTATAATCCAGCTCATCGCCCATTACATGCTCATTAAGTCCAGTAAAGATCATGTCACTGATACTGGGAATTAACTGTATGTCATAAACTCATGCAATATGTTTAAATGAAAAAAAGAAGAATAAATAAATAAATTTGATTATTAAATATGTCCTCAGAAGACAACGTTACTCCCATTAGTGTAAAGGGCCAGGGACAAAAATCACATTTTTTTATTATTACTTTTTTTTTTTTAATTGACCTCAAGTGAATTGTAGCCATGCCGATCATTTTGTTAATTGTTTTTGTTTCTGGAAAGAGATATTACATTTTATAGTAACTGTGGTGATGAATATCTCAAAATATAAGTTTAAGAAATATTCAGATTCAAACATTCAGTAAAAGTAGTACCCACCGTGTAAAATTACCCCATTTCAAGAAAAGTCCTGCAGTGAAAATTACTTGAGTTGAAGTACAATCAGGACCAAATATATTTAAAGTTCTGAAAGTCATCATTGGTGCAGTAGTCGGATTTTGTAGGCGATCAATGGATCCAATATTAACTACTTTACATTAGGGCCTGATCAATATGGGATTTTTGAGACTTACACCGATTTAAAGGAGAAACAAATCACAAATCACTGGTATGGCAGCCAATATAGTGAATTTTTGAGCCTGAATGGAAATAAAACTTTACTACATGGATTTTGCACCGATATGACTCTGCAAAGGTACTCAGAAGGCTCTCCTAAACAAATAACTTTATTAAGAAATATTTAACATTATTATATACATATTATACATACCATGTATCACATTGTCATCAAATTCTAGAAATGAACACTTAGAAAGTAAATAATAAATACACATGACATAAATTGATAAATAAGCATCACTCTCAGTGTTGGTCAATTGCTGATCGTTTAAATAAAGAATAAATAAAAAATAAAATAGATAGCTATATGACACCATTTTCTAAATCATCCAAAGAATTGTCTTCTGCTTAGAATGTTCCAAAAAAACACAACTTTCATTAACGGAAAACATATACGCTGATAACAATAACAACCGATTTGAGATCAGAACGTGTTGACGATCTGCCAAAGCAATGTGCCCTTTCATCTGTAGGGCACATTCTATCCATACTTGTTCTATGCTCTGCACAGGCGGTCTTGGATCAGTTTTTTTTTTCTCAGCCAAATCCATGTGTTAGTCTGCCTCATGCACCACCCTAAAGACAGATGCCGATCAACCATTATTTTTAAATCTGAACCTGCAAAGTAACTTCAATAACTACTCACAGTCCAAAAAAAGTAGTTGAATAAAAAAAATGAATATATTTCATTCATTTACCTCTAAAATGTAGTGAAAGTGCATGAAGTACTTTAGAATTGAACTCACGTGCAGTACTTGAGTCAGTGTATTTAGTTACCCTCCAAGTGAAAAAATATTTATTAAGGTGATCTGAGCCTTTATACTTCATAACATTTATTGTATGCCATTTTAATATCACACGTAAAAGTCCTATGTATTACCTATACTGCTATGTTCCATAAACAGACAGGTAAACAACGAGAGGGTAGAGATTTTTAGCTTTAACTTGATGTTTGATGACAGTGAGTCTCGACTGTGCCTGGTTGCGGGTCAACCACAGGGATGGCCTCATGGTGGCCTGATTCTCATCTCAGCATTGCTGTCCCCATCCTCAGCTGCGACCAGCCGTCACTTTCCATTTGGGCCTGCTGTGAAATGCTGACATGCCCAAAGACATATAGGATTCCATTATTTTCAGTCATATGAAGGTGCCACACTTGATTCAAGCAGAGCTGTCTTGGCAAACCAGGGGTCCCTCCCCCTGCACAAACACATAACACACACACACACACACACACACACACACACACACACACACACACACACACACACACACACACACACACACACACACACACACACACACACACACACACACACACACACACACACACACACACACACTTCCCATCAACCTGCTCACCTTGAAATCCTTGAATGAAAGCGAAATAATTCTAATGTGAGCGTATGAGCCCTCTCCATTTAGCCAATGAAATGTTTTATGCAATTTCCGACTTACCTCTTTGGTCTGTATATAGCAGCCGAAAGCAAGGCAGCGCATCACGCTTCCACTGTAAATCAGACAGATTTAATTTCAATTTCATTTCAAAGGGTTAGCCATCAATAATTAAAAGGATGTGTTTATGACGTACAAAGATCATAATTAATCTGCTCCAGGGAGAGAGGTTTTAAACAGATTATATCCATCATGTTCTGTTTTGCTCCTTACAGGCCACGGCATGGCAGAGGGGAACATTGATTAAGATGTGTTTAGTGAATCATAAGCTGCTGTTCCTCAGGCAAGTCATAAAGAATAAAAGCAATCTTTTACCTTTCTGCTAAAGCCCATACAGTTTTAACAGGCTATGATTCATAAGCCTGTTCATAAGCAGCCTGGTTCATAAGCAGGGCGGTGAACAGGGATGTGGGAGATTAGTTCATGACTTGCTTCACATTTAGCTGTGTGAGATTAATTCAGTGAGGATAACATCAGTGCTTACAGTTTTTGTTTTCATGTTGAGATTATAGATGTCTTGTTTTTCTACATTGTCATGTATTTTCAGGTCAGTGCCAAATAGTAACATAAGCGCACATTATCTGTCTCTACTATATCTGAGTTTTACATGCCAGATATTGGCTGAATTTGCTCTGACATGTAATTTCATTGAATAACCTGATAGGCTCAAATGCCCCCACAAAGAGAACAGTAGGACACCGGGTCTTTCTTTTACTTACAACCAAAATGTAGTGGAGTAACAGCCTGGCTGTTCTGTGATCACTCCAAGCATTACTGATTATTATTATTGATATAACATATATGATTAATGTTAACTGTACCCCATCCACATTTCATAACCTTTCACAAGTGGATCAAGAGTTGGGTTAGATTTGAATGGGTCACTATATCATGGGCATTAAATATATTGTTGTCTGACTCACTGGATGTCCAAGGTAAAGCCTGCCATTGGCCGCCTATTTCGGCATTCTCCTTCCTTTCCGCTATCTCTGCTATATATGATTTCTGATAACCTGTGCAGCCAGACTTTTCTCCACCGCTGACACAGAGCTGTAGCGATCTAGCAATGCAACAATCTCTAGTATATATATATATACAGT
Organism: Echiichthys vipera; assembly: GCF_963691815.1. NCBI lineage: Eukaryota > Metazoa > Chordata > Actinopteri > Perciformes > Trachinidae > Echiichthys > Echiichthys vipera. The sequence goes on from NC_139833.1 coordinate 27,022,969, forward strand.
ACACACACATATATATATATATATATATATATATATATATATATATATATATGTATATATATATATATACATATATATATGAAGATACTAGTGATGTTTCTCACACTGCTACCTCAGTAGTAGAATAAAGTATAATTGATTGATAGATGTGCTGAAGGTATTCAAAGCTCTCCTCCTCTACACTTCCTGTTCATTTTTTAATACTATAGAAGAAAAACATTGTTGCAATCTTCTCTTCTGACACAATGGTGACTGTTCTCTCATTAAGCTCAGAAAATAAAGGTTTTTGTTGAAGTGCCTTGGTTATTTAAAAAAAAACATGCTAGTACAGCAGTGGTATAGTCACACATCATATTCTATTCTATCAAATTCGGAATGGTAAAAAACAACAGTATTTCAGAATAAATCAAGAATTAATACTTTGTTCTCTAATTTTGATCTCCACTATATATACATACTGTATATATATTGTAAATACGCCACAGATGTTTGTGAATGTCATGCATAAAATAGATGCATGACATGAGTTGACTGAGCTGCAGCACTTAGAAGTGGTGTTATGGTGAAATGTCTGTCTGAAAATTCACAAGCTGATTCAAAAACAGAGAAGGAGAATCTCAGGTGAGGTTTGAACAGAAGATAGTTGGTCCAAACAGAGTAGTACATCTACAGTCTAATTTGTTTTCTTCTAATATTTCAGTCTAAAATCCATTTTTATCTCAGATATGTTTAAATAAAATGAAATGTTCAGGCAAGTTATACATAGTTTTACAGTTTTACAGAGCTATTTATGTATGTACAGTATATTAATGTATGCATATGGAAAAGTTAATAGTTCAGAACTATTGAACGGATACACAAGCTGTCTGGCAAAAATATCCCTATTGGTAAAATAAAAGCTTGGGCCTTGTTTTTCTTAACACCATAAACCTCATACTAACAAATTTTCCTGCAGACTTTACATTAAAATGTTTTTTCTCTCTCCCAAAGAATGTCTTTTTAGTCATTGAAACTTTAATCAAGTGGATCTGGTCTATTGTTCTTGAGCTAAACAGCAGCCAAACTTGGCAATCTTTAGAAATACATTGAACTTGTTTCATGGTGAGTTGACAAGGGAAAAGCACATCAGCAGTTACCAGTCAAACAGAAAATGGAGAGTGTCAAGCAGTACACCAAATCAAGACAGATCCTGCAGCGAAATGTGTTTAGGCATTGTACCGATTTCACTTTTCCCGTCTCGCTTCTTTTCCTGCTCCCTGAGCCAGGCGGGGAGGAATTAGCCGTTATGATGGCTCCTAGCCCTGTGCCTCGACTGATGGGCAGAGAAGTCTGGCCCCGTTTTCGTCACCTGTCTCGGCTTCTGGGATTTAACATGGCTGGGTGTCTGGCAGCAGACAAGGTGGGCCGAGGAAGAGGAGGGGGCAAAAACAAACAAACACAAAGAGAAATACAACATGCTGGTGAACAAAAGAATTAGACGTATGGGCATGGAGAAATTGCTTTCTGTGCTGGGGTCAGTTGATTTGAGAAGCAGCATTTTGCTTGGTATCTATGATGCAGATGTATGTACAGGCTGCAAATATAGCCGGTGGAACTTGAGTATGCAGGGAATAGTAAGGCAGAATAATAAAAAACAGGAGGAGGTGCAGGATTGATTTTTCTCCACTCCTCGGTATGAAAAGGTCACTTTGATCAATGCTGCATAATTGGGACTGTATCAGGATCATATCGGGTCATTTTACTGTTTAATGATGAAATATTAAATATTGGGTAGGTAAGATTGCAGTCATTAGCGTCTTTTTCATTTATAGCCCTTTAATTAATTTGAACCTGACCCCTAGTCCAATACATTGGAGTGTGCAGACTTAAAAGCACTCTGCTGAAACCACAAGCTCTTAGCCAATTGGATCCACTTACCTATATGCATACCTCGCTTTGTTAATGGACATGGGAGCATTGTATTAGCACTTTTGTAAATAATATGACTCTACTAATAGTATACTTGGAAGCCTCGAAGGAAACAATGCTAATTATGTTGAATTTTACCCTGTTTCTTTTTTAACAATTGATGCATGAAATATGATATGTTAAAGTTGTAGGCAAGTCTGCAGCTCTAAATGAAGTCAGACTTTTTTCCCTTACATGTCAGGGAGTCGTGGAGAGTTTTAATCAGATCGCTGACCGACGCAGTTCATCAAATAATAAAATGGCCCGAGTTCAACTTGAAAGAAATCCTTCATCACTGTCAAACTTGACTCCATATTTTCCCCGGACTTCAAGTTATTCATTTCCTTCCTTCTAAAGCTCTTCATTATTAACCTTGATTGGACATAAAGACAATATGTGAGGAGTCATGCCGCCGCATAGATGAGTGCTCTTTCTGTAAATGACCAGCAGTGGGCTGGTAAAACAGAGAGTGCATCAGGGCAAAGGGAGGACAGTAGGACGACTAAAAGCACTTTAATGACATGGCTGGACTCGTGTTTCCTAATGATGCAGGCGAGATTAATTATGCTCTGCGTATGGGTCATAATTATACGAGCACTGATCCTTTCCACCGGCTATGCTCGGGCACTCTTTTCCCATGCCTTGAGTTTCAGATAATCCATCAACAAATTCACATATTCCTTTCTCTATGTCTGATATTTATTTATATTGGTTATATATACAGTATATATTTTTTATGGTTGACATTAGGAAAGGAATGGGAGATATTAGATCCTGCAGAGTGATCGCATAACATCGCTCACTGTGGTGTTATGAGTTGGTATAAGCAAAATTTCAATTCTTGACTTTTATGCAGTTTTCATGCATTCTTTTATGTCAATGATTTGCATGAAAAATGTGGGTTTAATTCACCCGTCTGACAGATATAAGATATAATAATCAGTCTGGCCAATTTGTAATTGTTCATGAAACAATTTAATGAACTACAAATGTGTTCAGATGATTCATTTAGTCATTCTGATCCATAGGGATGAAACTAGCAACATTTTCTATATAGGCCTTTAATGGAGAGTGGATGGGGAGCTGACACACAGCAAAGGGCTACAGGTCAGATTTAACCCACGCCACTGCCAAGGAGTTAGTCCCACTTGGGCCCAACTAGAGAAATATTACACTGTGGCAAGAAAACAGCCCGTCTACAATTTGGAAACAAGTTATCTCAAATCTTACCGATTATGACTTTAATGCGTGTCTGGAGTGGGACTTTAAAGACAGCTGACAGCTCCTCTGTATTTGCTCCAACAATCTCTTACAAGAAAACGAGCAGTAACTTGAATATTATTATATGTTATATTATATGTTTTCATAAAATTGTGATGCTTTTATTGCAACCCTGTCTCCTAAAAATAATGTTTAATGATGTTTAATAAGGGAAATAAGTATAAGAATATGTTTTTCCTTGACAGTTTGTGAGTTTATTTTGCTTATTTATAAGCGTTGCAAAGTTGCTGCTCGGACACATTTCCACCACGACACGCACAGCTTGTCGAATATATTGTCAATCAGTGGTTGGTGGGCTGATGTTACCTCGTATTGCAGCGGAATTTTCGCATTAACACAAGATAACGCGAGAATCGCCTTCTCACGTCACACAGAAATCCATCTAGTCAAGATTCAAGTAATTTGTTTGTGTTCAGATTGAGGCCCTGTTTAGACGGAGACGACCTAGAAAGGAAATGCAAAAGTGGCGTTGCAGTCTCACCTTTTATTCCGCGTTTAGATGAACAGCTTTGCAGGGGAATCTGCGAGCATACGGTGATGCAAAAGTGTGTGAAATTCGATGTAGTGTGCACGTCAGGTGGCTAGGTGGAGCTGTGAAGCACTGCCACACAACACCACCCAGAGCTGGTGCATGGGTAGAAACTTCCTTCTCCTTCTCTCCCTAACAGCGGAGAAGGAGGTGGTACAGCTTGACAGGGATCTGCTGCACGGTCTGCAGCCTCCCACCACCTCTGCTCAACCCAGGACACTTGAATGTCCCACTGATGGAAACAGTCCCAAATGATTGTTGTTGTTTACCTGTACTCTGCACATGAATGTTACGTAAACACGTACATGACGTGAGCCAGCGTGAGCAGATCAGAGCACACGTTTGCCTTTTTACCCCTTTAAGAAGAAGAAGAAGAAGAAGAATTACTTTATTTATCCCGCACGGGGAAATTGAATTTTTTTGAATTTTTTTGAATTTCTTTTTTTACACGGAAAAACAACGGTGGAGCGTTATTAAGATTTACACTCTGGAGGGTGGTTTCACTTTTTTGCATTTTTAAGCCCCAAAAATGCTGTTGCGTCTAAAAGAAAGACACATCTGATACAATATTTTGATGTTTTCACCCGCAAGCGTTGTCGTGTAAACATGGCCAATCAGCGTCCTGTGAGCTACTACCAGTTGAGGGGGGAGTGAGGTTGACAATGACACAAGAGGCGATGGCTCGTTCAAAACAACAACGGCGGCCCCTAAAGACAGTTTTTTCACTGAGAGAAGAGAACAACATTGAAGGCTTTTCTCGATAGAAAAGATGTTTTCCATCTTCTCCTGACTGATGTTGGTGAGAGTTTGATCGACAGGATCACATGCCAGGTACTGTTTGGAAGTGTCTGCCCTTTCCCAATCAGCTTCCAAGGACACCTTCTCAGATGGTTCTGTGTAACAAACCCCGGGACCAGTCAGGTCAGGGCTAACGGTGGCAGGTTTGAAAATGTCAACATATAGCCTAACCTGAATAGCTAATGTGAAAATAAGTCAAAAATTATAAACTAATATGTATTTAGTTGCTGTTTTGTAAAAAAAAACTAAAGTCACTAATGTGAAATAGAGTAGGAGTACACAATGAAGAGAAGCAATTTAAAAAAGCAGTCTCTTAATTTGTGTAGCAAATAGTCTGTCTACTGTACATCAGTCATGGGAAATATTGTCGAGTAATGCTTGGATATAACACTCTGAATTTTCTTGAAGAACAGCGGAGTGATCTTCAGGCTTATGTAGAGACCTGAGAGGTCGGAAGGAGGAACAGGAGGCAATTTTGTTTGTGGTAAGTTGAGTCAGTACTAGATTTAATAAATCTCTATGAGATGCTTCCATCGAGCATCCTGCGAGAACAGAACCTGGCGGGGGAGGGGTATTGTGTGTGTGTGTGTGTGTGTGTGTGTGTGTGTGTGTGTGTGTGTGTGTGTGTGTGTGTGTGTGTGTGTGTGTGTTGGAGAGAGGGATGACGGTCTAACAGGGATGTCTTAATTCCTTGACATAAACATACACACAGATTAATGAAGCCTTGGGAGATTGTGAAGAAGGGAAAAGATTGCTTATCGATCCATATCAAAATTTTCATGCTAATCCCAGCCAGGAGACAGAGTGTCTGGTATCTGAGTTAATAATCTGATTTCTAGGCTGTCCAGGACAATTCCAGCCAGTGTGAGGGCCTAATCACAGCGCCGTCTTTCCCATCTGAGAGCAGCTGCCTTGGCCCTGCAGCACGTCACTCCCTCCTTACCCTTCAGCCCCCATCAGCCCCCTCCCCAGGGGCCTCTGGCCCCTTCCACCAGCTAAGACAGTGATGAAGCATATGATAGAAGGACGTTGACAAATTAAATTTTTTAAATTTCAGAGGATATTTGCAGCAGAGAGATTGGTTGGTCAAGATGGTGGCTTGCTAAGTGCTGGTAGAGCAGCGCTGACCTTCGTATGTGAGTGTACGCATGGGATTCCTTTGCATGTTCCCTCCCTGTGTTGTTTGACCTCCTGAGCAGTTGCTGGTGACAAATGTAGAGCTTGGAGTTATAAGGTCGTAATATACGCACCTCAATTGGCATATGAATACATGTTGTGTAAATACCTCTCATTCATCCTGCTTCATTTGCTGCATGAGACATCTCAGATTGTGCATGCTGGTCATAGTGGCCCCCTGCTGCAACAAGGGATGTGAAGAGACATGGTGGGACACCCTGAGGAGAGTCAGCTGATGTGTCTTAGTTAGGCTAATATCCTCGCCTCACATTTTTCTCTATTAAATCTTGATCACAGACTTGTCGAGTGTCACTTGACATTTGCATTTTGCCAGGCAGAGCTGTAGTGCAGATGGCGTACAGAGGTTGGACAGCTTCCTTTCACTGAGCGCTTTGTTCAATGTAAGACTCTCCTCTTCAACAGGGTCGCAGCAGCAGATTGGCGATGATGAGACTGGGTATATACACTGGAGATCAAAATTAGAGAACTAATTTTAAATACTTGATTTATTTTGAAATATTGTTATTTTTTGTTCAGAATTTTTTACGTGGACCAGCCTTTTTTGAGGGACTTGTGTGTCCTTGTAAAGGTTTTTGTTGAAGTGCCCTGGTTATTTAAAAAAAAAAAAACATGCTGGTGGTATAGTCACAGTGGATATTCTATCAAATTCTGAATATTGAAAATAACAGTATTTCTGAATGAATCAAATATTTATAATTTGTTCCCTAATTTTTATCTCCAGTGTATTTCTCTGTGGGCATGTGGGTTTTGTTTTCTACAGTAGAGAACTTTAAACTAAGAAACCAATAAAGGACAAAACATTTTAAAACATCAGTTCGAGCTTTAAGCTAAAGGCACACTCCTGCTAGTTGTGGCGAATGAAAATGCAAAGCACAACAGCAAAGAGAAATGACAAGGACATGTGGAAAGAGGCAGTCGACACTGCTTTAACTTCTCTCAATAATCATTCTCCTCATCTTGATGTTTACAAAAAGGAGTCAATAAGTGGAGAGGGGGCTTTGTGATTGGCTTTGATTTCTACTTCCAGTCCAAATCAGGCATTATTGTCTTTATTTCTCTCTCATTCTCAATATGACATTGATGCAGCAGATGTGACGAAGGCCATCCATATACATGAAACAGACAAACACTTTTCTGTGACATATTGTATCATAAGACTCACCTTAGTACCCATGCAGAAGGCACCCTTGAGCATATGTTTAGAACACACAGGGCTTTGTAAACCCATCTGCAGGATAATTAAATACTCAGAACAAGTTCTCCAGAATTAAGAGTGACAAAGTCTGTGTAGGGAGAAGATCAGGGTGGTGGATGGGTCAAACAAAAACCGGACGGTTCATGTCCTGGTTGTGTCCTGTGCTTCACTCTTGTTATGTTACAAACACTTACTTTAACCCCAGCCATGATCTTTCCCTAACACTAACCAAATGTTTTGTTGCCTAAACCTAACCACGTAACTTTGTTTGAATTCACAACATCACCCACATGTTTCCCGTGAAAAAGGTACTGTATTGGAACCAAGCCCCCACCACAGCAACTTCCTGGTTGATCCAATAGAAAAGAGCCAAAAAATGCAGTAGTTTGCACAATAGAGAAATTTAATTTACCCCCATGTTAATCAGGCTGTATTCACAGCATAATTAAACCAATTTAAGGCCTGGTACAAAAAAACATTCTAGTCTATATGTGTAGGTCTTATCTCCATGACAACACTGAGGGGGGTGAATTTTTTTTTGTACTAGGCTAGGCTAGGCTAGTTTTTATTTTATTGGAGGTTAGAGTTTATGAATACTTAGGGGCAAGGCCTCTTGAGTGACAGCTAGCCGCTGGTCCTCACTTCACCTCGGGGGCTAGTTGTCATTAGCATGCTAACTCCGGCATCTCAACCTGGACTGAGGTCATTCAGGTGTTGGTGTTACCATAAGTGACAGGATGGTTTGATCTTTGATCAACTGTACCAACAGATGGTTTAGGAACACAATGTGTTAGCTCTGTTATGCTTATTATATAGCCGCACTTGCACAAGGACTTTCAATATAAGTTAGCCTATGATAATCAATGGCACTAGATGCTAATCTGGAGCACCGGGGGGATTCGGGCCATGAGGGTCGGTGTTTTACAGTCTATGGGCATGATACTGAGTTGAATATCAGTTTTAAAAAAATGACTCCCATTCCCTCCTGGTCCCAGAAAAAAACCTCAACATTGACTCCCACTCCTGTTTATCTAGCAGCGTGTGCTGTTAGCCTAGCTCCCGGGTGGAGGAGCTAATGTGGCTAATTCTGTAAATCTCACCCAGACAGACGTATCTCCCTCCCCCAACGTCAAATCAATGCCCTTTTTTGGTAAGAGGAAATGAGGCGGAGTCAAAGTCTGACAAGATGGCGGAGTCAAAGTCTGACAAGATGGCGGCTCAAGTTGAGAGAACGGACCTCGACGGAGAGGCTATGTCAATTTTTATACGGTCTATGAGTAGAACGTAACCGTTAGATGTGAAGGGCTACCAAGTGCGTAGAGAAGTGATGCCAAGGGGTCCTGACAAGGGCATTGGACAGGTTGGGATCAGGGCTGATTTAAAAAGGAGGACTCATTTTCTGCCGTTTAGAAGTTCACATTAGTCGCCTCTTGTGGGCCAAGTCACCAAACCCAACAATAGAACGTAATTTGTTCAACTGGATCCTAATTTGTGAAGATGAGGCACTCATCAGCCTTCACATCCTCACTTTTTGCTAAAGTGGACATATTAAGACAAAAACAGTAGCTCAGTCCATAGGTGACTTGGCTGGGAACCGTAGGGTCGCTGGTTCAAGTCCCTGTGTGGACCATGTATGGAGCGTGGACTGGTGGCTGGAGAGGTGCCAGTTCATCTCCTGGGCACTGCCAAGGTGCTGTTGAGCAAGGCACCGAACCCCCAACTGCTCGGGGCGCTGGTAACTGGCAGCCCCCTCGCTCTAACATCTCTCCTTAATTGCATGTATAGGTCCTGTTTGTGCATGTGTGTATTTCGGGCCTGTGTGTGTAACACGTATAATAATAAGAGTGAAAAAAATGTTTTATTTCCCCGTGCGGGATGAATAAAGTAATTCTTCTTCTTCTTCTTCTACTGCTTCAATGAAGGTTTTAAATGATATTATTAATGCAATTGATGAGAAAGAGCTTTGTGTTGCATTATTTTTAGACTTATCGAAATCTTTTGACACAGTCGACCACTCTGTTTTATTACAGAATCTTGTTAACTTATGGATGGCCTGTAAAACAGTTAAATGGTTTGAAAATTACTTGAGCGATAGGACACAATGGGCCTCATTTATCAAACTTGCGTGGAAACGGGCGCAGACCTGAGCGCATAATTGGTCGTAGGAAAGGACCCACGTGTGATTTATGAAACATTCGTATCTGACCAATCTCAGCGTACGAATGAGCGGGCCTTGATAAATGCTGCGGTTGAATTCGATCGTCATTAACATGTTACGCCCCCAAATATTCCTGGTTCGGAGGCCTCGCCCACTGAGGTCAAACATGGAGAGTAAGAACGCTGGTTAGAAAATAAACTTTTCCGAAACACAGATCGGCATCCTGACATCCGAGATGGAGCAAAATAAGGACGTGCTTTTTGTGGAATAAACGGGGCCCATAAAAACACCGTATGGAAAAAAATAATGGAGGGAGTCAAACCGAAGCAGCGCTCCACTGTGACCCGAGTGCACCTGTGCGCACTGTTGGACAGGTGTGCCGTATTCAGCACCCCTGCCGTGAATTGCACCCCCTCACATTATAGCTGATATTCAAAAGATCCATTTAATTCATTTTATAATTATGGCTGCAGTTTATTTCCACAGAACATAAAAAAGGTGTTGTTTTGTGTTCACTATTATCCAAGTTTGTGATTTTAACTCTTTAAAATAGTTTAAAGACTGTAAGTAACCAATATTCTGACCGTTGTGGGATACCTGTATATAAACTACTCCTATAGGTGGAAACAACAGTGATATGATCCAGAATATCACCTATAATGCGAGGAGTGCATTTCACGGCCGGGGTGCTGAATACGGCACAACACTGGCGCTACCAGTGGGTCATTAGGTATTCCGTAAGAGGATACCTTTGTCATCTAGAAGAACCAAACCAAGATGTAAATCATCTGATACCTTGTTTGAGTTAATGCAATTTATCGAGGGTAGCCACTTACCGAGGAGATGACTTTGGCTCTGCAGTGCGTCTTGCTGCAGCCACGCGCCAACACATCCGTTCAATGTTAGGGTCGTGGGGGGCTGGAGCCCAGCTGTTTTGATATTTAAAAGAATTGCGTGTGTTCCCCCCGGCCACCTGGCCACCACGTTTAAAAAATAATAGCTTAGCATTACACATCACCTGTACATTTATCGAGTGGTAGTTTTGGCGATTGATGAATGCGTAATCATTCATGGATGGTTCCTTCAGACATGCATGAGTACAATAAATCACTCCAACCACAATTTTTATATTTTTTTTATTCATTTTAAGAATCCGTTTTGATCTGTTCTTAATATGTGACTGCTTATGCTTAATGACAGCTGAGGTTTGTTCATTATTTTCAGCCAGATTTTGCTGTGCTGCACCGCAAATACACAGGCTGAAATGTGCGTACACGACCTCAGACCAGACGTGAGATTTGATCGTAGCTCACGCTCACGTCCAAATTGATAAATGTCGACGTTTGCCAGGAAATGGTAGTACGCACGTTTTTCTGCCGTACGTTCGTTTGATAAATGTAAGGAACTTACAGATTTTTACTTTCAATAATAACGTGATTGACAAAGTATTAACCTATAAATATCTGGGCTTTTCCCTTGAGGAAAATCTGTCTTTTAAATACCATATTGAGTACTAAAAAACTCAGGGTGAAGTTTTTTTTTTTTATAGAAATAAATGTTGTTTTTCTTTTAGTGCAAAAAAAAAAAATCATCCAAGCCATTATTTTATCTCTTATTGACTACGGTGATATTTTGTACATGCACGCAAATACGTCATCTCTAAAAATGCTGGATTCTGTGCACCATGCTGCTTTACGATTCATCTCTGATTCTGGTATGAGAAGGTAGGACTATCTTCATTACAGACCCGTAGAATGGAGCACTGGTATGTGTTTCTCTATATGGCTTTTTTACATCAACTTCCATCTGTGTTCTCTACTGGCTCCTAGAAACACCAGAACCTGCACCACCCACTCCAGCAGCCTTATTATGTTCAATGTTCCTCAAACCAACACTGGGTTTGGTGAAAAAGCTTTTAAATATTTAGCACCCCTATCTTGCAATAAACTACAGGATCATTTCAAACTGGAATCCCTCATCAGCATGGACCATTTCAAAAGCAGGATTAAGGACTTTTTCAATACAATTTACACATGTACCGTCTCTGAAAACTGATCTCCTCATTTTTTTATTTTTAATGCTGTTTTATTGTTTTTTTATTGTTAAGTTGTGTGTCATGTTTAGCTATGTGTTGTTTTGGTTTCAAATGTGAAACTTGTATGTTCATGCCGCTGTCTTGGCCAAGACTCCCTTAGAAAAGAGATTTTAAATCTCAATGGAAATATTCCCCAGTTAAATAAAGGTTAATAATAAATAATAAAAATCGGAAAATAGCCTGACTGGCCTGTCCAAAAGTACTGACCTTTAAAACATACTTGTTTACACATTATATCATATTTGTTAAATACGTACAAACACAGAAGTGTAATGTAGTGTCTTGACCAGGCTCAATAACTTCCTGAAGTCTTGTCATCAGGAAACCAGCATGTGGGCTAATCCCCTGTTGTTATTTTTACACTTGTTGTTTTTGCACAGATTATACAAAGGAGATGTATTTGTTTTAATTATTTCATTTTAGTGGTGCTAGGCAGATTTTGTTACCTTGGTAAGAGCTAGGTTTGTTATGCTAAGCTAGCTGTTTCTCCCTCGCTTACAGTAAATCTAAGCTTACAGGCGTTTGATTCTGGTGACCAATTACCGTGACAATCATCTCATCTAACTCTCGGCAATACAACAAAAGTGCATAATGAATAATAATTTACAAGGATTTTACATTTAGTAATACACGTCTAAATGACTGTTTTGATTCAAAAACAGTGGGCAGCTTCAATAGGTTCAATCAGCCAGTGGATGTGGTTTTATTACGGGAACGTGTGTCTGTGTATCTATGTGTGTGTGTTTGTGGTGTAAATAGCCTCTTGCGGTGCCTGCCAGTGAGAGCAATAATTTGACAGTAATATTGCCAATAAACAAACAAAACCCAACCTCTCTTATAATATGTATCTGTTTGGGAGAGCATAATGTTGTGTTAGCTTGGCCCGGTTTTCCATTGTGCTGCAGCCTTGTCATGGTAGCTCAGGGGAAGACTTATCCATATGAGAGGCTTAGGGAAGCCTGTTCAGATCCACCAGGATTAGGACCAGGCTAATACACTGGGTCAACAGCATGGTTCTCCTAATGAGACAGGTGTACAGTACTTACGACTGTCTCTCCACGTAGTGGAGGCTCAAACAAAAGCTGATATCATCCCTCCCAGCTTAGCCCGACTCATATGATATCCCCCAGTAGTAAATACAGTCGCTGTATCAAGCATCCAACAAGCTCAGAGTTGATCTGAGCTGCACAGCATGCTGGAGAATTAGGGTGCCAATTTTCAAAAATAAGAAATAAAACATTTTAGGAGGATTTTAGATGTCTTTGTCTTCGTTTGTCTTTTTCAGAACCAGATATACACAATATACTGTTACTGTGGGAAGAGAAGAACCGTCAACATTGAGCACATTTTGTGGTACTACAATACAATGATGGAATAAGTACTGGTTTACTTTCCTTAAAGTATTCTACCAATATCATAATGCTAATACACCCAATACAAGTATGAGCATGCATTCAAAATCTCACTGAGGTACAACAGCGTCATCAGCAAAATGCACGTGTACTGTATCAGTTGTAAGGGTTAGATATGCTTGTTGTAAACTTGTTGGGTTGCAAATAAAAAAAAATATTGTTAATACAGCATTAAATGTCAATGAGTGAGCACTACTTTTAACTTCTAGTTTCTTAGTCCAGGGGTTCTCAACCTAGGGGTTGGCCCCCCTCCAAAGGGTCTTAGGATACATCACATGAGAGGTTTACTGACGTCACAATTTGTAATATTATCTTCTTTTTTTACTTTCTCTAACCTTTACTTTTTGTTGAAATACTGAAAATATACAATATAATAAAACTTGTCAGATAAATTGTTGTCTGGTAAAAAGTACAATATGTGTCTTTGAAATGTGGAGTATAAGTATAAAGTAGCATAAAACGGAAATTCTAAACTCACTCTAAAGCACAAGCACATCTCATTGTACTTAGGTACTTGAGTGAATGTACTTCTTTCCATCACTGCCACAAAATTGTGTATTTATTTGAGGTAAATGTACATCTAAGGTTTAGGGGCAAGCACAAATACAGATCATTTGAATAGAATTTGGTTCGACTTCCGGCAAGGTTAGTGACACATTTTAGCCAATAATTACCACAGTTTGTCTTCCCCATCATGAATTCATTCCAATTAATCTGTGATCACATCATCTATTGTGTCTCTGGTTGCTTAGATACCAGCAAGGGCTCATCTCACCCCCTTCCTCCCCCTCACAAATCCTCTGGCATGCTGTGATTTGTGTAGCAAAGACAGGAGGACCATAGTCAGAACTGTTGTGGTGGCTTTCACAACCTCCTATGATTCCCTCCTATGTATTTGATCTTCATGAGCTGCATTTCCCACTTTTCTTTACCTCACCCTTTTCATGAACCTTGCTCACAAACCATGAATCAATCTTCTTCTGTTGCCTTCAACAGCCCCCCACCCCCAAATTTGAATCCCCTTCTACCCCTCCTTTTGCCCCTGTTTGTCAAAACATTTGTGAAATCCTATTTTCCCTTAATAAAGTATAGTTCTGTCCTGCAGATGTATGCTTGGATAACATGTCATACTCTGTCTTTGTTGAGAATGGCGCCCCGCTGATGTTCTTAGGCAGTGAGAAAATTGCCTTATTGAAACACGTTGCTTGGAGTGACTATAATGCCACACCGAGGGCCAGTATTATGCACATGACATATTCAGGACCTTGGAGTGGAAAAACTATGAATATAAAGTAATCACTGAAGGCACCTACATGTTTCTCTACCACGATAGCTTTGCTTTTTCTCTAACCTTTGTCAAATATGATGATTTCATGATTTAGACAAAGCATTCTGGTCCAAGCTGGCTGCCCCATCTTTGTGAGCCCCCCCCCCCCTCTCTCTCTCTCACACACACACACACACACACACACACACTTCATGACATCCACCAGCCCAATTGCCAGTTGGCATTGTGCTTTTCTACAACCCACTAAAGCATTGATATGAAATGGTACTTGCAGCTCTTTACGTCTGTATGTAATGTACTGGACTCTCATTTGACTCCAATGTAAAAACATCGACGTATTACACATTCAGAGTAAGTGCTCCTAATGTCAGGTGCGGAGGAGGTCGGGTGGATGGTTGGGTCATACAAAAACTGGACATCATCCAGGAGAATGTGATTTGTGTCTTGTTCGTGTACCGTCCGATGTGAAAGGGAAACATTTCAGACCTAATTACTTTAACCAAAACCATGATAGTTTCCCAACCTAACCAAATAGTTTTGATGCCTTTACCCAATCTTAGAACCCATCCGCTGCCTGTCTGGCAGATAAGCCTCTGGGGGCAACTCCTAATATTTCAGGCTTTCTGGTGTACCCAGTGGATATTCCGAGCAGCAGTCAAGTTGAAGTAGAGAGAAGACCCCGTGTATTTCACGATTGCGCTCCACTTGGTTTGCTCTCCACACAGACTATTTACCTGCATGCATCCAAAGCCAGCTCAAACGTGATAGGTAAATACAACTCGGACTACAAACCGAAACCTGACTGCCTCTGCTAGCCCAATCCTGTCCTGTTGCCTACAAATTCTGCTTTCACATACAGAACCTGTGTATAGAGATTAGACAAAACCAAACCGTGTAGTTTTGTTTCCTAAACCTAAGAAATGTTAATGTTTTTGTTTTGGTTATTCACAACGTTATCCACATGTCCAAAATGGCGGCAGTCAAAAATTGTCTTCAGGTGAGGAATAGTAATGAGAGCGGGTTGCAGCGGTTCGGAAATGCACAATGTATGTGTGGCTCGTAGAAACATACAATGCCAACATTTGATTCTGGCAACTGGGTTGCATCAACAGAGTGTGGGAATAATGAAAATGACAAAGATTATTAACTACACCCCTTATAATATATATTTATAAATATTAGAAACACCCACTTTCAAAAAAATATATATCATGTTGTGCATGGGACTGAAATCAATGCTGCTACATTGCAGTCAGTACAAGCACTTTGAGTTTAATGGGCCAGGCTGTGTGTGTATGTTTGTTTATGTGTGCATGTGTGAGTGAGAGAGAGAGAATGTTCTGGGGAGCTGTGTAAACAGAAATACTAAGCTACCCCAAGAGTGCACTTTCTCTGTGAAGTTAAGAGCTGGGTACACATGTTTATTACAATTTCAAACAAAATGCAAATGCCATTAAACAAATGGGGTTGAGGCAAATTAGCCAGGAATTTAATATTCGCCGAGTCTATGATATAGGACATCTTGTTACGAGACAGTGGTCTGAAGTATCAGTCGCGAGCCAAGCCTTTCATCCAGCCGGCTCTCTTGAGGATATTTGTAATTAGCATCATTTGCCTAATACTTCAGGTTAATTAGAATATTTAATTGAATAGCTCTAATCTTCGGAGATGACTATATTATAATCAAATTAGCACCACCACTAGGCTGGCTATTGAACGTGGCAGACTGCCTGGCTCCTGGTCTCTTATCAGCTCCATCTCCATAGAGCATTCTCACATACTTAATGGTCCATTTGAACTATGCTATCAACATTTGATTATTCCTGAACAACAAAGGCAGCCACACAACCAGTAGGCATAAAAGAAGAGATGATAAAGAAAAGCGCTATGGCTCCCATATGGCAGGTTGGGTAGAGCGCTCGCTCTGTGTGAAGCAGCCGAGCCAGGCAGCGGGGCCTGCGAGGCCATCAGGGAAAGGAGTCGACTCAACTCTTACTCTCCTTCATCCGCCCCTCATCTACTCAGCCAAGTGTTTGCCAAGATAAGCAGATGAGGAGACATATGCTTGAGAGGCTTCTAGAGAACTATTGAGAGAGTTTTAGTAGTCAAACCAGATGAGAGGTGGTCTGTAACCCTGTGGTATTTACGCCGCAGCATACAGTAACTGTGTCTTTCCTTTATATAGCTTCACTGGGCATGAATGAGTTGCAGAAGTACATCGGTTACCTTAAAATATGTAGGATTCCTCTTTTTCAAAACACATCCACATACTGTATAAGGAAGCTTTCATTATGACTAATGCGCTCAAACTCAAATGGAATCAGTCACCTTGGCTCTATTGTGTCTTATGCTCATACACAATGATCTCTCGCTTCTGCCGAGAGAAAAAACAAACTAATGAAAAGCTAAATATTACAGTGCGTTCAATTGCAACAAACAGATGGCAGCTAAATTAAAAGAAATTACATATACATTATCTTCGCTTTATGGCTTCGCTCTAATTGAGGCGATTATAACTCCTACCTTTCTACTCTATAATGAAGTGAATTAATTCATTTAGGGTGGAACGTGTTGAAATTGTACTTGCCAGTATTTTGTGTTTAGCGTCTCAAGTGATAATTTTTGACAGTGCCATATGTTTCACTGGCAATATTTCTTCTTGGTTGAGTTTTATTACATAATTTTATTTGTCCCTGCGCTGATTTCTTTATATATCTGCAAATGAACTCTTGTTGCAAATAGGTAGCCATATGCCACGAGGATGCAGAATAGTGGGTAAAAAATATTCCTTAGGCTTTCCGCTAATTTGTTTTCTCAGCTCTGTCTCGCTGTATTGCAGCTGATTGTGCACTGTGGCTATATTAAAATGATAATGAATAAATGTATCATTAATTCAACCCCGCCTTCAGTGGATCTATTGAAAATTGCCACTAGGAAGAATGAAAATTGTGTCCTCGGCCATTGCAGTTTCACACATCCTTGGAGTGAAAAGACAAAAAGCAATGCAGCAGGTCATCATGGCACCTTTTACATGGGGAGAATGTAAAACAAGAGATCATTGCTTCTTAGCAATCAGGTGCTCATCGCTTAAATGTATTATTTAAATGTACTTTTACTCACTTGCATTCATGTAATGATGATTTTGTACCTTTTTACTTTTGCTTTTCTTGCTTCTATACTTTTTGCCTTACATGTCAGCTTTATATCTTTTTTTTCCTTTCTAAGTATTTTACGCTTATTCTTTGGAATTGTATACAGTACTTTTACTATTGTTGTTGTTGTCATTATTATTATTATAGAAAAAATATAGTTTGTTCTGAGTCACTGATGTCTTTTTGTTAAAATCTGCCTCTGCTCCACTGGACGATGTCACTCAAGGAGCCCCCTTGCATTGACTGTCACAATTGTGTTGAATGTAGGATACAGACTAATTATATGTGTCTGTGGGTGTCATGTTGTGGGGGGTTAGTGGTGCTGACATCACCCCCTGTGGTGGCAGAGGACAGCCTAATGCGTCTTCCAGAGCAGAGACTACAGCTCTGGATAGCAGGCCCAATGTTTCATGCTGCAGTTTCTGAGTTGGACCCCCTGGATTTTAAATTGCCACATAACGGATGCAGAGTTGAGAGGTAAATGTTGTCTAAGCAGCACTCTTGCATTTCAATCCATATTGTCATTTTGGAAACAATGGCGCCATGATTGGCATACCTCTTCAGCCTTGGAGAGGACAGTGTATGATTGGTGTCACCGCTCTTCAGTGGAAGCAGGCAATTACATCATTTACAAATGCTCCATTATGGTGTAATAGGCAGTTTTAAGCACTAAAATTGTATTTCTCCTCTATTTCTAAAACCAATCAATCCTTATTAGGAATTTGAAAATAAGCAGCAAGGCCTCTGATGATTGGGAGTGCATTTTAAGTTGTTTCTGAGAACACTAACAATGTTGTTGACATTGTAAAGCTCCTCTTGCAAAGTCTGACCATTTTTCACAACGCTTTACTCTTCCCTTCAGTCAGAAATGAATGAAACACGCACGCACATATGCTGAGTGTACTTCCTTAACTATACTAGATAATTAGAAGGTTCAACATGTTTGTCCAAGGCTTTCGGGGTTGTGATCATACCCACAAACATCCCATGTTCTCATAAACATTTCAATTTTAGAATATATTTGGGTGATTAAAGATGATTAAAGTCAACCCAATTATATGAAATACTTAATTATGTCAAACTAGTAACAGTTTTATTTGGGAAGTGCGGTATGGTTAGTTGAGATGCTCAGATTAAAAGCAGTTCAAAGTGTGTGAGTCTTGATGCCACATGCTTTGATATTAAATACTACACTGTACAAACGCCTGGAAGATCTGACGACATTAAGATCCCTCAATTACACAAACAGAATATAATTCAAACCTTCATAATAGTTATTCTGCAACCAGAGTAAGTGGACATGCTTTACTGAGAGTAGAAATAAATAACTTGAGACTTCTTCTAAAAACTCATTGAAAACTGTGGAAATTCTACAGGGAAAGCAGTGAGAAGGAAACCTCTGTCATCTATATTAGGATTGTTTAACAAAGCTTGCACCGGCCTACTCTGTGATGTCCGAAGCACTCAGACCCCAGTGTATGGTCAGAGGCGGTTTGATGCTGGGTTTGATGAAGTATGTCAGTCCAATCAGCCTAGCTTCCAGAGTCTGATTGGGTCTGCCAGCCAGAGAGGCAGCCCTGATATTAGCTCTACAGCCAGCTGACAGCCGGCATAGAGAGCAGCTCATACGACACACAACAACAGAGCCGGCACAGTGAAGGGGCCACACTTTGTCTGTGTGAGTGTAAAGATAGAAGAAATGTAAAGGGGAGAAAGGGGTTTTTCGCATGCCAAATGTAGCTAGAGTGACTGGAGAGAAACACTTAACTCTCTTCACCCTTCTTTGTTGTGTTTTTTTCTACGTTACATACACAGATTTACATATTATCCTCACAGTAAAACACATAGTAAGGTAATGTTTTATTTTAATGTCATAAACCCAGTTTAGAAATGTGCTGCATTCTTTTTTGGTGCAGATTTTAGACTTCCAAATGAAAATGTAGTTTTGGACTAATGGACGAAACCCATACCTGTATACCTTAACTGTTTTGTTTTACTGAGATTACTTTGTCATTGTTGGCATAAATGTATATCCTTGTGTCTGCTTAAAAGTCATTCACAGACACAGACAGGTAAATGTGCAGTAAATTACTTACTTTAGGAGTTAACTTCCAATTAGACCTGGACAAACTATAATGAAACTTTAATATCAGAAATCCAAATAGGCTTATATGGGATTTGAGTAGGTACTCATCAAAAAGGCGCATAATCATCCCATGGTCTTTTTCGGTATTCATTAACATCAAATAAGCCATCAACAGTTTTTTGTGTGTATTAACTATTAATGGAGAAATCAAGGAGAGTCGCCAACAGCCGGACGTGGCTAGCACTGATTAGCTCAGGGCAGTATGGTGAAGGCATTAAAACGTCTTATTTAACCACTAATACTGCTCAAAATAACACCAAACCTCTGCAGTAGCATGAGAAGAGTCCTTACACATAAAACAAAGCACCAACAACTAAGATTAGCAAACCCGGAGTTCATTAAAATAGTATTTGAAAGACTTACCAACTGGCCCCTGTACCAGCTCCTCTTATAGTAAAGTCCATTCAAGTCACAATCCAAAATTAAGGAGCCCATTGGTGCTTAATTTTCTGTGTAGGGACTCTTCTCATGCTACTGCAGACGTGTGCTGTTATTTTGAGCAGTATTAGTGGTTAAAAATACTTTTTAATGCCTTCACCATACTGCCCTGAGCTAATCAGTCTTAGCCACATCCGGCTGTTAGTGACTCCTCCGGATTTCTCCGTTAATAGTTCATGCATGAAAAAAACTGTCTCTATGGCTTATTTGATGAATATCAACTGCTTGAAACGACCATGGGATGATTTGGAGCAGAACTTCCCTTTAAAAGGGTTGTGTCTAGATGGTAACCCTAGATTTGCAAAAACTCACAAAAACTCTTGCAAGATTCGCTTCCTCGACCACCTATTCTGACCTTAACCATTAGATTTAAATACCTCACTTAAACCACCATCTCACCTTAACCATTCGAGTTCAATGACTTACCCTAGCCTTCTAATCTTCCAGATTAATGCCTTACCTCAAACATCTTGGAAGACCTTCCAAAATCTTGAGTTACCATTTAGACATGAGGAGGAGACAAGGCTGGGAATGTGGACGGGTTAAACAAACACACTTTCACTCGGGAGACTGGTATTCATGTACAATGTGAAACCAAAAGTCAATGTTGACTTTTTTTAAGTTAACCAACTCTGTTACCAGCATAAGTCTGTGACGCAGTTATGTCCGCGACTCTCTTTAAGACAATCCATGATCCATTCCTAACACTAACCAAGTGTTTCTGTTGTCTAAACTTAAGTAGTTCGGTTTCACAATGTTAATGATGTGTTTGAGACTATGAGCATCTCACAACGTTAAATAGAACACTGTGGTCACATGATTAAAACTGCCATGGCAGTCATGTGTTGAAAACTGCAACCATGCAGCCATTTCACACTAAATAGAAAGATAGTATGTGCCATTTTGGGAGACACTGGCAACCAACCTAGTTTTAGTCATTTAGGTATGAGGACATGTTGGATTATCCATTGTATTTAACCATGTTTTAAAGAATGAGTCATCACAAACCATCATTTTCCTTAATAGCCTTCTGAAACATGTCATCAGTTTAAAATATATAAAAGCAATTCTTATAAAATTAGGAAATGTGAAGTTTCAAGATGATAAAAGTATGTCTTTGCAGCTGTTTAAAAGGGCCAAGAAGACCAAGCACCACATGAGGGTTCAGTTCTTAACAGCCTTATGTATGTATGCATTCACAGGAGTTAAACATGATGTATCAGGGATTTGGCATGGGCAAAGTGGGTGATAGCCTGAAACAAGGAGCCACGTTTGGTTTGTGTAAAGCATCTCTTGCAGGCATGTGGGAGACTTTAAGACTTTGCAAAAGTTCTGGGGGAAATTTTTTCCAAGGTTTATGAGCCATAGCAGATGAGTAGATGACCCAAGTTAATTATTATTGAATTTGTTTTCCTTGCTCCACTGATACTTACCTCTATCCTGATGCAACAATGACAGTGGGTACTCTCATTAAATCGAAGGATGTGGCTTGTCGGAGAGAATCGTCTTTTTTTTTCATGAGAAAATTTCAATGGCAGTCTAAACCTGTTAAGCTTCAGCGTTTGTTGTTTGTTTCAGAACAATACTATTAATAGTAATATTCTGCGATAATTGTTTGAAATAAAAGTAAGTCAGCATTGCCAAGTGTTTCCATGGCAAAACATGCATGTTTTTCTCTTTCAGACAATTTCACAATGCCTGTAAATAAGCGAGCTGACAGAGCAGGATATGAAGAATGAGCGAAAGTCAAGACAAATTACTTCAATCAAATGCATAATCTTGAAATTAGATGGTCAGGCATGTAATACAATATAAGGAATTGCTGAAAGGTTTAGGGGCAAACCTGCCTTCTGTTCTGTCTTACAAAGAGACATGACATACATCACCATGATATAAAGACAAACCTTTTCTCCTGTGATGATTGAATACAAAACAGATGAAACACAAGCCATCTGTAGCTTGTCACGCTGGAGTTCATCAACTTAACTGAAGAAATTGCTGTGTGCTCAGATGTGTGTTTTATGAATTACTTACAAAGATTTCTCTCTAATGTGTGTTGGCAGGGGATGCACTTTTATGTTACATACTATAAAACAATCTAATAAAGAAAAGCGTGGAATGTACATGCCCACTGCAGAGGTTCATAAATATACTTACAGTTTTGTTAATTGTTTTGTTTTCAGCTTTACTACCCATTGAATACTGCAAGATTTACGGAAAAACATGATTTTGGCTTAAATAAAGACATGCAAAACTGCTTAACATGCTGAGGCATTGCAATGGCCCCTTTGTGCTGACAATGGAGCTCCATTGTTAAAGGTGTTAGATAACACAATATTAATATTAATATTAATGTGATTATCAAAACATTTTTTTTGATTAATGCCATTCATGAACTAGTGATGCATTATCTGTCAGAACCTAGTGGCCTGTCTGTTAGTTGTAAAATTCTCAACGTTTCTTGATGGTACACAACAATACTGACACATTGAGTCATCACAGGGATGCAGAGGTGGGAAGAGTAGCAAAAAACTAAAATCCCTTTGCCAAAACAAGTACTCACGTAGAAGTAAAAGTAGCCATCAAAATATCTACTTGAGTAAGAATACAAAAGTTTTTACTGAATAACATTAATATTTTTTTTCTATGACTGATTTGATAACCTGCCACAGATTACATACGTGGGTGTTCAATTCAATTCAATTCAATACAATTCATTTCATTTTATTTATAGTGCCAAATCATAACAAAAGCTATCTCAGGACACTTTACAGACTAGGTATAGACCCCACTATATGACTTATTTATGATTTACCTCTGCATCCCGACCCGTGGTGAAAACATTATCAATCATCATCAGTCATATTGTCCACATGAAATTAAAGCACTTTGTCTTTTTTCTGTGCACATAATATTGTCTCTACTTGTCTGTCTCTCTTCATCAGGCTCCACCACTTAGCATGAAATACACACTTCTTGTGCACTATTAGCGACACACAACAACAGAAAGCAGGAGTAATAATTTTTAAAAATGATATACCGTGTGTGTAAATATTATTATACGTATTGTATACGTATAGTGGAACTGGTGTTTAAGTTATATTTCACCAGTGATCCTTTTGTGTCATTCATTTATTATTTTTCCTTTATCCATGTCTGTATATATGCACATTTGTTTTGAGAGCTTTTTTTCTGATACATTTGGTTGTGTGACCCCATACTAACAAGTGAGATCACTTCCTGTTTGTTCGCGCTCTTCTCTTCAGTCGGTGATTTGCCCTGCTGGAGAAAGGTGAGAACGCACAGTGCTCCTTATTACAACTGTTATAAAAGTGATAACACACGGTAAAACCTAAAATTAATATGTAAATAATATTCCTTGGAGGTTGCAGTTGATGTTAACTGACATAAAGATGCTCAGTTTGGCATGTAAGTGTGTTTTTGTATCTAGTGTGGCAGGTTTTGTTGTATGCTGGAAGTCTCATTTGGCGCTCATGTCCCTTGGTGTTTTAAATGACTGTATGTTTGCTGTACAAATACTCAATGTGTTTACACCTAGAATAAAGACATCATTGTACACAACGCATAATTATCCAAAGCAAGTTTAGGCCGGCTACAGTAGCATTAACATAACACACTTACTGCCCTCTGATGTACTGACGTCCGATCAGAGTTCACAACCGGATCCCACTGCACTGTGCGCTGTTAATTCCTCTATAAATATAACCTGCTAGTATTTTTGAAAGCCCTAACATTAACATTTGTCAAGTCAAGTTCAGTCAATTTCAAAATATAGCACATTTAAAGTTTAAAAATTCTGTTGTAAAATCATCCCAGGGTATTTTTAGGCAATTGGGTCATCAAATGAGCCATCAAGACAATTTAACTGTGAACTATCAACGTAGATTTTTTCCAGAACAGCCTGTTGCGGCTAACACGGATAAGCTCGGGGCAGCGAGTTGGACGCATTAAAACGTCTTTTTTAACCACTAACACTCTCCAAATATATAATATAAGAGTCCTGACACATTAACCGAAGCACCAACAACGTAGTTAGTGAGCCTGGAGTGTATTAAAAGAGTGTTTTGAAAGACTTACCCACTGGGCCCGGTACTAGCTGCTCCATTTAAGTTGACTACAAAATGCAATCCAAATGGAAAGAGCCAATTGATGATTTATTCCAGCAAAACACTTAAACATTGTGGTTTGTGGCAGTTTGGTGAAATGTCCCACACAGCTTTTCTCGCAGCACTGAAACATAATGCAGATCCCAGGGGGCAGGGGTCAGGGGGCATGTGTTACCGTAAGATGTACAGTGAGTGCTGGCCTGCAGGCACGGGGAACGCTGACAAGTCTGCAACTTGAAGTGAAGAGAGAGAGAATGTCTCGTGTTTGTGTCTTTCCCGGCTGCAAAACAAAAATGAAAGCTTACGACCCAGAAACTTTTCATAGGATGCCATTGCGGTACGATGATAAACCAGTGGCTTATTGTTTTGAATCTGGACATTGAGACGCAGAACGAGACGCTTAGGCAGAGGGATTGTGTCTGCCACAAACCACAACGTTTACGTGTCTTGCTGGAATAAATCATCAATGGGCTGCTTCCTTTTGGATTGTATTTTGTTATTGCCTTGAATAGAGCAGCTTGTACCGGGGCTAGTAGGTAAGTCTTTCAAAACACTCTTTTAATACAATCCGTGTTCACCGGTTAATGTGTAAGGACTCTTCTCATGCTACTGCAGAAGTTTGGTGTTATTTGGATCAGTGTGAGGGGTTAAAAAAGACGTTTTAGTCCAACTCGCCGCCCCGAGCTAATCTGTGTTAGCTGCGACAGGCTGTTAGCAACTCCACGGAAAATCTACGTTAATAGTTCATACACGAAAAAAATTGTCTCGCTGACCACCTGCTTCTTAATGGGTCATGAATGCATAACAACATTAAATGAAGGTACCACAATGAATACATCAAAATATAACAGTGTAAAAGTAACGATTGTTCCATGGTAAAAAATAGTCTTCATTAAAAGTACAATTTACTGATTTGATGTAACAGAGTAAATGCAAATGTAAAATGTAAATGTAGCTCGTTAATAACCACCTCTGGTAAAATGTACATCATACAGCGGAGTTGCTTATGTGAGATTTAACACCTGATTCAGAGAAACAAGTTAATTGAGCTTTTTTCACATCAGGAAAATTATTAGTTAAATTTGGGTGATCATGTGCTGTCCAGTGAGGAAGACATTAGGCCTCATGCAACAACATTTTTGTATTCTTATCTTAACTTTCTTTTCCTGTCATCAGTACAGTGAGTTTCTACGAGTGTTACACATCACATTCAGTAAACAGTCCTCACTTTAGATAACTGTGTGAATGACCTGTGTAAACATGATGAATGCCTCCTGAGCGTGAATGAGCGTTTGTAAAGCCACAACAATACCATACAGTTATAACTATAAATTTGAAATTATGATATTTCTTTGACAATAGGAATACATTTAGAATCATATGAACATGAAAAATAATATCCACACATAATCACCATCCACTGTACCATCGTGCCAGCATTAATCTGTCTGTTATGTTAGACATATCGCTGTTTACAATGTGCAATTATCAAACAAATATCATTCCAATTGTAATAATATTTTTATTTATCATCACTTAATACCACAGTAATGTTACCATTTCTCTTCATTCTCCTCTTTTTCCATGTATATAGCTTTTCTCTATTCCCTCCCATTTTCCCATATACAGTATATAGCTTATTTTTTTCTCACATTCTAACATGTTATTGTTTTAATTGTCCTTTAATTGTTTTTTATTGTGGTTTTAAATTGTCCTTATATTGCTTTGTTATGCACCAAAGGAGTTGCACTCTAATTTCATTGTATGCAATACAATGATACTAAAGGCTATTTGGTTCTAATCTATTCTATACTATATTATAATTCAAATTGCAGAGTCAAAATGAATAATGTCAACATAATTATAAAGTGAAATTTATATAGGATTCTCAAAATAAAAGTTGCTTCTAGGTAATGAAATATACAATCCATTAGTGGAAAACTGCGGTTTGGAGAACAGCAGACTAACTGCTCATGACTCCTATGACAAGTGTGGATCACCAAGAGAAAATCAAAAAACTCAGAAAAATCTCTCATACAAACCACTTAAGAATGAATTAGTTTATATGAGTGGTTCTTGCGTGAGACTCAAAGCCCCAGTCCAGCTAGTGACTTTGTTGCAAGCAAGTCCCAATCTTCCCCCCAAAAAACCTAAAAGCCATGATGCACATTACAATGACAGTAGACCTGGAACACCTAAAGGGAATGTAGCCATGATACATGTTATCTATCACATGTATCAAATTATTCTCTGTCTATTAAAGCCACCCCTTGCAGAAAGTTAAACTTTCTGACTTGGGACCCCCTAGTGGTATTTTCAAGAACATCCTGTGATTGTGATGTCCTCAGATATGTCCATGTACTTTGCAACAGTAGCAGAATAATGACTGCAGAAGGAGGACACCATTCTCCCACCTGGGAATATAAACCACATCAACGTATTCTCATGAACAGATTGGTACAATATCATATCTTACAAAATGGTGAACATGGACCACTACACTTGCATTTGGGGTCAGTTATATTCAGGCACCAAAACTACCGTTATGTTACCAGATGGTGACGGTTAGGGTTAGGCATGAAAACCATTGGCATGGTTTGGCTTAGTATGTGTGGGACATCAACATTAAACCAACCACGCTAGCCCAGGGGAAAGTCCTGTGTTTTAGAAGAGACAGGCCTACTGTCCAAGCAGTGGACTTTGCTTTCATTAATGCCCATGGGGAAAAAACATGACAAAATCTATCTGGGAATTGAAGGATAGTTTGACATCATAGTTTCAACGTGGGCTCTCCCTCACTTCCTGTTGGTGGGAGGGGCCTGAGGAAGAGCAAAGCCACACCACATTAGCCAAGACACAGACACAGGGGTGAGGTAGATGTTATTTGGTATGGTATGAACTTTTGAAAACGTCAAACACCAGCTGTATCAAGTCATTAACGCTGACTACACCTGGAAAATACCACAACTGACATATTGCTCTTTTGACATGACATTGGGTAATCCCCCCTCCCCCATTTGCGGAGGCAAGAAAAACGAGACACAGGGCCACCCAGACAGCAAAGGATGACAGAGCATCCTGTTCACTGAGCAGCACTGAATCACTGTCACCCTCAAGTGGTCTAATGTAAGCACAAAAGAGGGAGCCTCGGAAGAGCTCAGACTTCACTTCACCCTCACTGTCATCATGGTGAACCCAACCAACAAGCCTAGTCTGGTAAAGCTAGGACACTCAGGTAACAGACATCATGCTTAGTGCCAAGACACATAAACCACTGCTGGTGTTGGTCAACCATGATGACCACATGGGAACAGGAGAGGCACAGTTGTGCAGGGTGTTCTCATGAAGCTAGATATGTCCTCATCTCCTGTTGCCGAAAAAAAAAAAACGGTTTTAGAATGCTTTGGGCACTTCGGTTTTGTGGGTGCAGCTAGAAGAGAATAAATTCTGACTGCTTAAATTTGTACATGACACAAACATGCAAAATTACAATATGATAAGGTGAAAATAATGGAACACCTAAGATGCTGATATCAACATAAATGTCAGTCAGCCTAACTGCTGGGTTACGGATATCTCACATCCAAACATTGTTTTGTCTGCATGTTGTCTTTGCTCTAGGATAATATGTTGGAGCGTTTGTCATTGCTTATCAGGGGATGATATATAGGCTAGCCTGCAGAGAAACATGTGTTGTGCTTTAATCTACAGTGCATAGGCCAGTATTCATGGCCAGCAGCTGGAGAAAATCACAGGAGACAAAGAGTCCACCGTGGAGAAAGGAGACATACTGCCTGCCTGCCTGGTAGATGCTGGTTCTTGTTATCAGCCCTCTCTCCACCTTATTTATGTGGTGACTTACAACCCTACATCCTCTTTTTCCTCGCAAATTGCTCCTTGGCCCACGCAGACATTTTCATATGAATAAATGCCTGTTTGGTTGCTCTCATTACTGGTAGATGTTGCAGTTGATAGCACATTCAATGGCAATGCTGTACCCTGGAAGTCCAGATGTACCGCTAGCATTTTCAATTTGCTCTGCAGATGCCTCTGGCCACGAACTGTTGGACCTCATTAACTATGTCAGAAAATCCTATCTCACCAATCAAATCGTATGGTCTATAATGGATGGGCGTAACCAGATGAAGACAGTTGTGTGCTGTTGAAGTCAGCTAGATACGTCAACTTTTTCATAGCACTGATTGGTCGTAGTCAGTCATATTGCTATCTACTATATCGCTCTTTGCCAGACCCTCCATCTTTCTAGATGTGAGTCTGGATTTCCAGGCTAGCAATGCTTAACTCAAGGACCAAAATCCCCCAAATAACTTAAAGACCTGTGAATAATAATGATAAAAAAGGCCCGGACATTGTAAAAATGGTGCTACGTTTCACATGTGGCCAGTACCTGTCCGCTGTTTCATTCATGTGAACAGTCAGAAGCTAATAGGGAAAGTTGCAAATTATTGTTAGTTGAAATGTGAAGCTATTAAGCTATTTTTAAAAAGCCAACAACACATCTACAGGAAAGCCTAATCAGTAGGAAATGAAAGGGAAACAACTAAGAGTCCACAGCTATGCTAACTTCTCTGTGTCTGTCATGCTCACAATGAAAATGTTTTGCATGTCATGTTTACCAAGGTCACCATTTAAGTTTATGTTGTTTATTAGCATGCTAACACTTGCTATCAGCACTAAACACAAAGTGAAGCATACACTGACGGGAATGTCATGGTATTCAGTCATAAAAATGGATGAAATGTGCAGGAACATCACCGAAATTGTTTCGAACCATGTTTAGAACAACCTCGTGCAGGAGCATTTTTTATTCAGGAGCTCTTCTTATTCAGATGCATGGAGACAAGACATGCAAGTTGTGTGATACAATTCCAATATGTTCAACAGCTCCTATAGTCTTGTAAGTAGAAAAACAAACACACAGGCTACTCATCATTCTCTGCCTCATATCCATGTATTAGTTTGTGTTTTACGCCCCAGTTTCACACTGCTGCTCTCTTATTGACAAGCCCCTACTGTGATATTTATGTCACATATTTAATATGGACATGGGAATGATTATCAAATCCATAGTTGCCAAGAGAGTCCGGTCGGCCTTAAATAATGGATGAGCAAGGATGCGACTCAATTTGTGAGGCCGCACAGAAAGACAGGGCAAGTGCAGCCATCGACCCCTCCACCCATCCCCATCGCTTTCTCCCTCTCCGGAACGTCATTATTCTGGTCGATCCTTTCTCCCCTTGCTTGACATCATTCAATGTAATCATCCTTCAATAAAAAACCTGCTTGTAATAAAAGGAACAACCCAGGTCAATACACAGAATATGGAGAAGGATGACCGTGTGGTGGAAGACAGCGTATAAATGAGCCTCTTTATCAAAGCGGATAGCCGCCTGGTGCCTTAACAGGAATTCGACCGTGGCTGGAGTTATCATTACTGTTACCTTTGGTATCATCAGTGTTTGTGCTCTGTGAATATGAGGAAGAATGATGGCTACATTAATGAATCAATGGGCTAATGAAGCAGCCATTGTGTTGGTTTATTGAAATACACTGAGGAAAATTGAAGGCTTCTGAAGCATCTCTGCACTCAGTGTTCTGCTGTCATATTACTGGATTGCCACTCTTAGCAATAGCAAAGGAAGAAAGGATATTACTATTTTCGAAAAACATAGTTATTAGTATCTATCATGTGACAGCTGCATCCAATACTGCACTGTGTGCAAGGAAAGAAGTGGTGGAGAAAAGAAAAGAGCAAAAAGGAAACAAAGGTCACATCATTGCGACATGCTGTTCCTCAGCTACACACAAGCCAGTCTGGACTGAGGCTGGTTCGAGGGTCAAATTAGCTGACGGGATAATTTTGTCAGGACAACATGCAGAGCTGCTGATTATCCCTGAGCTAGCATCATTTTTGTTTATCAAAAAATGTTAATTGCCTGTTTTTACGAGTAGAAAAAGATTAAAAGTTAATAGGAGAGACTAAATAAACACAATGCAATTGCATGAGGCTGTAGAAGATGGTAATTAATTTGTGGCCACCCCTGAGCTAATTAGCTAATATAAAGCAGGAAAAAAGAAGTTAATGAGGCTTAATGTAACTGATACACTGAAAAGTTTAGACTAATGAATTTATGAATGCGTGAGGAAATCAACTTCATGCTCGCTCCAACTTTCACGTTGCGAGGCACCTCCTGCAGATGGAAGTTGTTGTGGCTTGATCACCTTTGATGTGCCATAGAAGAGTTTAGTGCTGTATAAAATTCCATAGCTGTTTGAGTCAGTATGTGAAAGCCGAATCTGAAGTACCGCCTCCATGCCGAGCGAGAGATGGTGGACCGTAGGAGGGCTCATACCAGCCCAGCGGTGAGTTTGTTTTGTGAATCCTCGGGGTGTAACTGGTCTGAGGACAGGGGGGTTTGTATATTGGGAGGTCTGGGGAGGTCACTTTGGCTGGGGAAAGGGAGTACCAGAAAATAATTATCTGCTGCTAGCTTCCTATGGGGCTCTTGGTGAAGATAGTATAGGGGGCTATGTCACAATGTCAGCTGCTACATACCAATCCCAGCATGCACCAGCATCCAAACTACGCCATGCATATCCTCTACCGGGTCCTGGGTGATTGGGATGTAACTTCTTAGCATGTTCATAGCTCTAATATCTGTCTGCCTCACTCTATTCACCTCTGAAGTTCATTTTAAGAAACAGCTTATTATTTCACTTACTACTGTGCGGACCGCAGAGGACATTACTTACACTCAATAGGGTCACAATGGCATTTAGTGTTGACACTATGGACTAAGGTTCATGGGTAATTTGAATAAAATTATAGGGCCGTGATGAATCCTGCTAGTGAGTGGGAGCCAGAGCAGCGAAGTAATGGTAATCAGGTAATTGCAGCTTTCATAAATGTAATTTATCATGGAGGCAAAGGCCAGCAGTGGTAGCTGACTAGGTACCACACTTGCTGTCTCTTCAGACTGACTTGCAAACCTTTCACGTGGTGACATATGTCTTTATGAGCTGTAGGGAAGCATAATGGGTGATAAGGTCGAAATACCCCCATCAAAGCATCCCTGTCATATTACATAAATCAGCACTCTAAATGGACATCTTCCCACACAGTTTGCTTTCTTGTTCATGGTTTACAGCAGGTAATTTGTCAATCACACTTTGATGGAGCAACACAGAGGCTATTAATAACATTCATATAATAGATTTACAAGTGTCAAAGACACTTTGCAGTGTTACAACTGGGAATTGCATGGATGAGCTGGTGTGTCATGTCATCTGTGATCTGTACAGTACATTCAGCAATGCCAGGGAGGATATTTAGCTTTTTAGTTTTGGTTACTCAGACAGACTTTTGGCATCAGAGAACATGCAGCACATGCTCACAACATTTGGTTAAGTGAGAATTAACAGAGATAATACAGCCAGTTATTTATATGAATGTCAGATATTACATTTCTTCACACAATTTGAATATTTGTCATTTGTATCCTCCTGATTCTCATAAAGAAAGTTTTTACTTGCTGTTAAGATTATAAACGGCTACATATAGCACTTTTCTAAATAAATATCCATGTGATCAGTGGATATGACCCACTCTATTTCCTGAGTCACAGTTGCAGCAGGTTAACTTTGGGTTTGGGCTACTAGAGAGTGCGTTTAACACTTTTGTGAAAATATGTCAAACTATTCTCTAGTCGCTTTTGTGACTAGAGAATAGTTCAAAAGTTAAATAAGAAGAGTGATACTTCTCATATTTTTATGAAACTAAAGTATAGCTTATCTTAGAAAGACTAAAAATGAGGAAATAGATAAGCCTCTGGGGGCAATGGCTATTATTTCAGGCTTTCCCGTTGTTCCCAGGGGGAATACGAGCCAAGACTTCCTCTTTCGGTCATTGTTAACAGCTCGATTAGCAATATGAGACATGAAGTTGAGAGATGTTGTCTATATCAACAGATAAATAACAAAATGCTAATAAAAAGCTAAATCGTCATCAGAAAATAGCTGATGGGTACGGTGATTGCATGACGGCCAATGAGATCTGCCTTGTTTGCTCTCCACAAGCTCCACATTTACTTTCACCCAACTAAAGCCTGCAAAATTTTCTAATAGAAGTCTTTGCAAATAAGCAAATAAATGTAGAGTAAAAAAAGGTCAATACATATAACATAGCTATACATATATACTTATATCATCTAGCATGCTAATCCATTATCACGTTTCGAGTCTATACTATTTTACTTTCTGTTCACAGAGCAGCAATTTCTTGTTCTTGCTGTTGCAAAACCAGTACAGTACATCTATTTCAAATGACATTTGAGATCCAGCTGGTATACTCATATTATTTATTCTATTGGAGAACTGCAATGGCAATCTCAAGCATACCTCTCATCCAACCTGTTGAGAGGCATGTCGAAAGCTCAGTCACAACAATTTGTCCCCTAATTCAAAACTCTAAAGATACATTCAAGGCTGATTCACAAATAGCCAGACTGACAAGCAGGTGTACACGTCATCAAGACAAAAAGGAGGACAAAACCAAGCCAATTGAAGCCATGTGTGTTGGTGTAAGGGCCCCTGCTTTATCCTCTGTAATAGCTTTAGTGGACACTCATGGAAAACACAGAAAGGAGATGACAAAGGATTGTTTATGGGTCAGATACTCATTTCATAAAAGCCTCCCGCGGAAAACTGAAACATGATAGGTCAAATACAGGTCTAAATGCCTTTTCCAGTTTTCCTATTTTCTCATTTCAACATATCCGTCTGGTGTCCATGCTCTCTCGCCTCTGTAATGGAAAACTATTGCAGAAGCATTTCTCCGTCAGCCGGGGTCAAGAGGTCATCACTGATGTCACTCTCAAAGTAACCAGTGGCAAATAGGTCCTGACATGTGCTCTCCAATGAAAGAATGAGACCGGACAGCTCCTCTGGCTTCCCGACTGATAAGCTATAGAAAAGAATATGTGAGGCTTGGAGGATCACAGACACTGCTCCTGCCTTTTGAGAGACTAATACCAGCTGCTGCATTAAGGTACAAATAACAGCTGGGTGATCTGAGGGAGAGGCAGGTTTTTTCTTTTGTCTTGTTTACCTCCCACAATGCTGTTTGACATAATTCAGAATATGGCTGTTGAACCTTTGACTGTATTCAATACATTTTTATTTTTTAAACTTCAGCATTCATTCACTTATGTCAAAAGACATTTATATTATAAAGATGCCATTTCACCTCTCAGGTTTGCGTTTTACTACATACAAGTGATACTCTTCCTCTTCCCACCTCCTTCCATCTCCTTCCCATCTTCATCTAGTGTTAGAGCGCAACAAATTCCTCTTGTTCACTGTCAGATGCATGTCATGTAGTGTGTTATTTGATATGTACATCCCAGACTAGTACAGATTTCTACGCCTGTTTGGTCTACACAGGCGTGTAGTGCGTCGCCATGCAGCGTGACTGCTCGTTCCCTGCCGCGGCTTCCCATCTTCAATCTCATCTGTTCTCCTGTCAGTGCAGAATATACTCTGGCAATGGCTTACATTACAAAAAGGAAACATGATGAGAGTTAAAATATAAAACCTAACATATACCTGATATATTAATGAGGGCTTTGCTTTCTTTATTCCATCACTCCTTTCGTATCTCTATCTCCTCTCTTCTCTGTCTGATTCTCCTTTACAGCAGTCAGAGAAAGGATGACTGACTGAGCAGGAGACTGGCATTTTCTGATAGAGTTACACCCCACAAATGGAGTCAATCAAGGGCTGGCTGAAAGAAAAAAATCTTTTTCTGACAGATGTGTCAGCAAGATTGTCAGGCCTCCATGACAACAAATCCATAGCACTAAAAAGAATAAAGAAGAGGAGGGGGTAGGGCGGATGGAGAGAAGAAGAAGAGATGAGAGTTAAGGAAAACCGAAAACCCTGACAAAGTGTAAAACAGGAACCCTCCGAGTGAATTCCTAGTCAATCAGAGCACTTACCTTTCAGCTGTCCATAACGCTATTTCATAGCAATTATTACCCCCACTGAGCAGGTGACAGGCTTGTGTGCCGATGGCAGCGCCACACAAACTCCCGGTAATCCTGAAATGACGGATTGGGAGGGAAGCCTTGCAGTGATTTGTGACAAAGTAACTGAACATAGACTTCTGTACTTAGAAACGTGAGAGTAGTTTGTCTTCATGCTTATAGTAACTCTCTCCACTTTGATTTGATGTGCAGGTTTTAGTCCGCTTCACCAATATGCTCGCTCGGCTTATGGGGGCCATTGCCATTCAAGTTCTAAATTGAAAAACTGCTGTAGGGTGACCATTTGGTGTTGACACTGTATAAATTGATAAAAGTGTTGTTTTTGTCAATGTGAAATGTCATTTTTATATCATCCTAATTAATAGTAGCATCATTGATTTCACTTTGTGACTTCTGTTAATCCTTTCTTTTGTTTTATTGCACTTTTATACTAATGCAACAAAATTCTACAGCATTGTTTCTGCACAGCTGAAGCAGGCATATTCACAGTCACACCATAAAGATCGCTTTGTTTGACTGTTACCCATAAAAAAACCCAAACCCCTCTTGCTTGTAATTTTTTTCTTCTGCCAAGCCCTTAAGTCTTAAAGCTTCCCGCCTGTTATATTTCCACCACATCAATATGTCACCTTGTTCCGCTACGGCAGGATGTCAACGTAATGCAACTCTGGGGTTAAGAAAACACCATCTTTGCCTGCTGACTGATAGCCTGTCACTGCTCACACAAAAAGTTTAGAAATTTGATCCACCTGTCATCTTGCCTGTTATTATGAATCTCTTCCTCTAGCAGCTCTGAGGCCCATTCAGATGCAGTCTAGCTTGGCCTCGCTCAGCGTTAGTTACATGGATGAGAGCAAACTTCAAATCACTCCAAGTGAGTGAGAGAGAAAGAATCCAGCTCATCTTAATGTAAACAATTGGGCCCAGTGGTGAACCCACCAAAATAGACACCACTGTAGGGAGGAAGGTCTTGTAATCTGATTTAACTTATATGAGTCATACAGCTCAAATTGAAGCATCTGGTTGATTCTTTAAATAATCTCTGTGTTTCCTTAAAATAAAAGCATGAGGACAAATTTAACAAATTACCACTCCAGCTAAGATCTTGACAACTGTGTTGCCCCCTCCTACCTCTGTGTGTTTTTCCCCCTTTTTTAATCCCCAGAAGACGAGAGCAAACACAAAAAGAGAATACGTGTTTCTTTATCTCTAACCTCACGGTGAACTGCAGATGACCTTCTGAGTCAACTGCATTAGCTTTGGGGTGGTCAGACTAACGAGTGTAGATGTGTGTGTGCTGGGGGGGAGAGAAAAGGGGGGATTTTTCATGCTCTCCATTACAGTTGTTTAGGTTAGAGGGGTTAACGCAATGAGGCTAAGTAAGTTTGAACTGTGAATCACATCAGCAGACTTGTGCATTCACTTATGCACAAGTGCAAATGCACAATCCAGAGGTAATCACATTACCTCAGCCCAGCCTTTATATAAATTGCAGGACTGAGGCATGGTGAAGGGCAGATATTAAGAGGTCCTAAATGTATCATGCTGTTAGAAATACCTTTATTACTAAGGGTTACTTGTAGTACCTTTCTTCAGAGTGCTAAAGAAAATTCATTGTTTCAGTTTTCAAACAGCAATTTCCTTGACTGAGCCCCCTTTTTTCTTTTCCCAGATAGAGCCTGAGACTGATTTATTATAGATTTTCTGTGTTTTGATTGTTTTGCTGAGAAGCAGGATGGGAAGATGGGACTTCCAGCTGCTCTGGATGCTTGGGAGTCCTGGGAGTCCTGGCCCGGCTGCCCTCCCGACTGGCCTAGCCAAGTGGGCATGCGCTGTTGTGGGCCACGGCAGGGGGTTGATGGGGCTGCAGAGGCTGGGCCAGAGAGGCCACAGATGCCTTAAATGACTTGGCATGATGGGATAGCAAACGGTTAGGAGCACGACTCGCAAGTAAATCAAAACTGTTTTTCAGTGATATGTGAGCAGGTATGTTTGAATCTACAAACACACATGTATAATGCATGAGCATGGTGGGGGAGTCACTGTTGGGACTTCCTGTACCGCTTCACACTGTATTCCCATAAGTTTTAAAGCTGTATTTTTTTTGTTTTTATAAAATTATATAATAAAACTATAAAATTAAATTTTTTGTTGTACACAATATTGTCAAACTACAATTTTCGGTCTGTCAAATTAAAGTGGTATTTTAAGGACATATGTATGTATGTAGTCCTGGCTAGCTTCTCAAACAAAGATGCCCCAGGAAGAGCTTCCAACCTGCAGTTGAATCACCCATGATACCATACCACCAGAAGGGCCCCCATTAGAGAGTAATTCATGTGGAAGCTGTGGGACACCAAAATCATTATCAAGCAACGGACCTGCCAACTTCTCATTGTGCCACAGTCTGGTATTATGCACATTCTTTGACTTTGAGGGAAATAAATGTGCTTTTTGCATGGGAATTGAATTCCTTGGCTTTTTCAGTTTTAAATAGAACATTTTAGTTTTGCATTTAGGATCCAACCAGCGTATCATATTCATGTAATTGTAGGAGTAATTTATCTCCCTGGTCCTTTACATCCTGCCTTTTTTTGATGTGCAACACTGGTCCATCAAGTTTTGCGGCAATCATTTTAAACCACAATCAATCCCACTTGCTCCCATTAACGTAGCTCGTACTGCAGCTTACACATGTGGTTTTAATACATCATTTATAAACAGTGGCTTCGTATCAGTCTGCACAAGTGAATCCACTTGACAAACACTAACTACATCTGTTTTATGCTGTGATATATACATACTTTAATATAGTTTCACATTTGAAGGATTTGATTATTTGATTCACATACATTCACATTTTTTAAAAATAAAAAAGTTCAGCGGTGCAAACCACTACAGAATACCTCACAGATATGCCATTTTTTGACTTTCTGCATGCTCCTCCAATTACAAACACTCTCCTGTTTCAGCGCTCAAGCACAGCAGCTCAAACTGTGAAATGCAGGAAAAATGTGGGTGATCAGGTGGGACCCGGGTTGGGGGGGAGAGAGAGAGAGAAAAGCCAAACTAGTCCCTTTAACTTTTTAAAGACTTTTCAGCATTTGTTCTGCACACTTACCTACGCAAACTCCAAGGGGCCACAGTGACTAGGGTCCCATTTCGGGCCCAGCGTGGAGCCGGCGAGCTCCTCAGCTGTAAAATGAGAGCGCCGGAGCGCAGTGTGAAAATGGATTAGCCTCGCTGAGATAAGGGGAGCCCTCAGCGAGCCATGCACCCCTTCAATGGGGAAAAAGAACTGCTGTACAAATTGTTTTTGGTACATTAAGTACCTGTTACTTTATTTCACAGATGGAAAACAATAACACAGACTCCGGGGTTGGAACTGAGAAATGTGAGAGGTTTGGCCCACCTAGCGCCCTCAGAGTTTGCCCCTTTTTCTTGATATGCAAATTGATTTTCGTAAGCACTTCTGACTAAAAGAATTCAACAGATTGACATACATAACATATGATGATAAATGACAAAGTGCCAGCTTGGCAGCCAGGTTACTGAGGGAAATCATACACAATATCCATGTTAATAAAAAAATAAAATAAAAGAGGCTGAATGGTCCCACTCAGCAAACAGGGCAGGGATTTTTCATTAATAGGACCGCTGCTGCACTAGGGCCCCCCAAATTAAATGAGTGTGTCAGATCCTGGATGATTTATACATTTGGACTGATCTAACAGCTCTGTGGAGCAGCTATGACACCCTGACAAGCCAACAATGGATATGAAAAATGAGCCAATACCACAGCACTAAATCTGAGACTTTCAAAGCCAAATGCACGCATACAATCGAAACCTCTAACATACTCACAAGTATAATGGAAATAAAGTGGGGGAAAAAAAAATCCCCCTACGATTCTCTGCACAATTTTAGCTAAATCCTTCAGTGTTTATATGAGTGGAGTGATGGAGACAAATTGGTCAGAGTGGAGAGTGGCAGTACTTTGGCTTTCTGATGTCTTTTAGTGGCTGCATGGAGAGCACATCACTTTACAGCTAAATGAGATATAAGGCCTATTGCTGAGCTTTGACTCAATAGGAAAATGTCAAACCATGTTAGCACAAATGTGCTTTTCAAAACACCTCAATTCTCCTCTGTTTCTATCAGATTTAAAACATACATATGTAATTTATTGTGTATCTCTTCTCTTTTTCTTTCTGCTAGCTTTATTTAAAGAAAATGCTGTATGCAGCTGAGCAGCAGCAGATACCAACATCAACATTTCTCTAGTGAACAAAGCAGTGGCAAAAGCTGTGTTTATAATTATGTTGTGCAGAAGGCTAGTGGCCTTACTCACTTGTTAGATGAAGTGATAAAAACCAACATGATGGACTAAAGCATTTTTGCTTTTCTTAGTATTGTCCTTTTACCCTCTCATTCTCTGTCTGATGAAAAACTGCACTTGGTGTTCCTCAGAGCTCAGCAGATTTAGAGGAAACAATTACCAGTCCAGTGATCTCTGCTTCTCCAGTCCCGCCGATAAACACCCAGCGCCCTGAGGTATGGACCGAAAATGATACAGTTTTAAACGGGTTAAATTTCATTGTGCCCCCCCTCTCATTTCACCCCCCTTCTCTCCCTCTGAGGTTTTATTTCACAAAAGTGTGAACACATTTTTTTGTCGACGGGGGAAAAAAAAGAGAGAAACAATAAAGAATATGAAAGGCCCATCTTCACAGAACATTAGACATTGCAAAACAACCCAAAGCTATGATCGGATATATCAAAACTGACAGGTAAAAGTTGATTGCTGAGTGTCTATTGATTGAGCTATATTTCACTGGGGGAGCACAGCCTCATAGTTGTCTTCACAGTGCACCAAACCCTGCTGCAGAGCCACATTTAATGGAGATGGCCTGTGTAAATATACAAATATAATTAGTGTGCTACAGCTGCCTACTTTCATTATTATATACACATATAACAATTGACGTCAGATAAATATTTAATTGCTCAAAATTACATCTTTTAACATACATCATATGTCAACATCTTTTTGACATTAGAGAACCTATAAAAGCAGTGCAATACAGAACTAACTGCATTTGACTGATACATTTTGTATGTCAAAAGAGGTGCAATGATACCTTAATTAAGGTCATAATATTAATTAATATTTATATTTTTATTGCATTATGTTATAAACAGATGTTTCTATTGTTTTGTCCACACCATATTAATATATCGTTGGTAGATTGGGATATTCAGTAGCTTGTTATGTTTCAGAGATGGAAACAGTGTGTTATTATAACAAATCATAGCTGCATCTGAGGTTTTGCCAGGTTTTGAGGCCAATGTATCATTGTACAATTCTGAAATTCAGAAACTAGAGTAATTCATTTCCCCTTCATCTTTCAGTTCTAGCAGTGGTCAACAGTGGTTGGCTGAGCGCACACTAATTAGAATTTTTGCCTCACTCCTGCACCACGAACAGGTACGTGGAGCTGTCACAATGCATAACATATAACTAGAT
Source organism: Echiichthys vipera (assembly GCF_963691815.1). Classification (NCBI taxonomy): domain Eukaryota; kingdom Metazoa; phylum Chordata; class Actinopteri; order Perciformes; family Trachinidae; genus Echiichthys; species Echiichthys vipera. The sequence continues at coordinate 27,062,323 of NC_139833.1, forward strand.
GTTCAGATGAAAAGTGCATACTGTACCTCCGCCAAGGCCATACCTATCTATAACATACTGTATGTCATAGCTTCTTCCATCACCCATTAACATTTCCGTTAGGTTTCATGAAAATCATGCCAGTAGTTTTTCTGTAATCATGCTGACAAACAAACAAAAAGGTAAGGTTGTGAGGTGTTCGTCACAGTTTAGTTATATACTTGTATTCAAAAAATAAATAATTGGAAAATAGTCAAATAAATTGTTTTGATATTCAGATTCAAAGGGGCAGATTGAAGATACTACAGTGGTGCAATTCATGGGTGTTAAAAGAGTTACGGCATGAGAGAGGTGACTGGTGTATAGACAGAAATGCACCTACAGTATGTTTTTCTAGATTCTGTTTGACCATGTGACATTTAGTTATGACGAGCATGCAGCTCTATGATCATCTGTAATTTCTGTCTATATCCCCACAAGTAAAAGTAAGAGACAGGGGAAAGAGGGGGATGAAAAATAGGAGAGATGCTGACGGGGTGAAACACTTGAGCTGTAGAGAAGGCCAAGTGTACCGAACACAGCACAGCCCGGGAGTGATTGAATGATCCCATTCTGGGCTCTTTGTTAGACACTAGGCAGCGATGTATGAAGATTGATACACAAGTGCTCGACTCGGTTTGCTGGATCATCAAACGGATTGATATTATACTCTAGCCAAGGATGAAGACAAAGTAAGTGTTATCATACTCAATACTGGGGCTTGTCAGAGGCGGGAAATCATCCAGTGTCACTGGTTATGGGAGCATTTCACAGACTGTCATGAGAATTTATCTGGGAGATGTGGCGCTCTATGGCAGTCTGCAGCTGATGGTGGAGGCCCCGGCTGTACCGTTAAGATCTTAGCTAAAGATTGAATTACAGCATCGTGCTTTGGACTACATTTATTTTCACTACTATCATGTTTGTCCCCTCAGATGCTGTAAATCCCTGCTCTTCTTATCAAGCGGCCATTTATTGTCGTTCAAAAAACATTATTCATGGTGATATCATTATTTAGATAACATACAGCAAATGATTTGTTTATCTGCTGTACAACAAGGGCTTCCTACATTACCTCTGAGGTTTCTTCAAGCTTAGTCGCCAGTCCTGAGATCGCTCGGTACAAAGCGAAGGTAACACTAGATGTATCTGTTTGATGCTTATATTGAGGGTACAACAGTAAATAATTACTTTGTTCAATTTAAAATAGTGGTAATATAGTAAGTGCCATTTTGTACAACATACTAGCCTCTACACTGGCCTTTTGGATTTGGTTTGGAAAAGGCTACATTTTTTCCTGCAGATATTTTACTTCATAACAGCATCAACACTGCTAGATTTTCTGAGATACAGTAACTACTAGTATTGATTTTAGTGACAGAGACATGAAGGGAAAATAGCTTCCAACGTTTTTACGACAAAGACAACATTTGAGACACAAGCCCACCTGTAACATCAAGGTCTCATTGCTTTCATTTAATGACTGTGTTTAGAAGTTAGGCTCATAGCAGCCTTCAAAGTTTGACAATCATTCTTTGTCATTCAGAACATTAATGCAGTAGCAAGATTTCTATGTAAATATATACACTGGAGATCAAAATTAGAAAAAAATATATTAATACTTGATTCATTCTGAAATATTGTTATTTTGTATTGTTCAGAAATTGATTTAAGTAACCAAGGTACTTCAAGAAAACCTTTATTTTGTGAAAAAAGCAGTGAGCAAAATTAGAGAAAATTTTCAGATGCCTCCCAGTTATTGGTGTTATTCTGGCACCTGGGGCCCGTTTCACAAAGCAGGTTTAGTGAAAACTCTGAGTCTGTTAACCCTGAAATGAGGGAAACTCTGAGTTTTCCGTTTCACAAAGGGAGGTAACTCAAACCAGAGAGAGAGGGGTAACTCTAGCCTGTTTCACAAAGAGAGGTAACTTAACCTCTCGGTCAGTTACCATGGTAACATGCTCTCTGAAACTAATCTGGTCGGGACCAGGTTTTTCTCAGCAAACCTTGAGTTTCTCTCTGTCTCCTCCCTCTTTCAGCCACACACGGCATTTGATTTCCTCATTCATTCAGTCAGCGGGCGAGTTTTGGCGTAGTATAGTTCCGTCTGTTTTTTCAGAAAATCACTGCAAACATCAGTCATTAGAAGTTTTATTAGGTGGCTACTATTTCACTACCATGGCGTGTCCTTTTGATAACGATCCCGTGGATGAAGCTGCAGCATTACTGCGCAGAGAATTAAATATTCGTCGGGAGATGATTATCATTATCATAACTATTGATTATAGATGTTCTTGCATTTCCAGGCAATTCTCTTTTTGAGCGGTACCGTTTCATATCACAGCGGATTTTCTGTTGCGCTGCGTTTTTTTGCAAACGGGAGCTTTTGTATACAACGTATAAAAATCATTCAGTAGGCCTACAATAGAAGTTATATTAGGTGGTGAATATTTACACTACCATGGCATCTCCTTTTGATAACGATCCCGTGGATGAAGCTGTCGCATTACCGCAAAGAGAATTAAATATTCGTCGGGAGATGATTATCAGACCGCGCATAGACGTCCTTAATATACTGCAGCCATAATTACAAAATGAATGAAATGGATCTTTTGAGCAAGTTGAATGTATTTGACTTAGCGTTTCCTAAATATAATCCCAGCTTTTCTTGCAATTCATAGGTTCAAAAGTGTGTGCTTTTAGCTGGGTTACCGGTATATAAACTAATCCTATATAAGCCTTCTGATCCAGAATATCACCTATAATGCGAGGGGGCTGAATACGCACAACACCCTTTCATGTCACAGTCCATCTCACCCCTCCTTACATTTCCAACATTAACAACCAGTAATGCTCTCATATCACAGCAGATATTGTGTGTTGCGCTGCGTTTTTTTGCAAATGGGAGTTTTTTATACAACATTTATATGTTGAATAAAAAACAGCCACTTACGGTAATATTTACTTTACCATGTAAAACATGCACAAAATGAAGCGTCCCCATGAGATTCTGCTGAGGTTTTACCTGTTTGAATACCTGTATGTTTTTATGTTTCATCTTAAACTAGTTCCAAGTGCGCTTCTCCCCCGCGGGGTTGCACTTAATTGAAATAAACTAATAGGCTCCCACTCATGCAGTTCCCCCTGTGATATTACTGTGATTACAACAGGACTACATTTAAACTTACGCACTGACCCGAGCCGCAATGTTCTCCCGCACCGTCTCCCTCTCTTTTGCTGCTGCAGCGGTGTAAACCTGCTCAAACTCACCGTATGAGCGCATTAATATTTCCAATTCCAGTTGTAGCGTAGCCCTTCGCTTCCCCGTTGCCATGGTGACTCGTCGAATCAGGGCTCCATTGATGCTGTCTTTTTTTACTTGTGGTGCACGCGCTTAACTCCAGGTCAAACTACTCTGAGTTGATCAACCTAACGCAAATCTGCTGTTCTGGAACCGAAAACTCAGAGTTTCCTATCTCAGAGTAGATCAACTCAGAGTTCAGGGTTAAACTCAGAGTTTTTTGAACCTGCTTTGTGAAACAGGCCCCTGGTGACAGTTTACTTCATTGTTGGACAAACCCTATTTATCTGCAGCTCTCCTGGTTACTTTGTAAGACAGCGAGCTGCTCTAAGGAGACTGAAACCCTGAGACGGCGCAGGTTGTCCAGATGAAGGCTCTGCACACAGTGGCCCTCATTTATCAAACGAACGTACGGCAGAAAAAAAGTGCGTAAGACCATTTCCCGGCAAACTTCGGCATTTATCAATTTGGACATGAGCGGGAGCTACGATCAAATCTCACGTCTGGTCTGAGATCGTGTACGCAAGTTTCAACCTAAATATAGAGGAAGTGTCATGGTTTGGGGGATGTTCTCTGCAGCAGAAGTTGAGCCTCTTGTACAGCTACATGGCAGAGTGAATGCAAATGTTTATGTGAACTTCCTTCAGCAACATACAACACCTTCACTGCACTTGTTTCCCAATTTTCATACAAGACAATGCCCCCTGTCACACTGCAAAACAGGTTAAGTAGTTCCTTGAAGCTAAGAATATTGAAACAATGAAATGGCCAGCCCAGAGTCCAGATCTAAACTCCATAGAGACACTCTGGAAAATCATTGGCAATGAAGCACTGTCTAAGAAACCCACTACAGTTACTGAACTGTGGAAGTGACTGAAGAAGAATGGACCAAGATAAAACCAGAGAGGTGTGATAAACTAGTGATGTCCTGTGGGCGCAGATGTGCTGAAGTCATTCAAAGCTGTGGCCTCTACACTTCCTGTTCATTTTTTAATCCTATAGCCTGAAGAAAACATTGTTTAAATCTTCTTTTCTGACACAGTGGTTACTGTTCTCTAATTTTGATCACTGTTTTTTTCACAAAATAAAGGTTTTTGTTGAAGTGCCTTGGTTATTTAAAAAAAAATGCTAATAGAGCAGTGGTATAGTCAAATTATTAACAATAAAAAATAACAATATTTCAGAAGAAATCAAGAATTATTAATTAATACTCTCAATTTTATCTCAAGTGTAGTGCAGTTATGGCATTGTGAGTGGAGCTGTTTCCTAATTTCTCTGTTCTTTATTTTTGTAGTTGGTCAAGTCACGCATACATGTTTGTGCATGTGAGTGCCCCCCTGTGCCTTAGTTTCTGATGCAGAGGGCCATGACAAAGCGTCAGGATTTTACAAGTTAGGGAACAATCTTTGAGAGCTATGTGGAGGCAATCCCAACCCACTTTTGTTCAGAATTTCGGTTAATGCTCCTTTTGTCATCTCTCACTCCATCCCTTGGCTAATACGTTACACATGTAGCCTATAGGTCGAGCTTATTGAAATGTAAAAACTTTACCTTCCTCTTTGCAGTGCTAAGACAAATTGTCGTCAATAAGCCAATCACTTAGTTACTTTTTTTGTCTGTTTACTTTGGCAAACAAATTTATTTTTGGGAAGTAGTTCTACCATCAAGTGTATGTAACATACCTCATAAACTGGACTTATAGGAGTAACATTGTTACTTCTATGTAGAAATGTTTCTTCTTCATAATTAAAGGGGTTGGAAGTAGTTTTCTAAGTAGCTTATCGGTCCATGCTCTATATTTGTCCCTCTTTAAACAAATGTTAAACAAAACCATTTAAAAATACCCCATTACAAGGGGAAGATAAAAGTGCTACTTCAGCAAACGTATTAGCCAAATAGCAATATTTTACTGAATTCATGTGTTAGCAACATTTTAATGTTTCAATTGGCTGGAATGCACATTTTACATACTGCTGCATGGTAACAATGTATCATATTGATGTTTAAAATAACAATTTGGCTGATAATCATAGTCATGTAAAGATGGACGTTGCTTCCTGGTCTGAAAGTGAAGCCAATGTGGAAGTTCCTTAAAGCTGCATTATTTCTAATGTCCAGCAGTGGTGATGTCTGATTGTACAGAAGTTAATGAGAAATGGAGCCTACTCGCTTGATTTACTACTGTACCTTATTAAACATTTTCCTAGTGAGTTTATGGTCCCAATTGCTAGTTTCAAGTCTTCTTCAATACAGCGAAATGTTCATTTAGTAAAGTATGGTCCACTTTAGGACCAGGGCCTACCTTGTGATTGGCAGGTCGCCCTGCTAGCGACAGGGTAGATGTTTAGCGATACATATATATACGCCATTGTGTACATTAAAATAGCTAAGTACGTGTTTTTGGGTGTTGTCAGCGTTAAATTCAGGACTTCGACCCTCTCACAGTGTGTTTTTCGCCTGAAAATGTCTTGATTAGTGTTTGGTGGTACTTTGCTAACAAAGCTAACGTAAGCTAGCTCGCGCTTGCATTAGTTGGTAATTGGTGATTTTCATCTGGCTCTGTCATTGCAGCGAACGGCGTCAGCGAACAGAGCTCCCAGCTCATCCCCCAAGAAAAGTCTCTATGATGATAGCCTATGCCAATGTTTTTTGTTATTCGTTTATTTTATTTTAATTTTGTTACTTATGCCCCCTTTTGTGACAGGGAAACAAATCATCTATTTCTAAAATTCTAAAAAAATTACTGAACTGTTTTAAAGTCACATAGCCCTTCATTACACTATATTTGAAGAACAACTTGAGTCCTAGAAACAACCTTTAATACAACCTTCATTCATGTGAAAAATATATATTTTTTGAAAAATCACTGCTTCAAAGGCCTTTTTTAACTTCTTAACACAACATTTAGACAGCACAAAATTGATGCAACACAGCCTCCGCACCTGCAAAAGCTGAATATCATCTTATTTACAGATGCAGATACCAATGTTCTGCCAATATATTGGTGCATTCCTATATTTTGATGATGATACAGGATGAAGATGATGATGATGATGATGATATGGATTGTAAAATGTGAATGTAAAATAACTGCTTACTACTACATGGCTGTCAGGTAAATGGGTTGTTAAATGATTCCAGTCTGCTTATGCTAACACCACCAGAAGCTTCCTGATGCTGTTTTCTTAAGAGTTGGAGACATGGGGCAATAGAAGTATGTGCTCCTCTCTGTGGAGTGGTTTTATGCACACTGTAAAGCTGTCAGTTATGTCTGTGCATACAGTGCCCTCACCATGTCGCCAGACTCTGTAAAAGCCATGTATGGGAAACACTGCAGGCCATGGCACTTATGGATATTTCTCTTTACATTCATCATTTTTACACATGCTCACTAGAAACCGAGGGGCTGTCAAAAAGACTTACTGCTTTTCATCTTCATATTGAAATACCACAGGTGGTAGTCATTGCTGCTTGTATTATATCATCTCTATTGTTATGGTATAAAGTTACATTACAGTTATCCCATCAATGCACAAAGGCAGACACACACCTAGTCCAAATGGGATGATTGAGCCAAGAGGTGCTTGCTATGATTTGGCCTTGTTAAGCTGTTGACCCTGAAGAGAGAGAATTACCTCTGTTGGGAAGCAGGAGGTGCTCTGTGTGTGTGTGTGTGTGTGTGTGTGTGTGTGTGTGTGTGTGTGTGTGTGTGTGTGTGTGTGTGTGTGTGTGTGTGTGTGTGTGTGTGTGTGTGTGTGTGTGTGTGTGTGTGTGTGTGTGTGTGTGTGTTTGTGTGTGTGTGGGTGTGTGAGTGCTATATACGCATGTCTGGTGGTGATGGGAGCAGGAGGGGGGTGTGCTAGCTTTGAGTTAAGGGCTCTATCAGGGGACAAACTTCTCCTGCACCACAAAGCCACATGATCCATCTCCCTTTTTAGCTGTTGTCAGGACCATTTTATGTGATGATGATTTGATGCTTGGGCAGTGGGCCTCCTTCTCCCCCTCTCAGATTGAGCTATGATAGTCGGAGCTGGGATCGCTGGGATCACTGAGCTGCTGGGCTCCAACCATCAGAAAACAGTAATGTGTGTCCCTCTCAGCTGTGGGAGCACACTGGCAAATCCCCTTCCTATTGAATTCACAAATCCCAATTCTCTTGCAAATGTGTATCTTTAAAAGTGACATAACTAGAATTGATTGATCTGCAGCTAAAATGAACACCCTTTAAAAACCAGCACACAGAATTTTTAGAGTTTCAGAGTTTTCTTTCTGTCTTTCTCTTTTTCATTTTACAAACACAAAGTTTAATAACACACATAACAAAATAACAAAGATATGAGATGAACAATTAAACTATACACAAACAACATGAATGCATTTTACATTAACAAAAAGTCTTACATGTTGGAAAGGGAGTAGGATGAAGTAAGCAAAACCTGGAGTTATGCTGTGAATTATGTGACTTCACCAAACTATATGTTTGTGCACAGAATCAATCCAAATTTACTAAACTGCAGTTTTTCTGAGTGGGAACGGTTTCAGTGTATAGTGCCCTGAATAATTGTCATGATAGAACAAAAAAGTAGACTCCATGGGATGTGCAGTGCACTACTTTCTGCAGCCTTAGAACACATCACATTTATATGTGAACATTGCAGTTTTGAAATCATGCTTAAAATAAACAATGAATACAATTCAAATACACTTATAAGTTAAATGTATGAAAAAAAATGATCTTATACTCTCATAATCTTATACTTAAGGTGAACAATGACAAACAACGCCAAAAAAAGGTTACAGATTATTATCATATTTTGATCAAATGTGACAGCTGTTTTATATGTCTTATAGTATATATACAGTATATTTGATATTGGGAATGTGTAATGCAATAGTGATACTGCGCTTTATATCTTGTCTCTTGTATCTTGACTTCAAGCAACAAATCAGTTTGGAATTAGCTAGACCTGATACTTCACAGTATATGTGTAAATTGAGATTATAGGGTCAGTTCCCAAATTACAGACACATTATATTTTCGCTTTTACCAGTAGTTGTTATTAAGGGTGGTATGTACACTATTCTTTTTTCTCTGCTTTTTGAGATATTAATCCCTCAGAAATGTTTCCCCAGTACTCAGAATAATCCTGCCTTGCTATCCAGTAAAAACAGTTGGCAGCATATTACTTTGTGGATTATCTCAGTAATCAGGACACTGCTTCTGTAAAGAGATGTTACTTTGAATTTATTCATGTTACTTTTCAATGCTGTAAGAATTAAAACATTGGCAGTAAAACCAAAACTGAGCAGGTAGATATAACCTGAGGTCAATGAAAATGATAAAAATAATAAAATATTAGATTATTTTTCTTTATTTGGGTGAACTGACCCTTCATGTAGTATTCCCCTCTTGTACACCCCAAACAGTACCACCTATGCTTTAAGTGCTGGTAATAAACAATCTAATTTAACAAATTGCTATTATGACCATAAATGTTGTAAATATACCATTATTGTCCAATTACATGCAGCTTTTAAACAGCGTCAGTGTGTTGCATTTGTGATCGGCTGTGTAATAGTGTAATAACTCTGTCCCCTGTAAGACGGCCAGGGAGGCTGTGTTTAAATGAGACTGTTCTGCTACATTAGCTTCATAACACCATAATCCTTTCTCCATAAACCATTACATGCGCCGCAACATTTCTGATTTATGGGGGGTAGAGAATCAATGGGAAAAAATTAATGCTCGCAAAACGTCCCAGGGACAATATTGAGCAGATTTTAATTGTGATTTCGTTCAAGTGGCTGTTAGCCAGATGATGAATGGGAGCTAACCTTCCACTGGAGAGCACTGGAGAGAGTCTTTAATATGACAATTAAGTGTCTGTCCTTTAGATTTTATTGTATCTTTCTCTCTATCTTGTGGGCTACTCTGCCCCTCCCCCTCCTTTTCTTTTTACCTCCCACCCACTCTCCTTTTCCTCTTTCGCTCTCTTCACATCACTTCATCTGTACAGTGCAGCTTTTGCACAGATTAAATTGAGACTCCAGTTTTCTCCATCTCAGAGCACTTACTTATGTTTTATGACACGCACTAAGTCAATTTTATGTTGTTATTGATCCCCCCCCCCCACCTCCTCTTATTACCCTCTTGCTTAAATCGACACAAACCATTTTGCCTTATTCCCACTCTTGTCTTGTGGTGACCTTAAGTGTATGACCAAGACAGAGAAAAACATCTCTGAAGGGGGGATGTGTGTGTGTTTGAGTTGAAGCTTAAAAAGTGTGGTTCCCTTGAGGGAAAGTCACTGTAGAGACTGATGTCAAATGAAAAGGTATGTCCAGAAGGTGGCAGGTTCAACTCAGAAGTGCCACTTAAAACTTCCCTTGAATCTAAGGACACTACTTTTTTCATCCGTCACATTAAAGGAGATTGAGCTGCATTATCCTAATTCTACACCTGACAGGATACAGGTTTTCAGTGGTGAATGTCATCCCCTACACAGTCCAAACAAACCTTTCCTTACACACATAAAGGACAGTTGTGGATCCAAATACTTTCATGAGTTGTTTTCATTATGTTGTTCAAGGAAAAGAAAACTTTTTGTTAATTTCACCTTCATCATTAACAGTGACAATGCCTCTGGCACAATGCAAGCAGACTTGTGTCTGTGTTTTTATGCACAAGTGTGTCTGCAAACTGAGCCAACATGACTGAAGGACAACATTTTCAATGATTGTGTGAAGTATTATAAGATGTAACTGAATAGAAATGAACAAAATGGGGTGAATATAGTCATTAAATAATAGTAATTAGACACAAAAAATAATATCAAGACAAAAAATATGAAAAGTAACGTATTTTATTGGGGAACTTGTTTTAACAGCACCCATATGTACACTTCTTTTCCAGTTTAGTCATGCATTGCTTTAAGCAGGACTAACTGGTAAGTGTGGGGGTTAAATGCAATAAGAGCCGGCTTGATCTCAATCAATTTGTCCCTGTCTGTTGGCAGGTGCCCAGGCTTTGCTGTGTCCCAGTCCCCAGTGTTGGCTCCATCAGGACTCCTAGCAAAGAGCTAAGCAGCAGCAGCATCAATGTGACCATTTAGAGTGTGATCTGTGCAGATGCAGTAGGAAGGTCAGGCCATTGTGCAGCCCTCCTCCCTCTTGCCTTTCACTTCACCCTCTAGGACGCCGTCCACATCAAAGTTGTTATTGAGGCCCCCCAATCGGAAATCCCGGTTTGGCAGGGAAGCGAGGTCTTTAAGAAAAGAATGAGGGCCTTGACCCAACATGGGTGACTAAATCAGCCTGCCGACAGCCAAGAGGAAGATTAATACTCATAGGGCCTCTTTACACCTGGTGTTAGGCATCTCATATCTGAAGTCTAGATTGTGTTTACACCTGACAACACATTTCCAGGAGAATCTATTTCTTTACAAATGTCACATTCTCTTGTAAGATTTTGACACATCCTGTCTTTTTTTTTTTTTCATGCATTCATTACATTTTGACTCGTGTTATTATCAATTTATCCCAGAAACTTGGTTGAGGTGTGTTTCATGATTGATCTGTACAGTTTATTACCGCTTATGAGGATTTACAACAACAATTTGTTTTCACAGTATCACATTTTTTAACCCTAATATTATTTTTACAGTCCAGGAGACCCCAGGCTCAAACAAACATAGTCAACATTGTTTGTATCTCCTAAATAATTCATGATTTTGAATAACATATTTCTGTTTGCACTATTTTTTTCCCTTGGAGGTTTTCTGTCCTCAGACTTATTAAGCTGCATACTGCTATAGAAGATGCATGGAGAACCCTGTTCCAACTAATAAGCCATTATATATTTATATAATGCTTTACAGTTGAGGTTCTATTTTGTCACCTTCATCAAATGTACAAACACAGTTTGTGGCTAAGGGAAGAATTACCGCTTTGTTACTTCATAAAACAAACAGAAAACAATTGGTTGATATTGCAATTATTGTTATCATTTTGACACAAGAATAAAGAAAAGCAGAAAAAAGCAGATGGTAACAAAACACAGGGGTTAAAACTTTTATTTAGTGTTCTTTCATTTTTTTCTTTTGAAATTGAAAAAAAGAGTCAAGGCAGCAGCATAAGTAAATGTGGTGTCATGTTTCTGGATTAGAGAAATCCAACTTACTTTTTCATTAATAATAATAATAATAATAATAATAATAATAATACTCTTTTATTTGAATAAGCCTGACATTAAAATTACAAACTTGTTTTGTTTTCCAACAACACTGGGAGCAGTTAATATGGACAATTGCAGTATGTCTGTCATAGGTGGTTTTGGTGATTTTCAAAGTACTTTTTCTTCATTTGATTATATTTACAGGTACCACTGTTTTCTAGTTTGCCAGCCGGAAGGGAAAAGAAAACGACATCATCTCTAAACTCAACGAGTGAGAAAGAGAGGAGGAGAAAATCTGAAGGAGGAAGGGAGGGAGATGGAGGCAGATTGAAGAGAAGGTGGCAGATAGTGGGACGTATGAGTTCTCTCTCCCTCTGTTTTCAGCTCATGTGGAAAGGCTTTTCAAATTATGATGTGGATTGACGTGCAGCAGCTGTCCCCTCTCCAGGGTCCTGTCCGTCACCTCACCGGTCACTGCTGACAGCACTATGATGGATTAGGAATTGTCATCCAGGACGCTTGTCACTTGTTTACAAGTCGGCCATCCCTCATCTCTCACCACAGGCCTTATAATCTGGCCGACACTCCTCCAACCCCACCACCCCCACCATCCCCGCTGCCAGACACGCTATACAAGACAACACCATACATTACAACAGCTTTTTTTTCTTTCTTTCCTCTAACCTTTCTCTCTCTCTCCCTCCTACATCCCTGGGCTGAACACAGTCAACACATTTAATGCATTAATATATGTGTTGTGTTCGCCAATCTCCCAGGGACTGGGGCGATGTCTTCTCCTGTCAACCTCTACCCCTGAGAACTGACTGGGTTTTATACAAACATCCCAGTGGGAGAGGGAGGGAGACTCAGATCTAACCTGCATTCTGTTATTTGAAGAATGGAGCTTTAAATCTGTTGCCTAAAACTATGGACGATATATATTCTCTATCACTAGAAGTTCTACTTTATTTATTTTTGCTGTGATGGTAAATAAAATAATCCATGTAATCCTTAACCTCTGGTTGGTAATAATTAGGAAATAATGTATACAGAGTAGCATTAACTCTTTACCTTGTTCTACTTCTAATTTTACTTAATAGTTAATTGATATATGACTATTATTGTTGGAGGCATTAGAACTATATTTTATCAAGTGAAGGTGAACAGCTAATGCTATTTCCACCTTTTATGTATAATTCCACTTTCTTTTATATACAATATGATATATGAAATTTGGATTTCGGTCTATTTTTTTGGAGAGAAAAAAACGAGTCATTTAAAGACATCACCTTGGGCTCTTGCAACTTTTGAGGGACATTTATGTCCTGACATTTTATAGACCAAATGAAAAAAAAAAATATTGAAAAATGATTTGATCCAAATATCTGCTTTCACTTCTTTACTCACTTAATGTTTTGTTAACATCGATCTAAGCAGGTTTCTGAAACAAAAACATTCAAGACCATTTTCCGAAAGGTTTCAGACCCAATGATGTTGAGCCTGCATCTTAGAAATATAGAGGAAGTAGCCCCACAGAGCGGACTCTGATCTCTCTGTTCAGCATCTCTCAGTCTATGGCCTGCTGTGGAAATGTGTGAGTTTATGCTCCCTCTGCAGGCATAGTCAAAACTGGAAGACGAGCTAACCAGCCTGCCTCTCTAGCTTGGACTCAGCCCTGCCAGCTGTGATCCTGCAGAGAGGATGAGTGGATGCCATCTACCCTGCACTGCTGAGACCCTCCCTGTGCTCCCAGTGTGGCCCTTGAGAGAGGCCATAATCTTCTCCTATCTGCCTTAATGGTTCCCTCTGTTGATGCTGAGATGGCAGGCCTGGGAGTGGGGGCGGCACGCTGAATCTTACCACGAGCATAGTCATTAAATTAAAAATTTCTGAACACTCCCTTGCTCGTGGCATAACCGTCGCCATGAGAGCGATCATAATTGGCTCTGAAAACATGCATAATTGCCATCAGCTGGCGTTCTTTTACAGTTGACATTGTTGGAGGCGACTGCGGGGCCATTGGTGAATTGAATATGCAGCTTGTTTCACAATGGCAGTCGTAATTGAAATATGGTACGTGTGAGTGAAAGATTACATTAAAGCTCCTAGATAATCACCTGACAGGGGAGTCATTGAATCGACAATCTGTCGTGGAGTTTCGGGGAGCAGGCCAGAGCGAACAGGCCTAGGGAGGAAGGGTGGGAGGGGGGCGAGTGGAGTGGGGGTAAAGGAAGGCATCAGGCAGAATTAGAAAAAAAAAGAAGAAGCTCTTCGCTGGCCAGCCTGGCATTCCTGGGCTCTTTCTATCACCACATTTATCCCGCTCCCTCCCACCCTCCCACTTCTCTCTTAGATGCTCACCCCTCCACTGCTATGAGTAGACCACTTCCCCTTTAAGAGCTAACAGATGGCTACCCATTACTGTTGCATTTTATCCTCATTTTCATTCATATTTTTATTGCTTTTTCCATTGTGGCAAAACAACACCTTTCTCCTCAACACAGGCACACAACACTGCCTACAATCCTCTAAAATAAAGGTTACATTAACTTAGATTGTGCACTGTTGGTGATTCTCACTTCACCTGTGAGGCATCCTTTTATAGGCAGGAAGTATGTGATCGTAACATCCCATAATTCAACTGTCATATTAATGCTTTGAATTGTCTAAAACTTCCTCACACCATTTTTTGTAAAAGTCCTTTCAGTTCCTTACCCTAACAGAAAGCAAGAAGGGAAGTGTTATTTCCCAACACACTAGGAACATTACTGCAAAACTGATAGAGAATGCACAGAAGACAAGATGCTCTCATTCATCCTCCCCTGTAGACTATCAGAGGTGTTGCTGTTGCTGAGGTGAAAAACCTTGCAGGTGCCTCCTGTCTTTAATCTACTTCTCCCCTTGCCATTATCTTATATTTGGGTATAAACACACAGACTGTGCAACCCGATAATATGCAATTAAAAACAAAGATCATTAAAAAGTTATTGGTGTCTGCCTAATTACTATAACTTTACCCCCCTTATAATGAGCGTGCATGGGTATTGATTTGAAGCAAATCTCCCTTTCCTCCTGGAAAAAATCAGGTAGTTACTTTGTGTTAAATCATTAATATAGTAATGATTTTTCCAGAACACTCTCAATTAAGACCAGAGCAGAAAATGACTCAGGGGAGTTGAAGCTCACGCTCTTAAAAATGTGATGTTCCAAATATATCCTGGCTTCTCTCACCAGAGAATATGGATAGGGCTGAGCCGTGTCTCTGAATCATTTAAAGTGGAGCTTGTTGATTAGGATGTGTGTAAATGTGTTTCTGTGTTAGAGGGCTGCACCTTTAATATAATACAGTATCTAATAATAAACTGCACTGCATAAGCAAATGATAGGCAAGCAAAAGAAAGTGCTGCAGTGGTCCGGTTTGACCTCCAGCAGGGAATGAAGAAAAAGTCTGCCAGACTGAAAAACCCTTAGCATTAAAAAGAAAGCAAGGCAGACAGTTCAACTTATATAGTTAATAATGTAATAAAAAGAGTGTATGACCTACTACACTCCATTAAAAGTTTAAATAATTGCCAATGTACCAATACCTACAGAAAATACAGAGGATTTATACTTTCCTCACTAAACCCTGTATCCCATAACTTTCTTTGTACATTAGTTTGCTGATTGTTGTTTACAGTATATAATAAAGATTTTGGTCTCCCAAAATTAGAACAACAGGACTAAAAGTAGGTTCAGAGATGAAGCAAAGTGGATTATCGCCTTGCATTTGATTGCTGGACTGTTTTCAGATCCCAAACAGCCAATGAACCAACTCTTTGTTAGCTGTAAGCTAGCATCAATTTGCACCAACCAGGGTGAATTCTTGTATAATTGCGTCATTGTTCTGACAAACTGGAAAGGATACAAGCTAGTATCCATCCTCTTCACTCCAAATTCATCAGCATCAACAACCTGACCCGGGGGAAAAGACAAGTAAAATCAAAACAAGCAGATAAAATAACTATTTTATTAGCCAAGCCATCAGCCTGTATAACATCCAGCTTAGCACACAGGTTTCTTAGATGCTCACTTGTACTTCTGCACTTTCATTCAATTACTATCTTACTATTTTAGTCTACTGTTGACTGTTTTATTTACTTTATTGCTTAATCTGAGATCAGATATGTTTTATTTTGACTGTGTTGTCGTCTTTTGTGTTTGTTATTTACTGTGGGCTGAAGTCTGGAGCACCGGACCAAAGGCATTTCCCGGTATGGGATGATGAAGTTGATCTGAATCTCAATTGGATATTACATGTGTAGTGAACCTTAGTAGGGGTTGTGAATGCAACCTACCTTAGGTCCTCCCCCTTCACCCAGGTGCAGTATAAAATGCCCGGAATGGCACAGCTCAGCCTCTTGCTGGTTGCCTTCCAGGGTGGTGATTAGGGTCCCTGCTTTCATTCATTTGAGATTCAGTTGTTTTTCGCTTTACTAATTTGTGTCTTTTGTTTTCTAGGATCCCCTGCTTGTGTTTGGTTTTGGTTAGGTTTACTTTTAGTTTATTTGGCTATTGCTTTCGTGTAGTTTTGCTTACACCTTTTCTGATGAATCCTTGAGTTAGAGAGATTATTTATCAATTGGATTGGTTTTGTCAACTCTCTTGTTTTTGTTTCAGGGAGTTCTTTTTTGTGTCTTTCTTGATTTTCAGTGCAGCCTGGGTGTTGTCAGCTGGGCAGCTAGGCACTGTGGTGAAGACCTCACTCCCGGTGCATGCTAGTAGGCAATGGGGCACCACTAGTGCATGTTTTTGTAGTGTGTTGTGTTGCACCCCAGGCTAGTGAGAATAGAAGTCTGCCTCCCACTGAGGCCCCAGTCCACTGATTTTAGTTTTCTGTCTAGCCGGCCTTTTGAAATTATTATATTAATACAATTTTTATTATCTTGTGTTTTTCTTTTTTGTTTCCTTAACAGTTCCAGTTTTCTTAGGTTTGTTCTTGATTTATTAGTATTGCAATAAAAATATTTAATTGACTTACTGGCTCTGCCTCCTTAGTCTCTCAAACCTGTGCCCTTATAGTTTCTGCATTACACCAGTTTACCTTCTCCGTTTTTTAATTCCTTGGGGTGCAAGTCCCCAGGTGATGTTAACCCCCCCGAACAATGTGTTACACTAAGCCCCCCCGCCAGATATGCAACTGTACCACTAAGACAATCTTCCATTCTGTTTGATCCAAGCCCCTGGGAAGTGGGCAAGACTTTAAAGTTGTAATTGGTAAGAATTGAGATGAGAAGATGTCACTTCAGACTGTTCCCTTTCAATGCACTTTTACTGGTCAGAAGTTGGAAGTTCACGATTTCTGAGTATAAGGGAACACTGCATAACTGACAGTGATGAGCACCAGCTGGGCAGACCAACCTCTGCTGTACAATGCATTTAGGGAGGGAAACGGCAAGTACAAGCAATTTCATCAGTGGGTCATATGATCAATCACCATTGTTTCAACTCACTTTTTGAGATAGTAACTTAACAGACAATGAAATAGATAAAAGTCTAAAGTCATACGGTGGAATCGCAACTTCGACTTCAACTAAGTGTGTGGCAGGCTGGTGTCCCTTCACTAATCCCTTACTGTAAGTAAGAATTTCCTGAGGGTTGTGGATACTACTATAAACTAACACTGCTCCTGCCACATTAAGAAGGTAATGTTGAGCTTGTTAACCGCTGTTACCTCATTATAATGATAACATTTGCTAATTAGCAGTGAACACAAAGTATAGCTGAGTCTGATGGGAATGTCAGTATTAATTATTAGTCATAAACCAAGTATAGACAAACTGATATTTTGACTTAATAATGGGGCTCTCGGGAGCATTCCGATTCATCTGAAAGGGAACACGAATGTATGTCTTACAATTCATGGCAATCCATCAAATCATTTTTCAGGCCCTGCAATAATGTATACCTCAGTGGCATTCAAAGGAAAATCAGGTCATCTCCAAAGTCGTCTGTACAAATTGTGTGCCAGTTCAGTGAGTAAATGTTGAGATATTTCAACAGACTTTTGAAAATGTTGACCTGCTGATGGCGCTAAAGAAGAAGATGGGACAATTAAACTGAGCTTATTTCTTGGTCTCAGTGTCTAGGACATAATCACCCTTTCCACATGGTGGATGATAGGATACGAGCAGATATGAAAGACTTCCTGTGTCTGTCATGGTTTTCAGGTTTGCATACATCAACTCGCTTGCCTTTGTAATCCAAACTCTGTGATCTCTGAACCTCCATCCGAACCCATTTCAGCCCCCTACCCCCATCCTCACCCCGCGACTCTCACCAAAATGCTACAACAGTTAGATCATTTGTCCCTCTATTATCCCAACACCTGCACGGAAATCTGTCTCAATTTTCCCCTCTGCTTCTGATCTGGTCTCCCTACCGCCTTCTTCTGTGGTCCCACTGAGACACTAGTTTGGCCCCAAGCAGCTTCTGTCTCTGTCAGGAGGCTTCTGGGCGCTGCCATCCCACCATGCATTGTGCCCATGCCAAGAGTCTGTGCCAGTTCACACCCCTTTAGCACGGAATGCTTGTTGTGACCCTGCCTTTTCTTTTCATTGCACTCTTTCAAGCCCATGTGCCAAACACACACAGGACTCAAGTAGGGATATACAAAAAGCATCCCTCTCTCCTTCCTTTCACTCAGACGAATAATATTCACTTAGTGAGGACCAGGAGGTGTTGGAACAAAGAGACCTTTAGTGTTGGGCAGTGATTCGTTATAGTCTCCATAACCACAGTTTACAGCAGCTTTCTTTTGAAATGCTTGACATTTTACTTCCTATTCCTTAGATTTGGTCTGAGTGTACAGTGCGTCATCTTTGTTTGACTTTATCACACGTAAAGAGCCATTTTCACTTGGTTTAATGTCATCACCTAGGTAACCAGCAGGTTTTTGGCAACAACGCAGAAACGGCCAATTTGTCAATGGAATGTGTGAAGTGTCAATATAAATCTATCTAATCCCCCTGGGCCCCATTCAAGAGATCATTTTTCATATGCATCTAAGAATTTTTGGTGTATTACTTTCTCACCCTTTTTTTTTTGGAGCCAGTGACAGATTAGTTTTGTGGGAGAAAGCAGTTGGGTACCAGGTGTCTCTCCAGGGCAGAGTTATGTTGTATTTATTAATTTATTTTAGGCTACACACACCCTGTAGGTGGTTCCAAATACAGCTAGTGTGTTTTCGCTCTCAACTGACAAGTCCGCTCTAAGGTACGGGATATGTTTGAATCTCACATTTTTTTACTGACATCTCCCCCTTCAGTATAGGAATGAGAAAGCACCTCCAGTGACAAAGATAGGCACAGATAGAAGTTAGTACAGTCAAAGTCAGGCCTTTCAGGGGACATAAGAAATCTTTGAGATTTCAGTCGTGGTTTATTTGGTGACTCCTATAGCTAGTGGAGACAACGTGCGGTTTAATACTACCGGTCTCAGAATTATGATGCATGGTTAAAATAAGTACTGTATTAGGGTTAGAGCAATCTTGTAACCCATCAACTATTGGTCTGATGACGATGTAGCGTCTGGACTACAGTTGATATTTTGGCTACCTGGGCCCATCAAGATTCCCTCTTCTGAGTGGCAGTCAGGTTTAAGATCTGATCCACAACTTGTGCTTCAAGAATGCAGTTGGGGTTGAGAAATATCTGCATATGAATGCAGATGAATAATAACAAAAAGCTAAAGCATAGCTAAATCTTCATCAGACAATTGCCGATGGGTTCTGAGATTATATTTTGGCCAGTGTGTTCCGCCTCCTCACAAGGATTGTTTACATGCATTAAACCAAATGTGATTGCTCAATACGGCTTGGGCTACAATTGGAAACCAGACCACTTCTTACCTACAGATTTTCTACATTTGTATGCAGAATCTGTTTATAGAGATCAGGGTTATGGAAACTTGGGACACATTACAACTTCTGTAAGGTTAGGGGACCTTCATTGTCATGGTTACAATAATAGGCACGCAGCAGTCTCATGTGTTAAGTCCAATGATTTGTTGACCCATTTATCAAGCCAGACCTCATCCCCTCAGAATGTGTCACTGTATAACACAATACGGCTGCTAGAGAGCTTCGTCACTTACTTGTAAATGTTAAGATGATCTGATAACTGGTGCTCTTCTTGGTAAGGCAGTCTCATATTTAGATTTAACAGAAAAGAATTCAAAACAATTATAGTTGTTAAAAAAAAACAAAATAAAAACTGGTGATGAAAATGCTTAGGAATTTATCTTTAAAAAGTGAAAACAAATGACTAACTTAACTTGAAGATGGAGGGCAGAGGGTAAAAATCAACAAAGATCTTCACAGTGCTGCAGCCGCAGGATAAAGTAAAATGGGGATCCATGACCTGTAATGATTTTTTACCTGAGAGTCCGTGACATGGAACTGTTTGAGCTCCCCTGCTGTACATACTTATGATTGCTGAACAACAGTGTGTCAGAGCTTGGCATTTATGTTCATGTGACATTATCAAAATGCTCATATGACAGCACACCAATTATAAATCTTGACGAGACGACACCGGAAAACATTTTGCACTTCCTTTCTCGGTGACATGACCTTTTACTATGGTCCTGCGTTCCTCCGATAGATGTCACCTCCCCTCTCTTTCTGTTTTTTTTCTCTTTATAGCTCCATCCTAGCTGCTTCCATCCCAAGGTAAATCCCATTGGACGGACACATTGTCATGGAAGCTTGTGAATGTTTTCACTATGGTGTTGTTATTTATTGGCCGTTGACAGGGCTGTGGATTCCAAGCCAAAGTGAAACTCATATTGTTATCAAAAGCATACAATTCCTATCACTTTAGGTGTCAGAGCAGGGACAAGAAAATGAAACAGGTACTCATAAAGGCAGCAGGAGTCATAAATCCGCCGTAGGGGCTCGAGCAAGGAGACGCTTGATTAAATAAGGTGAATTAGGTAATTTTGCAAAAGTGGGAAATAACATTGATCTATGCTCCTGTCAGTGGTGAGTCTTGCCACTATTGTGTATTGTTTTTTTTTCTTGTGTATCTATAGTATATCAATCCTCCTCTGACTGAATGATATGAGTGAGAGAAAATCCAGCCTCCTTTGAGTGCCATGTGGTCTGTTGCCGGAAGACTAGGAACAGACTTATGCAGGATCTGAGTTTGCCATCTTGGGTTTCCACAGCAATTGAAACTACAAAAGTATCCTAAAGCTTTGTTTACTAGGACATATGTGAAATGAACCAACCAAACTACTGTTTTTCCTACAGCGCCATAGGCATCAAGAGGCAATTTAAGGTCAGTCAGGGGTGAGACACTGCACTAGTTTATACCACGGTGCAATCAAATTTCATTGCGTTTTTACAGAAAATCACTTTCGGGAAATCATTTCTTTTTTTCTTTTAAATGTCAGATATCTATTTTAAAAGAAGTCTTGTTGTTAGGGGAATGGAATAAATCTTTCCTTTTCCCAATACAAGAAAATTCTAAAACAACAATCCTTTACTTGTGTAGCCTGTTTTATTGCCACTTTGTTTACTCTCTGCAGAATCTGTACAAAGAGTTGGAATCTTCCACTATGGCATCATGATGGTAAATGTAAAAAAACAAAAAAACAATGAGTAAATACTTTAAAGAGTACTCCAATGATTTTGCACATCAAAGTGTGTTTAACGGTCCTGGGGAGTACTACTGCATATGTGAAAGAAGTTGTATAAAGCCTTTTGTAAGAGAGGGAAAAGATATGTCACTTGAGTCAGCGTCAGGGGGTGTGGAGTCAGAACGAGGAGAGCTTACCAGACCTCTAGCCTGCTGCTCATCCCTGGGACAGACAAAACTGACTTGCTAGATATGCTTACCCAGTTTACCTTGCAGGTAGACCTGCCCCTACTCTGCTTCTGATTAGGATTACTCTTTGAGGCATCTGTAAAACGCTAACGTTAGCCTAACCTAAGATACTATACAGGCCCAGGAGAAAAGCGACTCAGTCACGGCAGTTCAAGTTCACAGTCTCTGCTATGAGCTGGCTGGGCCTTTCTCAAGAGACCTGTCTAGTAAACAATGGGGAAATTATGTTGCAGCAGCACAACGTCAGAAACAAGTACAGTGAAAAAGAATAAATCAAATAAGAGCTGTAGCAACTAGTATAAGAAACTTTTAAACTTTATTGTACAAAGTTACAAGATAAAGTGACTAGTTAAAGTGACACAGTATGATTAGTAGCAGCCAGTCTAGCTAGTCTTTTGTAAATAATGTACATTATTAGTTTACTGACCATTCATCGTTGCAGATTCATACAGACAGCTATCATTAAGAACATTGAATTATTTTGCCGTTACAATATGTCAACAATGTTAAATAGTTGGATTTAAATCCACTTTACGATGCACAAACGCATAAGGCAGCAGTCTTGGGTGCCATATTGAGTTTCTGCCTACTGTGAATATTCAGCGCTTGAATAATCCAGGGATGAAACCCAGCTCGTATAGAGCCCCAAAACACAGAAAAGTAACATTAATGCATCCCTTTATTATTTCATCTTAAGTCATATACATATACCGCTCTTAACATTTATACAGTAAAAAGAAAACAATTAGGAAATGATTATTACATACCTTAAGATTCTATACAAAATACGTTACGTTACATATGTCATGGAAAAAAACATAGTGGTTGAGTTGATGAGTTAGAATCGTAGCCAAAGGGGGGTCATCACTATGTTCCCTGGGTCCGATGTTCCCCACTCAGGGTTTGATGCTCCCCGGCCGCATAAGCCTCTGCCTTCAAGGATTTAATTCAGCATTTTAGTACGGCTAGAGGTAACGGTTACGGTTAGAGTGAGGGTCTGGATTAGGGGGTAGTGTTCGAGTCCACATAGGCCTATATGCCGGGGAATTCAGCACTGATTGTGGAAAAAAATAACAGACCGGGGAACACAGGACCTTTTCTGTGAAAAGCGGGAGCAGCAATCTCATGTCACATACAAAGCGGAGAACATGGGACACAGGGGACAGAGGTATGTTCCCCCCAGAGGCTAGCAGGCTAACAGGCACCTGAAAAGGTACAGTCAATCAGAGGCAAAGTGGGTGCAGGTCTACTAAAAAGGTATACTGGTTAGGCATATCCAGTAACTTTAGTCTCTCCCGCTTATCCCTGATTGAGGCAAACATAAGGCGCTACTACCGCTACTAGCATAACACACCTGAATCACTGACTGATCTGTTGGCAGCCTAGTTGCATTGTGGGTAATGTAGGTGGATGATTGTGGCAAGGAAAAATAATGTGTATCATAAAAAAGACGACTTTTTGTGAATTACATAATCTGTAGAGAACCTATTTAAACACATATATAAACAGTCATAAAAGAGCTTAACCCCAACTTTAAAATGACCCTACTGCATGGTTTCCCAGGAAAATAACATCAGAAATGCTTGACAGCTAATGAAATTTAGAGGTATGACTTATTGTTGATGACACCTATCTCTAAAAGCAAATTTTGCCAAGCAGCATGTCCCTGTTCTAGCTTGCTCTCCCTAAATGTATAATTTCAGTAACTTCCCCCACTATGATTTGGAGGTGTCTGCATGGCTGATAGGATCAGTGAACTCTGGAGAGTGGGGTGACGACCTTCCACCTCATCCATCACCCACTGATGGACATGGGAAGCCGGTCCCTGACAGGTTGGAGGGGTGTGCAGGGGCGGAGGGTACAAATAGGGTTAAGGATAGGGCCGGAGTAGGATCTCAGTTACCACAGCGCTGTGGCTGAAAGAACAAGGGGGAGGTGAAGTGTGGCCAGGATTGAGGTCAGGTATATGATTGGGGTATTAGATGGACCACAGCTAGCCTGGTTAAATGTTTGTGCGGGGGACAAAGATGGATTATCTGCCTGTTTTTGCATGTCTTATGTGTGACAAATAAACCAAAGTGCATTACGTCATTTTGCTAGAATCTTTCTTTCTTCAGCTTTCTTACAGTAAAGGACATGACTCATTTTGGTACAGTGCTCCAGATGACATTTGTGAAAGATCCAACCAGACCAATACATATGATGAATCTGGTAATAAGGAGCAGTGTCATTCCATTGTCCAAATCTTGCTCAGGTGTAATGAGTCTCTGAGGGCCACTTGTTTCTTACACCCACTGAAATGAGGACCAACGTCATCAATCTTCACAATGGCTGAAGTGAAGTTGACTTCTGTCTGAAGGTGCTCCCCTCTGTTGATTTCTTCTTCGGAGCTCAGTGGAAAGCCCACGCTCCCGTCACACGCAGAGAAAGCGTGCACGCGAGAGACACCAGGGTGTTGTTGCACGCTGTGTGGACAATGAACACCAAACCGCCAACTGACACGGCCAGTATTGAGTGAAATCACGCCGTGAAGCAGGATGCAGTACACACACACACACACACACCTCAGTGGGGAATGGGTTCAGTGACTTTTGACCCTGCGATCCAATCGCCTGTCAACACCATATACTACCATCTTTTTTTTTGCGTGACTGTGTGATCATATGTTTTCCTCCGTCTGACCTAAATACAGTCATGTCTAGACACTTCTTTCTTTCTGCTGCTGCACTGGTTATATTGTGCACTTCATGTCAAAAGTTTGCTTTTTCAGGAAGTTAAACAAGACTCCTTCCCCTCTCCTTTCAGACAGTAGCTTCATACTTGGCATAGCGAAACCAGGAACAGGCCAGGGGTGAGCTACCCAGTTCACTCTCACTCATAAATCTGAGGTTTCACTGTTGATTCTTTCTGCGTTGGTTTTGATTTCCTTTTCAAGTGCAGTATTTTGTGGTTTTTAAGTGTTGTTTTGCTGGAGCATATCATGAAGCATAAGGAGGTTATCATGTCTCAATGCCAAGATCCGAAATCTAATCTTAAATGTAATCCGAATCTTATCTAAATCTTATTTTGTAAATAAGGATAAGCTTTTGTTATAACCTGAAAAACAGGGATTGACACAATTACTTGATATTATAATCTTCTGGAAGATTTACACTGATTGATCCTGTTGTTTATGACTTTCTTCTTCTGTTCATCAAGATACTTACTGCATATGCCTTTATAACCTAAAGGAGTGTGTGATATGTTGCAACCATTTCACGTTATGGTCTAGATCGGGTGAAACAACAAGCTATCCTTGCTTGTCTTCTGCTGGCCACAGCCTCAGTGGGATGGGCAGTTTGTGAGATGACAGGACATGCCAACAAATTGCATCACTTCTGCCTCTGTGGCCGAGGACAATGGGCCACCATATGCCGACGTGGGGAAATGAATGGAGCTCATTTGTGCTGGCACCCGGAGCCCCCGCTCCCCTCGATCCTGCAGGGGCCTCTGTGGCACCGAGGCCGACACAGACAGACGAGCCCACCCTCTGCCACGCTGCCGTGCTGCTGTCCACCATACCATCCCACTGGCCAATTCCAAGTAAATTCTTTGAGATGTTTTCTGGTGTATGGAAATTAATAAAAAAGGAGAAATTGATTGGCTGAAATGGCATTTAAAAAAAAAAAAATATATAAAAAAAATATCAACGTAATGCCCTGTTCAAGTTTGTGTTTATCTGTGTCTTTATTGTGTGTGTGTGTGTGTGTGTGTGTGTAGGCCTGGGATGATAGCAGATGATTAAGGAGTGGCTGCTCTGTTGACATGAGATACTAATGAGGATGAAATGAGAAGGTCAGGGCTTGTCTCCAGGAGGGGGACATCCCCCCTCCTCCCACAACCACCGCTTCCCTCCCCCCTCTACTCTCCTCGTACCCCCTGGTCGCCCCCCCTCCTCGGAATGGACGCCTAATCCTCCTCTTAATCGGCACACACGTGTATACACAGATGCACACACAGACACAAACACACACACGTATAAGCTAAGGCGCCTCTGATCAGGCACTCTGCAACTTCATAATGAAGGTAATTAGCAGCTCAACAAGGCTACCTCAGCATTATGATTAGCACCTCTTTTTGAGTGCACTCTTAATCTGAGCGGCCTGTCCTCTGCTGTCAATCCACTGTGCTCTACACTGCCAATAAAGCAGACATCAAAAACCTTTAGTATATGGTAAGATTATTATTCCAAGACCCATTAGTGGCCCTGGAGACTGTGTTGCTTTTTAAACACAAACTGACTTTAAGTTGACCCAAGTGAAAGGTCATGGTTTCAATGTTTAACTTCTGCAAACTAGCTAAAAAAAAAACTACAAGGAAAACATCCTCTGTCAGTCATCAGCAACACAATCAATGACTTACGCTGCGATGGAGGAATGTAATGATAGAAAACTCAGACAAAGGTAGGAGTGATGGTCGTCCAGTGATGCAGCAAAGTGACCTGTGTGAGTGCAGGGGAGCTCTTATTAATGAAGGTGTGAGGGTCTCCATCAGCATAGTGAACTGTTGACCCTGACAAGGGGAAGGAAGTCCTCGGCCAGCTGCACGCCATTTTTCATCTCTCTGATAGACATAATAGGCACGGAGTGGGAGGGGGACATAGGAGAGATAAAGGGGCGGGTCTGATATTAAAAAAGAAGTTGGCCCTGTGAAGTGTGGCGAAGTGTTGGATGGAGGCCTCTTAAGTCGTGACCCCTGGGATTTTAAAGAGTGTCTTGCGCACCTCATTAATCAAAGGCTGATGCGTGTCACATTGACTCCGTCCCACACACTATCCTCAGCTAGGTCCTTATTGCACTTTGTCATTTTTCACAGGAGGCTCATGGGTAGAAAAGGATCATCAGGTTGCTACCCAGTTCAGGAGAGGAAATTGGCGTGATTTTTATGTGCTTGTGTGCATCATCACATCAATGAAAGGGGAAGACTTTGGTCAAGGTTGTGCTCGACATAAAGATTATGTTTTGCAACACTTTCATGTATATGATACATTTTGGTTAATGAGGCATTATGTCATCAGTCATTAAAGACTCGATTTCACACAACGTCTGCACACAGGTCGTGGGAAGTGCTGGTGTATATATGAGAGGAGTTGTATGAAGCCTTTGTGGCTCCAAAGGGAGCTGCTTCCTCATGAATTGCCTCAAGCAATGTCACTTGAGTCAGTATCAGTTGGGACTGAGGGATAGATGTTTGAAAGTAATAAAAAGTGTGAAGTTGGAAAGAAATAGAAATATGTTGGTAATTTTACTGTTGTGTGAACCAGCCATGTTTTAAATTTGTAATGTAAAAAAAATCACCTGGAAATTACTTACCACACTTTGGTGAAACAGACGTTCTAATAATAGAATTCAGGTGCAAATTGGACTTCAGGAGTAATGCATATTTGGCATGCGATTTCCTGTCCCCGCAGGCATCTTATTTTCCTCTTCCTCCTGTAACAAGACAGAGGTGGAATTTATAGAGAAATGTTTTTAAAGTATTTTCAGTGCAAACAGCAAGATTTGCTTCGTTTAATCAAGGAAGTGACAACTTGTTAAATGGTCAAATTCCATGCATAAAAAAGTTTCTCAAGTTTGTCTATACCTTTACTGCAAATCATACAAAATATGTTGTAACTTCATAAACACGCTGTGTATTGAGTCTCGCTTCAGTCCAGTGAAATTGCTCTGTTTGATCGAGAGAGAGAGAGAGAGAGGGAGAGAGAGCGAGAAAGAGAGAGAGAGAGAGAGAGAGAGAGAGAGAGAGAGAGAGAGAGAGAGAGAGGAAAAATGATCCTGCCAGTGGTTAATTGAGCATACAGATTCCTAATGTGTCAGGCGGTGGCCTCTTAGATGAGGGATGGCACTTTTTTTTACGATGCATCTTCCTTTGTTTCCTCTTTAAGGCTAATGAAGTCGGCCTTCCAGTCGCCACCTGGGCCAGACACTCAGACACCAGAGACACTCTCACATCCCATTCACAAAGTCTCACAGCGAGTCATCATCTTCAACAACCCCCACTGCCCCCCCAGCACCCTCCAGCCTGGTCAAAGACAAATACACACACACGCAGGCCCAAATGCAGGCACGCTCGTACACATGCTGTCTATGAGAATGCACACACAAGTACACACAAGCGGGGTTGTTAGCTGGTTTGTGATAAACTCACACTCTGGGCTGATGTTTACAGCATATTCATTATCAAAGCCGCAGACCTGTTTATTTTTACTGTCTCAAAACAGCAAGCATCCATTATCCAAAGATTTTTTTTTTTTGTCTTTCTCGCTTGTCTTTTTTTCCTATGCCTTTAGGTCACCCACTAATGAGCTTAACACTGAGGAAACATGGAAGCGATTAGATGAGGCTTGGCTGTTTGAACAACAGGGTGATCATATTGTAACTTATGATTACACGCATTTATATCAACAGTAACAAGGCAGGAGAAGAAGCAACCTGGAAGGTCTGTGGCTTTTCACAGCTTTATCTATTCAGAGGACTTCACATGGGTTTCCCTGTGTGCGAGCAACTAGTGAGTGATGTTCATTGATGTTGGCAGCCTCGTACTCCCTTCCTTATCCTTGTTCTGCTTTAGCAAGGTGAGCCTAAACCTCCTTCAGTGCCTCTGTCTCTTTCGCTGTTGCAGCTTAGGCCAAGCAGTTCTGGTCACCCAAACATGTTCAAGGTGCTCCATGACCATATGTTTGCTCATTGGGGAACAGAGCAGTGAAGGGCCGGACTCTATGACCTTCACCCAGGTTGAGCAATGAATACTCTAGGCTCCTCTCGCTTGGGTTCATGCCAGGTGAGCACAGTAGTCGGCATCCTAGACATGCAACTGGAGCCTAGCAAGCATTTGACGGCTGCAGACACACAGAAGGTGGAGAGTGAGAATGTGAAGATAGGATATTGTCAGGTTTTTGGGATAAAACCTAAATAGTTCTGCGCTAGTTCAGTCCTTCAATAGATCTTAGAACAAGTCTGAACAACAAGGTTTTTTACATACAGCAATATGCTCATATATGCATTGGCTAATGTTGAGAATTAAAACCATTTAGGTTGATTCTATGCACAATGGTACCGTATATAATCAGGTTTTCAACAGGTCACGGACATCTATTGTACAGTTTCTCACTAGTTCTGAAATGACATGATGTGCGACCTTGTCCTGTACATTTCCTCTACTCTGAATTAAACTCCAACTTGCAGCTGCACTTGTTTCATTATATGATATCAATTCCTTATTTTTTAATATTCACCTATGGTTGTTTCCAACAGCATTGCAGTAGAAATGCCTCAAACAGTTTAGTTCCCTGTTTTAGTTCTCTTGGGTGTAGGCAAAAGTCTTGTGGTTTTACAAGAAGTCAGTGCCATGATTATAGTAATTATCAGTGAATATAAATGTTTAAAATGTTTTATTAAAAGTATATTTTGTTAAATATTTTAAATAGAAATATATAATGACAATATTATTATAAAAACTGAGAAAACACATCACATTTGAGAAGATTATTATTATATTTATAGATTGCATCAAGTTTCTCTATAAATGATACTCAAATAAAAACATTAATCTAAACATAAATTTGCATCACAGTTTTGGATGTTTTTTAAAAAAGGATTTCATATATAATATACAGTTTTATGTGCTTATTTTCAATTCAAGTTTATTCAGAAGCACATAGCACTTAAATGTGATTGTTCTCAAACGTTCCCTTAAGTTATTTCAATTAATTGTTTAGTTTGAACCCCTTTTAACGCATACTTCCTCTTGATTTACACCATCTGCATGGGTACAAAGTAAGCAACAGATAAAACCTGTACTGATAATAATACCGGATCTTTATGGGGAGGGAAAGGGCTGAAAGAAAACACCATTACTCTCTACATAATTTAAACATGTGTTGGCATTTATCTTGGTGGTCCATGTCCGAACACTAATGACAAACTCTTGTTATTAGTGGACTGAATCAATGCCAAAGGCATGCCCACCCAAAACTTTAATCCGTTAATGTTCCCCACTCTCTAATTTGGTATAACGGAAAAAAAAACCTAGATGCAAAGGTACAGTAGTTCTTCAAAGTATTATAAATACAGAGTAACACCACACATACTGGACGTGATATGTGTTTCAAATCTCTCTCTTTCTCCCAGTGGCTCTTTCTCGCTGTACCAGTCTTCCACCCTCAAACTTTATTTTCGGGGGAAGATTAAATATTTCTGCTTGAGAACACCCTTTAAACTATAAAATGACTGCTGTCACTGACAGACACACACACCCACATACACACCACGCTCCCCTGATTTTGGATGGATAGATGGTTGGGAAGAGGAGGAAGGAAAGAAGGGAGGGGGAGTTGAAATATATAATCTCCTGAAAAGAATGAGGCCCTCTGGGATTTTCTCAAAGTGGCCCCTCTATGCACTGGGGCTGGGGGAGAGTGGGTGAGCGCTGGTGGTGCGGGGGGGTGTGTGCAAAAACATGACCACTCCACACTGTAACCTGAGCCAGAAGGGGGCCAATCTGTCAAATAATTAGCTGTTGCCCAGCACAAAGGTTTTATTTGCAGGAATTTCATCGAGGCAGGATTGAATAATATGTCTGTGTATTGTTCGGGGTCATGGGAACATCATCTCTTACTGGTGGGCCATAAAAGACGGCTAAATGATAATGAGAAAAGGCTCGGGTAATTCAATTCCTCAAGCGTTGGTTTCCATCTTTCTCTTCCCCCTCCTTTCCCCCTTACTCTCAGTCTTTCTGTCCTTTCTCTCTGCTCAGCTAATTGCGGGACTTCATGTTGATGTTGAAGTGGCTTTATTCAGAGTGCAGGAAAAACACACGCTGGTATATGATTTTAACTGCACAAAAAGAAAACGTTTACAGATAATTACATCTTTCTTCTTATTTATGGTTTGATAGAGATTCTGAATGAAGCAAATGTAGTCCCACTTCCAAGGTCTGATTTTTTATTTTGCTAAGTGGCAATAAAATAATAATCATAAATGGATATATAAGCTGGCACAGAAATAAATAAATACCTTCAATGGATATTATCAATGTTTTATTTGAATACCTTTAGATTCTGCTGTTGTTTTGATGTCTAAAACATAGAAATAGAAAATCCGTATTATGTGCTTCCCACTGCCTAACCCACTGTCTCCGTTGTCTTTTTGTACACTGACCCCTGACCTCTGAGAGCAGCCAAACAGGAAGAGGATAGTGTTAAAAGGGATTGATTAGTTTGTGGTCTATAGATGATTGTTTATATCATTCCATACTGGAGGTTTGACCTTTGGTGACCTCTCTGTGGACCAATCCACTGAGAGCCATGACCTGCATCCATTTGCAACAGCACTAATTAGCTTTGACGGGCCTAAGTTTGCGCCGGGTTGTAAAATGAAGCCCTGCAGTGCCCTGATTGAAGAAAGACGCAGCGCGGCTACTCCACTTCATGCATACCGTATCCTCTCGCTCGAATGTCAAACACATTAAACTTAATGTACCAGCAAATCTTACTCAATTATTTGTATGTTGTTGAGGTGTGTGCACGTGTGTGTTTATGTGCATGTCTGGTGGCCTCTAAATGGTGTTCATATGTCAGTGTATGTTCAGCTGTCTGAGCACACTCAAGCATGCTGGTGTTTACATGTAAGAGGGGGAGAGAAGTGGGAGATACAGAGTTTGCCGTTTTACTGGTATGTTCATGTGGGATGAGGTTACACATCCGACAACACATTGCAGAGGGATGAGGAAACTTGCTTTTAAGTAAAATAATTGGATTATTGCATCCTGTGCCTGTGCTAATTATAATGAAAGTTAGCTTACAATTTTCCAATTATTATTCTATGCCGATTTTGTTCCTCTCTAATAAAGAGGAGCACTGATGCAAAACAAAATGCCAGGACTTTATTTCCTGCCTGTGCCTTAGAGCTATTCAGAGATGAGGGACGTACACACCCTCCAAATATCGTCCCCCCATAAAACATCTGACTACAAAACATAGACACCTCCGAAAACTACATGTAATGGTATGCAAATTGTTACTGCATACAGTAATCTTCCCCTGCAATTAACAAAGATGCATTTAAAGAAGTCAATTATTGACCCGCCTTTAAAATACACAGAAAACCAACATTCAACTCTTGGATTTCAAAAGATTTATGTTGGAAAAATTAAAAACTATAATGTGGGAAATTTAGTTCAATTTTTAGTTCATGTGGTTTGTTCCCCACTGTGTCCTTGGTCAGCAGGCATCAAAGTGACATGAGTCACTCACTCTGCTTCTGACAAATCATTGTATTATATCTCCTCCCACTCCCCCCCCCCACTGCTCCTCCTCCTCCTCCACATGCACGAGCACATGCTTTCACTATCAGTCTCTCATGTGCCTGTCAGTCTCCCACCAAATTCCCTGGATCACACTACATCTGACAGTATTTCATCTTGGATTTGAGGGTAAGTGAGAGGATTTCAGTTCAAGCTCAGAGCTTAGCGTGAAAACGGCGCTCAGTGTGAAAAGCTAAGGGGTTTACACGATGTGGGATCCCCCCCCAACCCCACCCCCACCATCATCCAACCTTTTTTTCCAATGCTCTCTCTCTCTCTCTCTCTCAGTCTATCTCTCTCTCTCTCTCTCTCTCTCTCTCTCTCTCTCTCTCTCTCTCTCTCTCTCTCTCTCTCTCTCTCTCTCTCTCTCTCTCTCCCTTTTTGCAGGGTTTTGTTGATTCAGCTGTGAGTGGCTGTCTGACACAACATTGGCTAACTCCTCAAGGAGCTAACCCCATTGCATAGTTATTCTATCACTGGACTCCGAGGGGAACACAAAAAGGATGTATTTTAATTAAGCAAAACCCAGGGGCTTTAGTATTACTATATCCACATGAGGGAGGCGACAGTGAGATGAGGATGGAGAGAAATTGTAATGTCTGGGGTAACACCTAGTTGACGTGGGGAGATTAGAGAAGAATGCTTATTCTCGTATTGAGTTGAGAAGATATTTTTTCATGTATTTTTATGTAATGAAGCCTGAATAAAACATGTCCCTGAATTCTCTGAAAAGCACTCAGACTTCTATGTTACATTACATCAATGCTGAATGACACCAACTGGCCAAAGTTTTTTATGTAAAAGTCCCAATATGCTGTCAAACATATTAATGCAACTGGAAGTGGAAGCCACACCAAAGTCCCTGGTGGAACAGACCATTGAACTGGGTGACATTTTTCCTTAATGACCACATTATTTATTCATTTATTTTTAAGACAGTTCCACATACACCACCCTATTATTATAAATACCAGCAAATATATATTAATGATCAGCTGAAAATAGGCCCTAACAAATGTTCTATTTAAATGTTCTATCCTGTTTGAGTAACATTGGCTTAAAATCTACAGTGCAGAGCTGAAATATTTTAGGATTAAGCAAAACTGACAACAACCAAAAACCTATATACTATACATTTGTGACCCCTTCTAAAAGATCAGTGGGCTGGAAAGACATAGACTATTTCCATTCACATATTTTTATGCACATTGTGATGTAAAAGCTGTAACGAAAGTGTAAATTTGTGTTTTTTGCCTTTGTTGAAAAAGCATTAAATGGAGACGCCTTTAGAAACAAGTTCTGACATAGCGAATATCTAACTCACATGACTGATCAGCTGTTTCCACTGTCTGCACCTTCTCAGATAACGTGTCTTTGTCTCCAGACATGAATATTGGGGTCTAGAAAACACTATTTAAACTCGCCAAAATGAACCAAATGCCTTAAGACCTCTCTCCTCTCGTCTCTCATACATGGGTTAGAAAGTGACTTGTTTTAGTTCCAGTTAGCATCGTATACTTCTTCTGCTCTGTTTACTGGCAGA
The DNA here is from genome assembly GCF_963691815.1 of Echiichthys vipera. Classification (NCBI taxonomy): domain Eukaryota; kingdom Metazoa; phylum Chordata; class Actinopteri; order Perciformes; family Trachinidae; genus Echiichthys; species Echiichthys vipera. The sequence continues at coordinate 27,095,568 of NC_139833.1, forward strand.
TTACAGCCTTGTAGCACCAACTTGTGACCAAACTGCACTTCAGCCTATTTCCTTTTTCAATTTGAAAAATTGCTTAAATCTTGTTTGACAATTTAGTGAAAACAGTTTTTGTTGGATTTAGTCTTGGATTCAGTCAAAAGTTGTCTTGACAATGGAAATATGCAGAATAACGCAGACTTATCCTTTAAGTGTGATGTGGTGGGACCATTACTGTAAAATAGATTATGGTGAAGAGCAGAGCAGTGACAGCCCTCCCTGGTTGGCTCTACAGAAAAAGATAAATGTGGGAAATTATTTTTTCCCCCATCTTTCTATCACTCTTCAGCCACTTTCCATGAGATGTAATTTTTGACAGTGTTTTGTGTCTGCTTCTTTGATCAAATCCACTTGGAAACAAGGGTTTACTCATGTTCCTCCATCTCTCCATGTGGCTTGATATGGTTCTTCTATTAGTGACAGTGAAATAGACTGTTTTGCATGACAGAGTAGCCTTTGGGCTTTCAATTTTGCGCTCAGTCAGCAAAACAATCCAGCAGCTTTCCCACCAAAACCAACCCGGAAACACACAAGGTAAAATACAGTTCATTGGCTGACATAAACCACTGGGTTTCTCAGCTTTAATCTCATTTAAATATAATTACAGTACTTATACTTGTGCCTTCACATTTTTGTGGCATGATTTATTTTGTGTGGGGGGACTGATAGTGAATTGACTTGTGTGTAGAGCACATTCTGCTGTAGCATACGTGTCTAACAGACTCTAATAACAGGTGAAGGGTTAGAGTGGACCCCCGACCCTGACACATACAGACACACACATATATCTGGAGCATAGGTTAACCCTGGAAATAAAGAAATAAAGGCATTACATGGAGAACCTGAGAAGAATCTTGAATGCCAGTTGCTGGTAGGAAAGATGGATTGCCTGAATTCTCCACCAATCACCAAACAACACATTGGCTGCAGCATTGATTGATGAAGTATTTAAGTCGTCAATCTCACATCACCTGCTTTCCCCCCACCCCCCCCCCCCCCCCCCCCACCCTCCAAAACGGCTGCAGAAAAGCTATGCTGTGTCTGCAGATCGGATGAACCCTGACCGAAGGAGAACTTTGCAGATTTTTTAGCTTTAGGGATAAAAATTGTTTGGTGGTGAGACTGAGCATGATAATATCAATAAGACAACATTTTAAACTCTTGTGAGCAGATTGCACGATGCATTTTATTCACCACAGAGAGGTGAAGTGAAGGCCTTTCTAGTGACACAGCTTGGGTCAATAGTTCTGTGCTTATGTGTTTCCACCTTCCATACTAAAATTGTCATTTTCCAAACTGCACATTATGCCTGCACCACCCCCCTTGCCCTACTTCGTAGAATAGGCCTCATGTATATAACTCAGGCCAATATTATTGATTACAAATCATGATTAACAATAATTATATTGATAAAAATGGAACATTAGCCCTCACCTCTGACCTTATTTGCAGACCTCTTTGTACTATATGATATATTCAATATCATAATCATGCTTGAGTACACTTTGTTTGAAAAAGGGGTGGGGGGGTCGGGGGGATCGATGGGTGTATGCTCATAAGCAGAGATAAAACATCACACCTGCAGATATTGTGTTGACAGTGCATCAGAGAGCAAACACGTAGCTGCTGTCGTCTTGGAGTTATGCTGAAGAGGTCATTGATCCACCGGTTAACCTATTCTCCTGCATCAGTACAGCAGCAAACCCTCCGAGGACAGCCCCCTCCCCCCACCCCAGCCATTGTTTCCCTCCACTAATATGATACCCCCTGAAGGTTCTCCACAGACCTCATTTCTAATCAATGCATGTGGTTGGTGGGATCATCCTGTCTCTGCAAATTAATGACTTCACTTTTTTTCTGTGGTTTCATTCCATCGATTTGTTTTATTAGCCAATTGATCTCCATGCACCCCTCCCCTCAACCAACCCTCTACCTCACCCATCCTCAACCCTCTGACTCCTACTTGCTTATCAATTTGAGAGAAAAATTCCTTCCTTCAGCAACGGATGACTTCCAAAAAGAAAGAAAAAAACATGACGTAAATTTGTGCTATCTTTTGAGCAGAAAAATATAATTCAAACAACCTGGTGCCCTTTATTTTATTTGAAATTAGTTGGACAGTCGAACCAAACACACCAGACCACCCTCTCCAAAAATGGCTATAAAGGTTACCTGTGCAAGCAGATTATTATGACCATTGACTGTATACAAAGAGTTGAGATTTATTTCCGGGAATGGGTGGGAGTGGGATTTTTAGAGCAGAACACACCGGCTCTGGGAGTCAGCATTTATGATATATGATTTAAGCCGATATTCAGGACCATCAGTGGTGTGGTGGTAGTTAATGAGGTGGGGGTACTGCTAGGTAGATGACTATGTAACCATGAAGGAAGAGGGTAAACATTTTTTTTTTATTGTGTAATGCAAAAAAAAAATGTCCTCCACAACTTTTGCTAATAATTTCTGAAAAAAAAAATACTATACTCCTATATATTCCAATTTATTTTTGGCTGATAGGCGGGTATATTGTAAACTACCAGAATAAGAGGTGGGTATACTCTGTATACCTGTGTATGCCTTCCACTACACCACTGAGTACCATGCCCAAAGACTGTAAAACACCGACCCTCACTGCCCGAATCCTCACGCTGCTCCAGATTAGCATTAGTGTATGTGTCATCAATAGTAGGCTAAATTGCAAGTCATTGTGCAAGTGTGGCTATTCAATTAGCATAACAGAGCTAACGCGTTGTGTTCCTAAACCATGTGTTTGTACCGTTGATCGAAGAGCAAACCATCTTGTCACTTATAGTAACACCACCTCCTGAATGACCGCAGTCCAGGTGGAGATGACGGAGTTAGCATGCTAATCCTGACAACTAGCCTCCGAGGAGAAGTCTAGTATAATTCAATATGAACATTTATTGTCCTTCAATGGAATCATATTATAAGATATCATGATACACACATATGTAATCTAAATTGATAAAAACAAGAACATACTAACTCAAACATTTTTTTTTCAGAAAAACTGATATGAAATGTGGCAAAGTTATTATCTTTCACCAAAGCTCTTAATAAAATGAGAAAATATTCAGTATTTGTCTTTTGATATGTATTTAATTCACACAGAGGTATACACAAATCAGATTTACCATGTGCTTAGATAAGAAGTAATTAGTATTGGCATATAAGATTTTGGCCATATTGTCCTAATCTAATCTATTCAGAGGACATGTTGAACATACTGTTGCTTAAAAAGGCTCAATATGTTTCCATGTTCACTGTGGGTCCAAAATATGAATATTTAAATGAAAGTAATCTGGTTTTACTCGTTTAATACAATTGTCATGGTCTAAATCACTTAGACGTTCATCTGGTCAGGGCTAGGCGGTCTTATTAACAGCCATATCTAACTCTCTCCCCTATAATTCCCTTTGAGATCCGAACAAAAGGATAGGAAGTGCTTTACTCCGACAAGTCAGACTTCACTTCACAGGAGGAATTACAGCTTTTCATTTTCTGTCACTGGAGCGTTTTAGTGAGGTGCCCCACTAGCATAACGATGTTCCTTCTCTCTTGTTTTATGACTTGAACCATGCACAAAGAGTTGATTCACAGTAATTACATGTGAAAACACAAATGCCAATGTGTATATGTGAACTCACTGAGAGACAGCCGCAAAAGCACACACTAGATATTCTAATGCTGAAAGAAATATATAGTCAGAGCCATTTGCAGCAGACACAAAGACTTACACCCTGCAGTGAAAGAAAAAACACGCAGCATATCCCTAAAGGAAACAAAATTCAAATGTGTGGTTGTTCAGGTTAGCCCCATGTCCATCAATGCTTCTGTCTGAATCCATTTGGATAAACACAGTTTGCACTCTGGATGTTACACATTTTTCTCTCATAGCCCCTGCTGTATTATTTCTGTCTTTTCTGAGCCATCAAATAGTGACACATGATGTCTAAGAAAACAAGCTGAAGTAATACTGGAGGCAGTAAAATGTCTGGCCCAACTCATCCCCCTCACGGATTCTTCCATCCCCTGGCATTTGCCATGGAGAGAAAGATATCATTTATTAGCCTTTGAATACACGCAGTATAGTTAGAAATACACTGTCACACTGAGGAATCATCAAACTTTGCAGCAGCAGCTATTTGACAGAAAGGTAAATCAATTATTTTAAAGTAAATTAATTAGTTAACACCTACTTACTCTGAAGGACAGTGTATTTATTGTAAGCTTTGACAAAATCAGGACGATGTCCATGTTCATAGATGAGAAGAGAGGCTGTCAAGCACCCTGTTCCCTCACCAAACTGCATGTTTATCCAGCTTGTGGGAATTCCTGTTCCTCAGGATGGATCCGGAGTCGCCAAGCCTGGAGATGTTCCCGTCCCACCCTGCCCGGCTCTTTCACATCCCACACAGATAGACAATTACTCATTTTCCCTCTACTTAGACATTACACTGCTGACCTGGCAGTGTGTTTGTATTTATAAATAACAGTGAGGTAAATCCTCACCAAACTATCCAAACAAACACATGTGAACGCATAGTGAATTTATGTTTTAGCCGCTCAGTCATTGCGCACGTGCGCAATTACGTGTTTTCATTTTAAAGTGACTCTACATTGATTTTACATCTGAAGTTCAGTTCATTCTGCATGAATAGTTCTACTCAGCCAGTAAAAACAGTTGTATTATGTCATTTGTGGCTCTGGAAGGGGCGTTGCAAAATTTGAAAAAATAACTGATGATGTCTTTATCTCAGCATGGGTTTGAGAATTTAAATTTGAACAGAAGGAGTTTGTTTCAAACTGGAGATGTGGAATTTGACATGTTTAGTAGGGATGGTTATGATTTATATTAAAGTCCTTGTGTTAGTTAATAAGTTATAAGGGCCTTATAAATCCTCATAAGATGCTTATTCACATTATTATGTGTAAATAAGACTGTGCAACTGTTAATTAGAGCCGTAGAAACATATTTATTGCTAGATTACAAGACATTTCTAAGCACTTATAAGAAACACATCATTATGCATTCATTAGAAGGTAAAAAATTATCAAAAATTATTCAGAAAAATGTACCCAAATAGACCTCTAACTTGCATCGTCTTGATGCTATTATCTATCATTGAAACCTATGATTCAGTTCATAAAGATTTATCTCTGAGATTACACTATTCAGCAAATAAACATGTACATAACTTGTGTTTAGGTCGGTTAAGCTAACGCTGCATCTCGGTCCTGTCTTCACATAAATCCTTTCAGGGCTTCTGGCAGCAGTTTCCTGCTCTTTCATCTGGCTCCCTTGTGGTAGGACTATTAGCCCAGCCTGTATACCTGCAAATGTTTGGGAGGCAGCTGGCTCTGGACGCTCAGTGCCTGCACGGGCCCAGGGGCTGCTGGGACCTGGGAAAGCTGGCACCAAATACCGATGGGTAATTAGACCTTCATTCAAGAACAAATGTGGCAAGCATTAGACACAAGGCTCTTTCCGGTTCAATTCATATCTCCATCCTGCCTTCCTTGCCCTCCTCACAACATCTTCACTCCCCCGCTTTTTCCCCCCAAGCCTTGGACAATGCCTATTCTACAACCAATATCTTAACCAAAGATTGTTTTTTTTTATTTGTTTATTTGAGATTTGAACAATTTGGGTCTTACAGAGAGAAAAATAAAGCTGTCACTCAAAAACAAAACCAGGATGATGCAAAACAGCAATCTGATGGCACTCACGCTTTATTCATTACCCCATTAGTAGTGTTTAAATGTTAATATAAATCACCCATACACTTTCACTCTGAAGATGTTCATGAATAAACTCTCAAGTGCAATATAACTACTACTGTCTGTACAACATTAATTTCATACAACATAATGCTGTTTTTTATTATTATTTACTAGTTCACACCACAGTCTCAGGTACCAGAGTGTCTGATGAATATCTGTATGTGGCTCTGCTGATGTAATGTGCCACTTTGTCTTTCTCAGCTGTGAGGAACATGACAATGACTGTTTCTCATGTAAGAGGAAATCTATAAGAGGCCCCTTCTAGTTTTGTGGTGAAAGGTGACATAACCCATAATTCCACTCAAACCACAATGTTCTTTTATCAGATGTTCCTCTCTAATACTGCGAGGGTGGTTCACACGACACAAAGCAGCCACTGAATTCACTGAATATCTGCAAATGCACATAAGTCTGTAAGTGCTCAGTATTCACAAAATAAATAATTTAGACACTATGAAATACTTGTCCAACTACAAGGAGGAGGAGTGTCTTTATTTTTGTCTTCATGAGTTTGTTCTTATTTCTCTCAACTGTTTGTCTGATGGGCGTCACTCTTGCTGGGTGTATTGCTGAAGACCCAAGGAAGTGCAGTGTAGAGTGCAAGTTCTTGAGATCTGTGAGACATATTCATTAGTAGTGCGTTATGTACACACTGTGTAGTGTAGTCAGAGGGAACCTCTATTAACTGATAAACCGCTGAACAGCTCTCCGTCGCTCACTACAGTTCTTTCAAGAACAGATGAAGAAAGAGAGACTGGAGATGTTACATTGTAGCAAACTAAAATATTTCAAGCATTAGTGATATAACTTTCAGAATCAACACTTTTGTTACAAGAAAAAGCTTTGTCCCAAATAGCTAGCTGTTAGCAAACTCCAGCAGAGGGGATGTAACTAAGTCATGGCAGGCATATTGCTCAGAACTAAGGAAGTGCTGTGTCAAGTGTGAAGTTCTCGAGAAAGCTTTAAGCAGCAATACTAGGGGCCAAATTATCGACCTGCTCCGAACAGGACCACCAATCTCCTGATGAGTCGACAATCCGCTCTACCTTCTGAGCCACGGCTGCCCACTAGTACTAGTATTAATCAAAATGTATTAGTAAACCATTTATTTGTGAAATGATTTAGAAATGATTTAAACTCAACTTATTATTGTATTTCTCTCTCCCCTGTTGGCTAGAGAAAACATAACCTATGGAGGCAACTAACTCGGTTTGTGAGCTTGAATTATGACTCACCATCAAAGCAAACAGTCAGTGTAAACTGCAGTAGTTAAAGTCCTTTAGTGTTTCCTTCAGCAGGGTTGTGATTCAAAACATGTTTCTCAGAGAAAGACAGACTCTAAAGAGCAAAAACCAGCCCAGTCACCAGACAAAAATATTGGCATTGTACATTTCTGTTAACCACAGAGATGTTGATATGAAGTGTTTTTGGCATCCTCTAGCCTCTGTATGCAATGGGCTGTCAACTGAGAGACGTCAGGTAATGGTTGGGTCATACATACACTGGACATTCACCAGCGTTCTTGTCCTGGTCCATGTGACAGTTAAACTTAATTACATATCAAGACATACATATTTGAACCCAAACCCTGATCTTTTCCTAAACCTATCAAAGTAATTTTGTTATCTAAGCCTAAGTTATAATTTTTGCTTGAATTCACAACATTAACCATGTGTTTAAAACTGCGACTGTGGAGAGTCAGAAATTGTCGAGATGTGACGATTAGGGAATGAAAACACACTGTAGTGATTCAGAAACGTTGAGATTGAACTTATCTGTGATTTGCAAAACATAAACTCCAACATTTAAATCTGGCGACAAAGACACTCTCTTTCCCTGTGGTTTCTCTCGCCAACCGTAGCTGGCTGGTTAGCTGGCTGGCAGGTGGTGAGCCTGCTTGGCGAAAGTTGTCAGGTGATTGGCTCAATGCCAATGGGGGCGAGTATTGAGCCAATGTCATGAAAAGTGGTATTGTGACTATCACATAAAATAAAAGTGTCATTGAAACAAAAGGGCATTTAAATGGACTTCTGAAAAGGGCATCAAAATAAATGAAATAGAAATGTACTCCTATGAGCTTTTAGCATTTTGCACTTTATTTATGTATATGTTTAATTCAATTTATCCATTTGATAATTTATTTCAGTATGCCTTTTTTATTTATTTATTTAATGTTTAATGCATGAAATAGCTAAATCCTACTGATTACAAAGATAAATATTTAATTCCCTCATTAATTCCTTGGGTCACAGGTATGAGAGGCTTGAATAGGCTGGCAGGCTGCTCTTTGCTGTGCAGTGAATTGAATCAGAAGCTGCTTTTAGCGGTCTGGGGAAAACACTGGGTCCAAATTAGCATAAACAGGAACACAAAAGAAAAAAGGGAGAGGAACGAAACAGAAAATAATGTTGTCAACAGGACCCCCTGGTGAGGATTTTCAATTTCATATATCTAATTATCCCTGTCAGATAGAAATAAGTGACAAAAAGCTGTCTTTGTTCTCCCTCTTTATCTCCCGCATCTCTCTCAATTAATTTCAGCATACGAATATGACTAATTGTCTCTCTGCCGCTCTACAGCCACATAAATAATAATTTTGGCCCATGTTGGAGGGGGGTGGGATGTTCACGCATCAATTTATGATATTTGAACACAATGGATTGCGCATAATTCAGGTGATCACGTTAGCAGGCCGATGCAACCTCTCTGTAGGCATCACACTCTGCCCCACAGTCTTGTAGCCCCCATAATACCTCTATACTTTTCCTCTTTTGTAAACGAGAGCGTCATGTCTCTCATTTCTGTCATTGGGATTGTCTCTTTGTTTAGAATGATGATATTAGCATCATAATCAGACAGAAAGAAAGAGGCAGCAGAGATGACTGATTTATGCATGGTTTTGTGTGGAGAGACCGACAGAACCAGTCACCATCTACTGCGCATTGTAATCAGATATGTGCATGTTAAAGATTATTATTTCACTCATTCATTTGCTAACTAACTTCTAGTGCTAAAATTCCTCATTTCCCCATCACACAGTACTGAGCAATACAACTTTCACAATGCATTATTTCATTTTTTATTTTAATATTTATTTTTAGTTTGTAAGTTTGCAATGGGAGTAAAGGGCATTTAATATTTGACAAAAGAGACATTATATTGGATTGATGTTTTAAAAGGCATGTAAGACATAATAGAAAGCCAGAAAAAAGAGCTACGGTTTGTGTCAGTAGTCACTTCTGCTGTAACCTACATGAGTGAGCTAACACAGGAACACTACATTATCTTGGGTTGCTGTGGATCAGAGGCAGAGCGGGTTCCATTAGAGAGATCAGCAGTTCGATCCCTCGCTCCTCTGGTCCGCATGTCGAAGTGTCCTTGGGCAAGACACTGAACCCCAAATTGCTGCCCGTGCTGTGCATGGGTGTGTGAATGTGGTGTGAATGGTTAGATTAGATTAGATGGTATGTAGATCCACTACCATCAGTGTGAATGTCTGTGTGAACGGGTGAATGTGACAACTAGTTTCAGAAGACTAGAAAGGTGCTATAAGTACCATTTACCATTCACATGCACGTTAAGCAAAGCCTTGGATTGACCAATTATTTCTTTACAGTTACTAACAGTAAATAAGTTATTTAAGTGTGCTCTTTTCATAAATGTTAGTGGAACTAAGTGGCAGAACTGTTGGTGGGGGAACTGTTGATGTTAAGAGACGGGGTTGAAGCACTTCTTTTAGCCTGTTGTTTTTCCTTGGTCCTGTTTTACTTGCGTGTCTTTGTAAAATGTTTTAGGTGTCGATTGACATTAAAAAAAAAATGCGACGTTAACTTTGAGCTGAATTACCTTGCTTCAGTGTTGAAGTGCTGATGAAGCTTTAGAAATGAAGTTGGTGAAATCAAGGACGGAAGATTGACTCAAGGACCTCCTACTTCTTTTAGCTATTAAGGAACTAATTCCTCAGTAGAAACTTTAACTAACTGCATGTTAGTTTTGTATGATGATGCTTTACTTTACTTTGGGGAGGCACAAAAGGGTTAGTAATGGTCAGGTAATCGTGAAGTAATGAGGGACTACTGTAACTACTCAGTATAATGCACTTCATACTTAGGGGTGCACAAAAAGAGTAACTAATGGTTAAACATTAGTATTTAATGAGTTGCTACTAGTATTGTGCCGCTCACTGTTGAGTCCCAGTTAATCTGGAAGCAAGTGATCAGTATGTAGTTCCCTGAACCTATGAACATAATCTAATGATTCATTAATATAGTATCTCCTGTCTGTTCTTTAATAACTTTTTGATAGTCCTTGATTCTGAGGTATTTGGAAACTTACTCATGATTCATTAATTATCCTGGTTCCTTCCTCACTTATAGCCACTCACAAGTTTGTGTACTTTATTGTAAAGTGTTATCGCTCTTTTTACTTTTTGAATCTAAATTGCAGTGGCAAAGAAACACTCAAACTAGACCTAATCAAAACAATGTTTTTACCCTTCATATGAATTGCTTTACCATGAGAGTATAGCACTCTGGTTTACATTTAACTCACATCACAAGGTTTGGGATTCTAACAGTAATTGTATTATTAAATGATGTCCTATTCACTCCAAGAGACCTTGTGTTTCCCTGCATCTCAAAAATAAAATAAATAAATAAATAAAGTGAGGAGGAAGGCCAAAAATATGCACTCCTGATGAGAAGATGCTTTATCACTTATTAACACCGGCATAAAAAGCCCTTGAAGTCTAGTGCTAAAGTGATTACATTTTTTTATTCAATCAAATCCTTCTAAATAAAAAAAAAACAATCAGCAAAACCTAAAAATAATGAGCAAAACAGCCAAAGCTCATCTAAACAAAGCTGCAGTCGAGCCACGGCACACCAACCATAAAATATAGTCACCCATTCACTCCCAGAGAGGGGGGAGGAGTGGGCTGGTATTGTTACATTTCATTAGACACATTCCTTCTCTGTGGACTCTTGACCAGTTGCCATGTCATTTTAGCTGACCACATTTCATATACCCTCTCTCTCTCACACACACACTTGCTCTGTTCTTTTAGCTTTAATGACACTGCTGTGTTTGGTGTTGAATATATTTAATATAACAACGGAACACATAAAAAGAGTGTCACTGTTCATGCTCAGCTAAGTTGTTTTAACTCATGGAAGCACTTTTATACTTTTTTTTTTTCACAGTTTTACGGATGTTTCTCTTGCACCTTATTGTGCATAAGAGAGGTTTTGGCGATCTTACTACATCACCTGACTTTCACCTTTGCGCCGACCACAATTATTCCGTCCATAAGGGGTCGCCACCTCATGACAAAATGGGATTATGGGTCGTAATAAGATGCTTGTGTATTCGATCTATACAGCATTTTTTGTCACTCTGAGAAGAAATTTGAACAAGGTTTCAATGATGAAGAAAATGCAGTTAATTGGGGAAATGGCTGGTTGGCCGCCTGCTGTGAGTTTGCGTCTATTTGCGTCTTTGCATTGTGCAAAACGCTGCCGTTTTGAACACAACATAAGAATGCCTAAGTATAAGGAGGAAGGTTGCGTGATGGATGGGTCACAAATCACAGGACTTTCACTCGTGGGGAGCAGTATTTTGTGTTATTAAGTACTCAGCCACACCACAAGCTTTTTCTCTAATCCAAGTCATGGTAACTGTCATAATATGTAAGTTATCACAAATATCTGTGTCATATTTAATAAGATGTTAAACATTGCTGTACAGAAGTTTTTGTAAGATATCATACAAACCTGCTGATGAGAATACCTTGAGGCAGAACAACCAGACCAACAGCTAGAATACTCTCTTCATGATTGCCTATACCCGAGATTCAGCACTCTGAATTGGCTAAATGATCACCCTACCTACTGAGGTTTAACTCAACTAATATGTTTATAATTTTAACAAGATTAAAAGTGCCAGGTATTGGTCATTACTGTAACTGACACCTGTTGTGATCAAACCAGAAGACGGCATTCAGTCGCCCTCGGTGAAACAGGCTGCATTATATCAACACAATAAATCCTGTCACTCAAATCCAGCTGTATAATTTTGTTAAAAAACTTTCCATACCTACATTAATTTGCATTTTTCCATCAACAGTCAAGTGTCTGCACAAACGAGGATAACAAAAGGAGAAAAAAAAGAAAAAAGATTTGCATTCGGTGCATAAATAGTTCCAGGACAAGGGCTGTTAAGTTTGAAATTAACATGTAAACAGTTGGAAAGTCTGCCCTCCCACCCCCCGTCCCCTTCTCCTTAACCCCCACCCCTGGTTCCCTTTTAGCGCCTTGATAAATATACATAAAGCACCACAAAGACCGCCTTGTTCCTTTAAATGGGCTACTTTTTAATGGAGACATATATTTCAAGGATTATATCAGCATTGAGTTGCAAATTTTGAGTTTTCATACTCCAGTTGGGGCAGTCTATGAATAAGAGTATCATTTGAATGCAGGGAACACCTGGTGCTGAGGGCTTGCCTGTGAGGGGGCTTCGAGCTGACCCAGTGTCAGTGCCAAAGCTTCACTTGTTCCCAGCCTTCTTATTCACACTCTCACTGCCTCAGCCTTCACTGATACTGTAGACCGCCATGGACATGGAACTTTATGCTCCTGTCTTGGTTTGGAGTTTTGATCAGAGAAGTGCAATATTATAAGATCAATAAAGGGTCCGATATTGTATTAACACATCTTAAAATGTTAAAACTGATATCATAAAGATGCCAAGTGTTGATATAAAAATACATAACACAAGAACTACACAAGAATGATTCTTTTTTTTACTGAATTTTTACATATTTTCAGGTGGTGCATGTAGTATCTTTTCAATATTACAGTTTTGCTGAGGAAACACTTGTACGTGTAAATGGGAGGAAAAATATCATATCATCCTTCTCTGGAATACTTTTTGGCCAGATCAGCAGCAATAGGTTTACACAGTCAGATTAGAATAAAGGCAAGAGCTGATAATTCACTACTGTAACCATGAAAAACAACAGCCCCCCCACATCCCCCCCCCCCCCCCGTCCCCCCATTGCTAACTTGGCAGCATGACAGCAGATGGGGGTCGGGGGAGGTGGAGGGTATGAGTAGTACTATTTGGAGGAGGAGAGAGGAAGGGGTACAGGGTCTATTCGTATGCACCCCACATCCACTCAACACACAATCAGGCCTGTATTGCATTTTGCAAATTTATACCCAGGATGTCGGTTTAGAGTGTTTCCCTGAAAAAAAGAAGGATTTTTTTTTCAAGTAAGTGTCTGCTTTCATGAGCAAGAGTGATTGAGGCACACAAACAAACCTTTGTTTCCGAGCTCACAGATGCAAGGCCCAAGCTCTGATTTATGCCCCACCCTGAGACACATTTGCACTTTTTTTTTAATACTCTGAAATTAACACTGTATGAACAAAAAAAAATGTGGTACTGCTTTAAGAAAAATGCTATTGGATGAAATTTAGCAGAATTACACTTTAATTGAAAGAGTATTTTGCTGTTACAACTACATAAATGTACCACAACTAAGTGATATACATTCTACACTACACATCCACTAGCCATTCAATACAGTTTATCTTCTTCCTGAAATATTTGCACAGCCTTTTGTTTGCAGTAGCTGGAGAGCTGTACTCCTGACAAGCCAATCTATAGCCAGACACAAGGAGTCAAATTCAAAGGCAAGAAACAGTGAAGCTCAGGGACACTGACTGACCTCTGTGCTGTTTGAGGCATTTATGTACATAAATGTTTTAGCTTTGACTCTTAAATTTATTCCTTTCTTTTTGGGTCTTTAGATGTCTGGGACCATACATCATTTGGAATGCATGCACAACAAGTTCCTTGTACTTCCATTATTAGTTATTAATATTTTTTGGGTGAAAAATTAAGGGCCTATATTTACATGAAGCTTCTGAGTGCCAGAGTCTGTTTTCAATTGTTCACTACGAGGAAAGACCACACGGGACAACCCAGTGGCCAGAATAAAACATTGGAACTGTGTACTTAAAATGTAAGAATTGTTCACTTCTGCAAACCACAGGTATGTTGAATATCAACACATTGTTGCTCAACAGTTGCAATTTTAAACACAATTTTAATTTTAATTTGTGAATTCAAACCAAACTGTTAACTTTACTTAGGTTTAGACAAATCCTACATGGTTAGGTTCAGGAAAAGATTGTAGTTTGGGTTAAAATAACTACATCTGTTACATAATTAAGTTTTACTTTCACATGGGACAGGACAAGAATGGGACACAAACCACAGTCTGAAGGGTGAAAGTCCGGTGCTAGTTTGAGCCGACCATACACCGACCTCCTCCCTAATATTAACGTGTTAATAACGTTAATTTTACATTGGAGACGGTTGAAAGCTGCCTACATACAGCTACATACAGATGTAAAAGTGTGCAAAAATTTTAAACATCAAAGTTCCTGTGGTTTGCAGAAATACACAATCCCAACATTTACAACTATCTAATATTGATGCTGATGTCACAGAAGCAAAACCCAGAACTTAAAATATCTGGGATGAAGCGCCTTGCCAGCACCTTTCTGCCAGAGAAAAACAACATGTCAACACAGGCCCTTTTTGGTCTCATTATGTGCCACTGACTCTAGAAATTAATACAGCCAAAAATGATTTTCATGTAAACATCATGCTACAATGGGCGGCATAGCTGAGGCCCTTCTGTGTGGAGTTACATGTTCTCCACGTGTCTGCATGGGTTTTCTCCGGGTTCTCCGGTTTCCTCCCACAGTCCAAAGACATGCTCGTGTTAGGTTAATTGATGACTCTAAATTACCCATGTGAATGTGAGTGTGAGTGGTCTTCTGTCTCTGTTTGTCTCTATGTGCCCTGTGATAGGCTGGCGTCCTGTCCAGGGTGGACCCCGCCTCACGCCCGATGTCACCTGGGATCGGCTCCAGCCCCCCCGCAACCCTGATAGGAACAAGCGGTTGAAGATGGATGGATAATTCTACAATGCCAGGGGGTCAGCTTCTTACTATTATATTGGAAGGCTTTGATGACAGTTACTCTAAATACGAAGATGTGTCTGAGGTGAATGGTCATGAGAATTACCATTTTCTGACAAGCGATCAATCAGGTAATTTAGAATCAGATTTGGAACATAGCTATAACAACAATAGCACAGCGGACATGAACAGCATAAATCACAACATATACAGCCAACGTGGTCTCATGGGAGGGCGTATAAATAGCACGCCACTTTTCATGACTTGCATGACTTTTCGCGTGCATGTCTACGCATATTAAGCTTTTTGCGTTTCATTTAACGCCCGTAGTTCCCCAGGGTTAGGGTTAGGGTTAGGGTCAGGGTTAGGGTTAGGGTAAGGGTTAGGGTTAGGGTTAGGGTAAGGGTTAGGGTTAGGGTAAGGGTTAGGGTTAGGGCATTTCACGCCCATTATTTCAGCCATCCTTCACATGAAATATTGATTTAAAAACAACCCTCTGACAGAAAGCTCCACCACTTCGTATTTCTCCGGAAAGTAGCGGAGAAATACGAACACGTGAGTTTTCCCTCAATGACATTTGTGCGTTAAATGACAACGCCATCTCTGCACTATACAAGTCAATTGAGACTACATGGCGTGAAATGACACGCAAAAAACATGACATGCGTTGTCATTATACGCGAGATGGCTTGAGAGAAATAGCGTGTCATTCACACGCCTTTTGGTGAGACCAGGCTGATACAGCATACAACCATTTAGCAAAGACTACGACATACTCTAACATAAATTAAATGGCATTTTTGGCAATGAAAAGTGAGCTGTAAAAACAAATTGTTAAAAAAAATTTGGGAGGGTTAAAATTTTTGCAGTCAACATTATTATAATGTGTAGATCAATTTGTTTTACTGGTCTCTTCACAGACCCAAAGTACAATGCAAAGTTTGGTGAAACATCCATTCACTCATGAGTGTCACTGTAATCCCCTTTTTCATTGTTCACCAAGATTGATGAAGTGCAAAATACTATTTTCAGTATTTAGAGTATTTTATTATTTTTTTTACTTTTTAAAGAAATATATATGAAGCTGCTTTCCTGCACTAGATTTGCATAGGACAAAGTCACACATTTTGATGTCTGAATGATAGGTTTGTAATATGTGCACTACATCAGGTCAATGCATTATATTTGCTGAACTGAGAACACAGTCAAGTCAGCAGGCTGCTGACAACTTGTTTACGTCAGTCCCAATTAATAATTAGTTTAATGATTTGAGCGCTTGACATGTGCCCCGGACAAATGTGGACAGGAAAATGCACACATAGTGCTGTTTGCATAAATCTGCCATTTCAGCTCGGGTTGAGGGGGAACAGAGGGATAGAGGTAGGGGAATTAAAGGACTCAGATGTGTGTGATTGGCGGTTCCCTTGGCTCCCAGGGTTAGAGAGTTCAGAGAAAAGCCGATTACTGCTCTCCCTCAGGTCAAGCCTTCATAAATAAACAGGGGGAGAGCCAGAGGCACTGTGTTTTAGTATGATTAGCATATCATACAGCCTATCGACAAGGCACTTATCATTAGACAGCACGGCCGTCCTCGGAGCACACAGAGGTTACATGTACATGGCTGCTGAGCATACATCTCTGTTCATTAGAAGGGTCCTCAGGGGACAGAATAAATCATATCAGCACGTGGTTATGGCAGCGCAGGCGTTTCACTCCGCCATACAGTGGATGTTAACAGAGCCTTTAATAGGCCGAACAGCAGCTGACAGTTAGCTTGACGTTTAGGAAGAGGAAGGGAGATGTGTGGGAATGATGTGGAGGTTTGATAGTGGGAGAGGAGTATACTAAGCAGAGCTGTGGTACCTGAAGAGTAATCTTTTCTGATACCATCAACTTCAACTTGGTCTCCTGTGTACAGTGGAGATCAATATTACAGAACAAAGTATTAATTCTTGATTTATTCTGAAATATTGTTATTTTTTATTGTTCCGATAGAATTCCAGCTGTGGCTGTACCATGGCTGTACTAGCATGTTTTTTTTTTTAGGAACCAAGGCACTTCAACAAAAAACTTTATTAACACTTTCAGATCCCTCCCAGTTATTGATGGTAATCTGGCACCTTGTGACAGTTTACTTAATTGTTGGACACACCCTATTTATCTGCAGCTCTCCTGGTTACTTTGTAAGACGGCGAGCTGCTCTAAGGTGACTGAAACCCTGAGACAGCAGGTTGTCCAGATGAAGGCCAAAGGGATGACCCTCTCAGCCATCAGAGAGAGGTTAGATGTTCCAAGTCTGTGATTTCAAGAATATTGAAACTTTACAAGGACACAGATTAATTTAAGTTCCCCAAAAAGGTCAGTCCACGTAAAACAAGTGCATGAGAAGGATGGAGGAGAGGATTATGCAAAGACTTTAGGGGGATTTGGTTCATTGCAGCTGGAACTGCTCACCAGTTCAGTGCTGAACAGGGCAAGGATCTGTCTCTGCACACAGTGTCTCATCTTTTAAGACTTTTTGGACTGAAAGCCCACTTTGCAGGGACCAAACCTCTCATCAGCAGAAAGAATAAGACTTGCCTTTGCTGAGGAGCATGGTGTGTCGAAAGAGGAGAACTGGTCCAAAATGCACGTCGGATGACTTTCGTTCCGCCTTGCATCCGTCTTGACTCTGCTCAACCATCTGGATTCGCTCCATAGGAAAGTGATTTTAGAGTCCACAAAAAATGGCCAGGCCAATCAGGACCAAATCAGGACCCTAAACCCCATAGAGAATCTCTGGAAAATCCTTGCAGACAAAGTAATGTCTAAGAAACCCACTACAGTTACTGAACTGTGGAGGAGACTGAAGAAGAATGGACCAAGATCAAACCAGAGCAGTGTGAGAAACTAGTGATGTCCTGTGGGCTCAGATGTGCTGAAGTCATTCAAAGCTGTGGCCTCTACACTTCCTGTTCATTTTTTGAATCATATAGAAGAAACATTGTTGAAATCTTCTCTCCTGATACAATGGTTAGAATTCACTTGTTTTGATCTTCAGTGTATACCTGGTCCAAACCTCAGCATTACAAAATATCTTATAATGACCTCCAGGTCCTTTGATATGAGTTGATATGATATGGGTTTGGAGTGCGGTTTGGTAGCTGGAGAGGTGCCAAGGCCGGGTGCCCTTGAGCAAGGCGCAGAACCAAGCTGCTCAAGGCGCTTTCCTATAAGGCAGCCCCTTGCTCTGATATATCTCCATACATGAACACATGTGTATGGACCTTTTCAATGGAAGGCAATTGGGTTAAAGGCATGACTAGGATTTTAGAATCCACGTGGAATCAGATAGCATTAAATCCAATTGTTGCATTATGCTTGTTAACACACCTTCTCCTCAGTTAGATAGGTTATCAGTGGATTTGCTCATATACAGTCAATGGAATTGTTGGCCTCTGGCTTCTCCAATTGAGCAATGCACCAGCAGCAGTCACACCTGGCTTTTAAAGGCAATGGGAGATGAGACTCCTATTGTTTTCATGTATGTTACGCCCAAAACAAACCTTTATTTAATTAAGAGACTAAATACAACACCTTTGCCCTTCGCACCTTACACTCAGATTAACTTCTGTCTAACTAGCAAAAGTGGCATCAAACACGCCCTAAATTCACTTTAGACCATGCACGACGGATCGTCTAAATAGGGCCCTCAGTTTCTTTGATCTTGGCCTGGACATTTAATTCCACTCTTGGACTTGACTCAGACTTGTGATCCTGGCTACCTGCAAGGATAATCCAGTGAACAGTGAAATGAAATAAAATAAGAGGACAGGATGATGGAGTTTGGTGCAGCAAACAGACCACATATTGTTTCTTTCGGTGATAAAATTAGCCCAGAAGGAATTATGACTGCGTCTTAAAACTGCATCAATGATGGAGTAGAAGGTACCCCGACTCTCAGACACGCTACTCAGATTTCAATTTAAGCAAGCCTTTTCTACTCAGCTACACAAGCTCAACTCACAGACCAGGGGCCACAATTAGCATCTAGCCACTCTGACCAGGGAGAAAGAGCAAATGGCATCCGCACCTAAGCCTTCCTAAGCTTGGGGAGTCGGGGCACGGAGCAGCCTCAGTGCTCTCCCTCCTACAGTCAAGCATGACCTCTTTAGGTGGTCCACAAACTGGAGATGGATGGTATATTTTAACAGTTATTAGCAATTTTTACCCTCCCTTTCTGAGGTGGGAGTGCCATGGATGACCAGCTGGGTGTATATACAGTAGGCTATAAGAGGTTTCAATGCAAAAACTGGAATATTGGATGGGAGTTATCCATGTCTTGGCTTCACAGTGGTGGCACAAAGCTGGGATCAGTCTGGGTGCCATGTCACCTGGATAATCACATCAACCACTGGCATGGATCCTATGCCAGAGAGACGGACAGCAGACATCATGAGCATTCAGTTTCAAACATCAATGTTGAAAAGAAAGACTTGGAAAATGTCCTTAACGGCCATTGTCTGGAGTTTTTTTTTGTGAAAATTAAGATAATTCAATAAAGTATTTGCTTGTTGGGGTATTCCAACTTTCATATTTCTGTATGTATACAGTATGGTACAGTAATACTGAATAAAATAGTGTTACAAATCATACAACTACATTTCTATCATGTGTATGGGTGAATGTGTGTATGTATTCACATTCCAAAGTGATGCCATCCCCTCGCACCCACCCCTCAAATTCCCTCCCCTAACCCATGCAAATTAGAACTTCACACACGTTGCGGCAAGCTGCCGGGTGCTCTGTGATTTCACACGACCAATTAAGGCCCTCTTGGCAGTTGTGTGAACAGTTTCATTAGAGGAGATAATATTGCAAAGTGAAATGATAAGCAATCATTATGATTAATGCCGAGACATTACATTGCTCGTTAATGAGGTGTAAATGATCTCATTATTTTTTGAAAGAGTACAGATTAGATTAAAGTGGAGTGGACAGCGCTCCTCGGTGTTCAGACAAGTTAGTGTTAATTAGGCCCAATCTCCAGGAGCAAATGAGCCGCAACCCTTTGGTAAACAATTAGGCTTTCATAGCCCCCGGCTAGATGGACAAGGATAGGCAATGGAATGAATAGATCGCTGGAGAGATGGATGTTGTTAAAATCTATGACATGGGTGTGTTAAAATCTGAATCCAATTCATTGTCCTACAGCAACACAAAATTAGGAAAATCATCTTTCTTTTTGTGGTGAAAAGTAGAGTAAAATATTTGAGTTTGATATTGGGCTTTCATTAAATATCAGATATCCAGTTAGTGTTGATATGTTGCAGTTTTCTTCTTGACTACATCATACAAAAAATATGGATAATATGATGCTCTTTCTACTTATCTATAATCTAACTTTACTATGCGACAATAGAAAATGTAGTACTGAACAGGAGTGGATCATTCTTAAAGAGATGCTTACCATGAAGATGTAAGTGAATAATAAAAAGTGAGGCTGATAACTGGTGTAAAATTAAAAACAGTTGGATTACATGCTGCATCATTTCCTGCGACTCCCTTGTGCATAGGCAGGCAGTTTAATTCAAGCACGGGAATGGCGGACTCCGCCACAAACAATAAAAACTAATCTATAGAGAGGTAATTACAGAATAAACATACATTGAATGTGATACATTTATTAAAAATATGGGTTTGATTTTCTTGAAAATCTTAAAGCTTGTAACTTTTAAAGAATTTAATTAGTCTGGCTTTGAGTGGGGAGTTAAGTGTCGGAATGAAACATTAATACAATATATTAGCAGCCTTTTTATAGAAATATTCATGTTGTTCAAAGCCCTTTCATCAAATCTTGCCACTAGTCTGTAAATTATAACGGGATAGAACATAAAAGTGGTAAATATGAGGATCATGTCAGACTGCTACACAGATTTAAGGAGTGATTCCAGGGATTCCACATTTTCAGGCACGGAGGACTTGCAGCTGCTCTCAAGGTAACAGAACGCACACTCTTCAGGTGCTCTACATTACGTTTGGGAATTAAAAGTGAAAAAACAGAGATGCTTTTGAGGTTATTTTCTCTGTATTTGATGGAAACAAAGTTCAAGCTATGTGCGTCAAATGCATTCATTTTCAGTCTTTTTTTATTTATTCAAATTAATCATGACTGAAATTCATCCATCCATCCATCTTCAACCGCTTGTCCCTATCTGGGTTGCAGGGGGCTGGAGCCGATCCCAGCTGACATGGGGCGTGACGCGGGGTACACCCTGGACAGGACGCCAGTCTATCACAGGGCACATAGAGACCAACAGAGAGAGACAACCATTCACACTCACACTCACACCTACGGGCAATTTAGAGTCATCAATTAACCTAAGACCTGCATGTCTTTGGACTGTGGGAGGAAGCTGGAGAACCCGGAGAATATCCACGCAGACACAGGGAGAACATGCAAACTCCACACAGAAGGGCCCCAGCAGGGATTCGAACCAGGAACCCGTGACGGTGCTAACCACCATTTCACCATGCCGCGCAGAATTCATTCATCAAGACCCAATTTATTATGATACTTTAATGAAATCCAGTATTTTGTTGTTGTTTACAATATTGTATAGTCTGTATAATATTTGTTGTTTGTAGATCTCGAGTTGTGTAACAAAAATAATTTCCTCCCGGGGATTATTATAGTATTTCTGATTCTGATTGTTGGTAAACATGAGGGCAAATTGTTCGAAGGTTTAGAGTTTGGTAAGTGTTAAATTTAAAGACAATGTTTTCAATAATAACATTGTTAATTCAAACCATTTTCCAGGAGCACTTTCACAAAGACAAATCTTGATGTCTCAAAGGTTAGAACAGTGCCTCTGTATCTCATCTGAAGACAGACTGGACCAGCCACAGTGGGAAATGTCTGCATCTGACAACATTGATTTTACCATCCTCTCCCTTTGTCTGAAAAGATATGCTTAGATTATGACAAGAAAAGCAATGCTGTAATCCCTCTGCCATAGGAGTTATGTTTTAGAGACATCAGGCCCTTATCGGTGATTGATAACGTTTAACTCAAAAACATATAGAAGCATTAGGAACATCAATATTTTGCCAGCGACTGAAGGTGACCCCTAGTTCCTGTGTTTGCAGTGTGTGCGCGGAGAGCTTTGATGGTAAATTTGTAAGGATGGTTATGTGGGGAGGCTATTATGGATTTGCTATCTTGGCCTGAAGTGTTTGCGGCTGATTATGTGATTAAATCAATAATAATTTCTGTTTGGGCTCCTTTGCTCCTCTGCTTCATCTTCTTTTTCCTGTGTAGTTGAGCGGAACGGTGGGTGGGGACTAGTGTACAGAAATACAAATGCAGGCACACACACACACACACACACACACACACACACACACACACACACACACACACACACACACACACACACACACCATGTATTACACAGCAACTGTGAACAACTGTGCAGCAGATGGCATTATGGGCACATTCCAGGGTCCAACAAGTTTACATGAAGGAATTTATCAGAAAAAGAACATATGAAATCGGAAAATATTCTAAAAAGTCAACCATTTTTAAACACTTTTGTTTAATGAAGAATCGCATAAATGCAAGTAAAGACACCTAGGGCAAATTATTTTCAACAAAAAGCCCACTTAACTAACATTTACCTAAGATTTGTGACCCTCCTGAGAGATGCAGAGCTCAAAATATGACTAAAGAAGATGAGAAGATGCCCATCGTTCTTCTTCTATAGCTCTGGTTCGGTGCTGCCTTATGCCAGCCACTCCTTAGCAACCGCACTCCCCTCTATGGTTCTGCCAGGTTTGTTGTTATGTCTAGACTGCAGGAAATGCAACATTACATTTGTTTACAACCAACAGGAACTAGAACCAGAAGCTGTTACGTGATTAAAGAGTGCTACACACAGAGAGTATGTGTGTGGCTCAACCCCCTGGGTTTGGCAACGATCAGCTCGATATAGGCGAACCAAAATGGAGAAAGAGATGAGAACTGCTGTCCGTATCAGTTAGATGAACGGATTGACTTGATTCAATGCAGCACTCTCACTAAGATTCCAGGTACTGCAAGTAAGTTAGAAGGAGCCATGTTTAGGTTTGTTTTGGACATACAGTATTTATGTTGGTGGTTATTTGAGCATCTGACTAAGTATAATATGCATTTAGTGTGTCTTTGGCTGTGTGTTTGTGTGATTGTGTGCAGCTGAGTTAACTCACAATCCCTCAGCAGCCTCTTAAATCTATACCCAATAAAAATCAGCGCCGTCTTGAAAAACAAAACCCAAGGAAACATCTGTAAAACATCGATTTTGCAGATTGCAAACCAACTGCATGGCTAATGAGAAAAGAAATCATTTTTGATTAATTAACCTAAAAATTGGAGAATCTAAGCTGCCACCAGGGAGATGACACAAGTGCTGCAGGCCTGATCACACAGGAGGAGGATATACTGTAGAGCTGTTTCCTGCTCCAGCTCACTTGGGGAGCAAGAGGGACAGGCTTCGGGTAAGCTGGTAGTTGAAGTATGGCACCCATTACTGAGCCAAAATCAAGACGAGTCTTTGTGCCCATTTATCCATGAGGGGAACAAATGTTGCTAAGCTGCACGCATAGGTGGTATTTATTGCTTTTACAGGTCTGTTTCATTCTGTCTGTTCACATTCATGTGTTTTAGGGGTTTGTTCATCAAAATTACACACACACACACACATTTTATTTGAAAATGTTATTTCTGCAGACACCCTATATACAATTGAGGTGGGTGGAGTTTTTTGTGGTGCTTAAAGTATTAAAAAATGACAAAAAAGAAAATAATGACATTCCCTAAATTGTGTCTTCTTTACTTAGTCTTAAATATTTCCAATGCACCATAAATAGAATTTCACTTAGCTTCATCGTATCAGGGCTATTTAAACCAAACTCAGCTAAATAGATAGTTACTAACTACAACAAAAGGTGCCCAACTCATTTTGTTGATGAGCCTTTAAAAACTAAGCAATTTCTAAAAAAACAAAAGTAATTTGTCAAGTTTAGAGGCCTTTAGATGCTTCTTTTTTTTCCTCCTCTTCGGGTAAACTGACCCTTTAAATATTGTAACTGCTTTTTCCAAGTACATTAATGTTAAACTAGTGTTAAAACAACCAGGTGATAGTTAAAAATAAATAATAAAACTGCTTCTGTATTACAGTGTAAAACAGTGTACATACTACTCCTTTTAATGTCACATGCAAGTCTTAGCAACTAAATGTGGTAAAAAAATCTGTAAAAAAATCTATGCACATTAACTAAAGATAAAGATAGAAGATATAATATAAAATAAAAGTTGTTAATGTATGTCTTAAAAAGCTCATTTTGATTTTTTTGATGTCACCAAAATGTTCGTTAATTATTCTAAGACATTGAAACTATTGTTCTACATGTAGCCCAGTGAGATAACAGCTATAAAACCTCTGACCTCTTCAGCTCGTATCCCAAGACGGGAAATGGCCAGCTGGGACTTATGGGAATTATCAATAGGTTTTGAAGTTTGTTTTTAACCAATAAAAATACATAGCTCCAGCTATTCATTGTACAACAAACACCAAGGCGTGCAGTTTGAACAAAAACACATACACTTATGCTCAAGAGCTCTATTATGCTCACACACACACACAGACAGAAGTAGAGAGGGGGGGGTAGCCAATTTTTCTCCACTCACAACACAGCTGGTTCTCCAAGGTCAATAAGAAACTTGGAGTGTTTATTTGTTCATGTGTTTTATTTGCTTGCTAATACAGCTGAGGCTCTGATTTGACAAATCTTGAAAAGAATCATAGTGCTTTCACGTCTAAAGAGCGTGGGAAATTTCCATTCACCCGGGACGTTTTTCTCTCGTTTTCTCACTCTTTTCATTCTATTCGTTTTTAATAATTCATTACCATCCAGACCATTTACATGGTACCTTCAATTTCCTTTTTTCCACTAAGGAAACATAATGGCTGTACCCTAGCAGCGGTGATGCAGTAACAGCCTCCTACCCTCTGATGGCTAGACAGTAGGCCATTGTAAAGCTGAATCACCATGAATTTATAGCCATAGTCCTGGGTTCCCAGAATGCAATGTCACTCTGTCACACCATCATCAATCTGCTGTCTCTGGCCAAAGATGAAGAGCGAAAAAATCACTGCTGAAAAGTAGCACAGAGTGATACTTCTGTATGCATGATCTCGTTTTTTATCAGCTGCCTGTCTGTCATAGGTAAAATGTGTGCACACAAAGACCTCCATTTACTCAAGACAGTCTGAGTGCAGCCACATCAGACATCATCTACTAGTTCCAGATTGCACAATTAAAAGGGGCTGGTTGAGTGCCAAATACAGCCATTGTAGCAAATGAATACACCTTTAATGCCAAAGCTTTTCCAAAACATTTAATCTTCATTAAGCTATCAAACCTGGAGCCCTGCAGCCCCTTTAACACATGGATATTCACTAATTGCAACAATCTTTAATATGGAGAATATATAGATAATTCTACAAATGTATAATAATCCAAATGTTGTAAGATTTGACATAATTAAATTAAGTAAAGTAGTGGTTTCTCTGCTGTAGATGAAATCCTTCTTTACGCTGTTAACTGCTATTTTTTACTGAAAACACACTCAACAACCACAACAACAGTGTGCTGACTGGTACTGTGGACTCCGTGGTCATGCACTTTTACCTTTCAGAGTCATTTCCAATGATCTACACACACAGATATTAAACATCATAAATCAGCATCAAAAAGGACGTCTGAGAGATTATGTGTCTTTTTGAAAAGAATAAAAGAGAAAGAAACCTAAATCCTCATGATTAATGTGCTCTGAACCCCCTCATAGCCATGGTAACCAGGGCAGTTTGCCATGCCATTTAGAGGATCCCAGCCCTGACATAAGAGTAGGAATTTCTTTATTTTAAATCTCTCACTGATGCATCTCCTTAGTTCAAAACAGTTAAAGTCTTGAATAGTTCAGAGTCTCCACTCCGTTTCAAGCAGGAAACAAAAGCTGTTGCATAACATGATAACTCAATGAACAGAAAACATTTTAAATACATCACCTTTCATACCTGCTCTCTTATATACCACACTTGTCCCTGTCCTTGGATACTTTTTGAAAATGTATCAAAGCACAATCAATTGAAAGGCCGTCGCAATATATGAATCATAATCTTGTGTAAGAGAAGAAAATAAGTATTGGATCTGACACCAGTAATTCTTCTTAATAATAACATGAATGGACAGACTGAAACATGGCATTCCTGAGCTGAGGTTTTAGTGGGGAATTTATAAAAGTGGACAGACTAAGAGGCTTTTCACTACAGGAAAATGCTTTTGTAATATAGGTCAAATATTGACATGCAGATGGGCAAAATACTTCTATTTTTTTGTAAACCTAATTTCCCCATCAATAAAGGGTTCAATCAAGTTGAATCTAGTTTTACAAAATGAGTTTTCTCGTATACTAAATGAATGTTTTATTGATTGTCAGGGATCTTGTATTTCCGGTAAGATAGTGTACACTGATAATAGACTTCCTTACCAATAGTCATGCTTAACCAAATAAAAGCGTTAATAAATAAATTAAATACTTTGAGGTGAATCCAGAATATTTAGAGCAGTAGTATTTTTCTTTCTTTATACACCCAATGAAACTGAATATTTATGCTCTTCAAATATATGCTTTCAGGTAAATAGGAGGACATATACACCCAATAAAGTAGGGCATAGTGCTTTAGATGTACATAAAATAGAATGGAGAAGGGAATTACAGGATGTGGAGGC
Source organism: Echiichthys vipera (assembly GCF_963691815.1). Lineage (NCBI taxonomy): Eukaryota > Metazoa > Chordata > Actinopteri > Perciformes > Trachinidae > Echiichthys > Echiichthys vipera. Next base: position 27,122,216 of record NC_139833.1, read on the forward strand.
GTAGTAAATGAGAAGTATGGATGTAAAAAAAGAGAGAGGAACTGTGGCAGAGCTGCAATTATAAGTTTGTTGTGATGCCTCCGATCTGTCAGCTACCTGATGTGTGCGTCCTTTAATTTACTATGTCAATAACAGTACTGTGGAAACCTAGCCAGCATGATAGATGGAGGCGTTTTACATGGACCTCCATCCAAAGTGCCAATATTGAAATACGAAGGGGGGGAAGGTAAAGTTTATAAAAAGTACCTTTTCTAAATCCCCTTACATGTCTTTACTGCTTTATGTAGCAGTTGTTTCTTTTCATTCTTGTGGATGCTGGTGTGCACTTTGAGCCCTTTTCCAATTATGAGGCATCAACATTCTCCTCAAGTAATTAGTTGCCACACTCAAGGGTGGATGTAAATGTGGTTTGTTTTGTGCTGTACCTGCATAATTCTGTAGTTTGGGCGAAACACATTCAAATTGAAGATCAATCTGAAAACTTGAGCTTTAAAGTGCTAAATCCACACGTTTCTTTGCCAATGACAAATTAGGCAAGAAAGGTGCAAAGGAAAAGTCATTCATTCATAAATGGGAAAATGTTCTTTCAGCTAAGAACTGCTGAAAGTCACAAGTTACATTTTGTAAATAGCAACAGAAAATGAACATTAAATAGACTGAAATTTGCCATGACAGAAAACAACCTGAAAAGTCTGATTTACCTTTGTTACAGCCAAGGACTTGGCTGTTGTCTTAGACAAAAGGTCTTGACAGGAGGCCACCAAGTTCAATTAAGCGAAGAGTGGAGAGGTGAGCATTGATTTAGAAGACAGTATTTCAAACAGCACCCCAGAGTACAGGGCAAGGCCCTCACACTGATGACACTAATTCTTCTGGGAAAATTCATGTTAGTTGGTGTCTAGACATTTTATTACTTGGCCAGAGCTCCAAAGAATGGCTCCATTTTGAAGAATCAGGTGCCTACTTAAGGGGATAAAAGTTCTGGAAAATTGACATATCTTAATCACACCAGCCTTCTTTCTGGATTCCGTCAATTTCTTCTAACTGATAATCAGAGATACCCATCACTTTGTAAACTGATAAATTAAAGGCAAAGTCCTAAAATAATACTAGATTACAGGCAACCTACTTGCATTATCAACATAGTCAACACATCTGCAGGCAGACATCTGACACACACTACTGCACACATACAGTCACTGCTCATATAGCCAGTGTTGGGAAAGTTCACTTTCTACATGAACTAGTTCAAAGTTCAGTTCACAAATATTAAAATTAACTAGTTCAGTTCATAGTTCATAATTCAAAATTATGAACTAGTTCATAGTTCTTTTTTTCAATATGTTGCTGCAAGCTATTATTTTTGTTTAATTATTGCAACAGCCCATACAGAACCACAGTCAGCAATTATTTTAATAGTTTTAACATATAACTGATGGCACCTTTTTGGATAAACTTCATTAAGTTTATGAAAGCTGGGCTTTCCACTTTACTCAAAGGCTGCAGGTCGCCGACGATTTCCTGCCCCACCAGGTCGTCCAGCAGCGGCAGGGAGATGACAGCGGAGCTGCTAATGTATACAGGAAATGGGATTTGGGTCGAGGATCTGTCTTCACTGTCTTTTGATTTTTTATTTGCTTGCCCCATACCTTGAAATGCCGGGTTCTTCAGTTCAATGTGCCGTTTCAGGTTTGCTGTGGATGTGACTGAAGTGCAGATTTTCTTTTTGAAAGCCAGTGGGCAAAGTTTGCACAGAAGTGTAAGGTTTTTCCTATCCTCACCAAACTTGTCATAAAACTTGTTTAAATGATTAAACGACGGCGTGTTTTAGCCTGGGTTTGGCCTGGAAGGCTGTATAGAAATCTAGCGCCCTACTGAACGAAGTTAAACTGAGAGAGCGTGTCGTTCAAAGACACGAGAATGAACACGTTCACAGTAACATCCATCAGGCAGAATACAGTATGTTCAGTTCACGTTCGCCCAAAATATGAACAAGTACATGAACTCTCATTCAGTGAACCAGTTCAGGCACAACCCTGCATATAGCCACAAAAAGTAATGCTCTATAATGTGTATTCATAGAGAGGAGGGTGGGGGTGGTGGATGGATCCCAAAGCACGGGACTTACCCAGGGTACCGGTGTTCCTGTCCCAGAAGTCCTAAGCCGAACCACAACCTTTTTCAAATCTTCAGCAAGTCGCATTACATGGAACGCCATATTTTGCAAGACATCATACGAGCCTGAGGCAAGGAGGCATAAACAAGAGAAGAGAAGACTACTAGAGGATCACCAACATCAACATGTCCATGATTATAGTCAGGTTTCTATCTAAAAGTAATGCAATTTTTAAAAAGAGACACTGCAAAGAAAATGCAAATGAACGCATGTTGGGATCCACCACCATTATGCAAAGGAGTTGAGCACATCAAGATAAACTGATGGTGGCGCTAATTCCCCAGTCATGTGCCATGAAACCATTGCAGCTGGCATAATTAAAAAAGTCCCAGTCAAACCTCCAAAGAGTTGCACTCAGTATTCAGAACTTTAATATAGCAGCAAACAACTATTATATATGTAGAGATATAGTAAAGTAATGGCGTCAGGAGCAGAGAATGAGGTCACACTCCCTTTGTGTGTGTCTTTTAATCCCAGTTTCTCTGTTTGATATGTGTAAATGTTAGTATGTATGTTGGTATTTGAGATATTGGGGTGAGAGCCGTGTCGAACCAATCCCCTTTTTTCCAGTATTTAAGTAGAGCACCTTTAAATAAAAGAAAACTGTAAAAAAACATGATGAAATTATGGCGCTTCTGTTTGTTCGCCTGCTGCCATTATTAATGTCTCTCTCCAGTGGAGTAAAAAACTTACATAACAAATAAGTCACATGCTCCACATACATCATGATTTATTCTGTTTCTATAGTTCTTTGTTGCATTAAGTGATTTACTGATATATTGTACTTACTTAAGTCCAGAATGAGACTTCAGTGTATTGCATAGATACATTCTTGTTACTGTTGTACTACTTTACATAACAGTTTTATAATTTAACATAAAACAAAACACCTCTTAATGAGTTGTCAATAATTACATACAGCAAAGATATTCATACTATAAGCTGTATCAGTGCTTTGTCACAGCTGAGGGCTTGGAACAAAATACATTTATTTAAGAAAAAATCAGGGTTTGCTTTAAACAGAGAAACTAACACACTAAATGCATTTGGTATAATTTAATTTGTATATACAAAGAAAAATATTTCAAAAGACACACACACACACACACACACACACAAACACACACAGACATACTCAAGTTGATTAGAAGGGCTCCAGTGAGTGTGTGTGTGTGTGTGTGTGTGTGTGTGTGTCACATTTTAGTGGAAAATCACAGCTCTTTCAACAATTCCTCAGTCGGAATCCCATTCTAAAGTGGATTTTATCAGCAAATCACAATTATTTTGTTCATGCTCTGTTTTAATGGGCACCCCTGCTGGGCTGAAGAAGACACTTCTCTATTCATAAATGTATAACTGCTGGGGAATCATTAACTTATTGTTAGTGGTGCGACTGATGGCTTATTGACATGACAACATTCAACCAGCACTTTTGTCTTTGAGCCGTACATCCATATCACTGGAAACAATGTCATTTACCCCATTTTCACCACTCCCCTCGTGTGTTTGAGCTTAGTGGAAGGCCTTTCAGTAACTGAAAAAAAGTACCCAACAAGAGATAAGTGTGGGCTGGATTTCTGGAAAGACCGAAGAGGTTTTCTTTATGACGAGGAATAAGAAAAACAAAAGCACCAGATGCCACAGTAAATGGGACAGGAGGGTGAGGGTGTGAGATGATGTTTGACAGAAATCACTGTTTGCTGAAAATGTCAGACTACTTCTGTTTGCGTCAAGTTAAGAGAGAAAGGATAAAAGCCTAAACAGTGGCAAAGCAGAGTAGAGACGATAAATTGCCATGTGTGTATTATCTGAGAAGTGAAGAGCTGTCTGATATTTATGGCTGGAGATGCAGGAGAGTCAGACAGTTTGCACAGATGGTGGCCATCCTCGGTCAACATTCAAATAAAAACGGAATGAGCTTCGCTTTCTGTGTCCAGCTATTCCTCTCTCAGTGAATGCAGACACAGATAAAAGAAGGGGGTGTAAAAGTGTTTAAGTAGGCAGAAGTTGTAAAGGAGAAAAAAGCAGAATCGCTATTCACTGCTTGTGCAATCCTTTCTGCCTTGTTGAACTTTATTAAATTCTGTCGTTCTCTCCTTCCTGTCTGGCTGCCTTTGTCAGCTTCTTCTCATGCCTAACTCTGATGTTTTTAAAACATTTTTTACAGTAGTGTTGTGGAGGGCATTCAGGCTGAAAGAATGTGTTGATAATCATACCACAGTGTACCAATAAGAGTCCCACTGAGATGAATCACCGTCACAAATCTGCAGTGGGGTACATAAAAGTTATTGTTCACAAAATGTCTACGTTAGTGAGAGTTTCTATATCCTTAAATGTGCCAAGGGCTGTGTTTACACTGCAGGTCAACATGCTGGAGTGTGGATCTCTACTTATATCAGATTTTTAAGAGAGTTTCTTCATACTGTGCCTTATATCAAATTAATTCACAACAGTGTTAAAAAGATGGGCCACAATAATAATGAAACTGTTGTTTTAATTGCTGTTTACTTGTTTTCATTCTGTTTCTGGTAGATGGCACCAGACTTTGATTCAATTAACAATAATAATGAAGTAAATTATATATCACTTTGTATCATTCATGCCATCATCATTCATTCATCTTCAACTGCTTGTCCTGCTTGGGGGGGCTGAAGCAGATCCCAGCTGAAGCAGATCCCAGCTGATATGGGGCGTGAGGCGAGGTGCACCCTGGACAGGACGCCAGTCTATCTCAGGGCACAGAGAGACAGATAACCATTCACACCTAAGGGCACTGTTTAGAGTCATCAATTAACCCAACACATACATGTTTGGACTGTGGGAGGAAGCCAGAGAACCCGGAGAGAACATGCAAGGGCCACACAGAAGGGCCCTAGCCGGGATTCGAACCAGAAAACCTCTCGCTGTGAGGCAACAATGCTAACCACCATTCCACTGTGTTGCACTCATGCCATGACGCTAAATTTTAGTACATGCTACACAAAAAGTTTAAAGTGAAGAGTTCAGGTTGTTGTCATCCATTTTTCATACATATAGCAAAGGTAATAATGCACAGTAAAATGTGCAGTCACGGTTTGGTTTAGTATGTCTGGGAGATGAAAAACCGACCCCTGCAATGGTCCTATGCATAGTGCCCATCTACCGATTGCTCTAAGACTGCCCCTAAAATGGCGGCAAAAAAAAAAGAACTGCTGTGTGTACATTTCATTGACTAAATAGGCTATAGAAAGCCTTCATCTTTTGTTCAGAATCAGCTCCTTATCACAGGCAACTAGCGCAACTTCCTTCTCATTCATCCCCACAGCTCCACAGCTCTTTACACAGTCGGACGCTCAGCTTCTACTGACTTCAGTGGGGAAGCGTAGAGCGGGTTGTTCCACTGCAGCCAAACTAGATGCTCATTGGATAAATGCTGGGCTTTCGGACGCTCAGCGTCTCTGGGGGTCTATGGAACAGTGGGCTGGCCCGGATGCTCGGCTTCTGCATGATGATTGGATGAGCTGTCTGAGGCGGAATCCATTTTTGATTGACAGCTAAATGAGCGAATCAGCGATCTTAAAGAATAAATATCCACTGGAACATTTTCCAAGTTTTTCATTCCGTTGTTCTGAACTGATCCAGAGACTTTACCGATCCCCAGAGACTTTGTCTTTGTTAAAAACGACTAGCGTTGTGTTTGGCCAGTCTGTTCTGTCACTCTGCGGCTTCTTTCTCCAACAAACAGCGGCAGCTGTGGAGCTTCTCCCCCGTCACAATCATTCACAGGTGGTCACACTTCACAGTAGCCGGGCGCAGCAGCTCCAGCTGGGCCAAGGCTGTTTAAGCAGCCTAGCTCTGCTGCCATTGAGAGGACACTGGTCAAGTCCCTGGAAAAGACGCCTGGTTGGTACGACGAGGTCACAGATAATTTTCTTGAAAAGAAACGAAGGGTAGAATTAACATATAAATAAACAAACACATTTATGATTTAGGCCGGAAAAATGAGCTTCCCCTCTTTTAAAGACTAGCAGCTGCTACTGGACCAAACCTACCTCCTGAAGCAGAGACTGGCTGTCTTATACTACTGTACATCTCCTGCTTTCAATATGTGGAATACACACAAAAGAAATATGTGAAATACACATAAATTACAGTGTATTGCTTTCTTCAGATACAAAACTGTTGGATACACGTGGAATAAATAAGTGTGAAATGCCCAAATTACTTCACATTACTTTTCATTGTTATATGTACAAAAAAAATGAATACAGCCTGATTAAATACAGGGGAAATAGTATAACCCAGTGAATCTCTACTTAAGGATACAGGTCGGGGTGGTAAATGAGTCCCAAAACACAATACTTTAACTGGGGTAAGGCCCTTTTTCGGGTTACTGATGTGCATGTAAACACACTGATAACTTACTCAACTTACAGCAAATATGTTACATACTTATTTTAACCAAAACGACTATATTTTTTCAACCTCACCAAGTAGTTTTGTTTCAGTTAGTGAGCCGGTCGCTGTTCTCTCCATCCCTATGTTGTTTTGGAACAAGCAACCTATTCTGTCATTTAGGTATGAGGCTACATGTTTCCTTTATTACCATTTTACCAAAACAAGTATCTTTCATTAACCAAAGTGTCTAAACCTAACCCCATGTAAGACTGAGGATGTGTATATCGCTCTCTGATTTCACAGAATCCACCCTCATCACCTCTTCTTACATCTCATATCGTGGGACGTAGCACTTTCTTCACTGGAAAATACGTTGCCAATAAAAAATACTTGATGCAGCACTTACATTTCTGTCAAAACATATCTGACAAAACAAATTAGTAGAATATGAAGTTACTTTTTTGGAAAAGGGGTTGGACACTTTCATATAATGATTCCAAAAAAGACACATTGGAATCTCCAAGGTTTCTTATAGATTTGTATGCTAAGAAATATTAGAATAATTTGTAGTGAGTTAAATTACGATGTTGTCCAGGATACCTGTGTGAATCACTGCAGCTGCTCTGCCATTTTTCTTTATTTTTTCTAACGGCCAAACTACATAGGCTGTGTACTCTGCGCGTCACAGCTGGATGTCTGCAGCTGAGAACTCATTTTATCCAATTAATGAAGCTACATGGGCAAGGGAAGCCTGCCTCTAGTTTTACATCTATTCTTGTCCCTCTGTGCGCAGCTACACAGTCCTCCAACAGGTAAAAAAGACATAGAACTAAGTAAAAAAGTACAATCTGTTAAAAAATGAATAAGATACATACCTCATTGCACCAGATGGCAATGGGAGGCAGCACAGCATCCAAAGAACCAACTGCATTACCACTCAATGGCACACAGTGAAGTTGGCAGCAGTCACACACTACTGAGTCTGTGTAGCAGGTAAAAAACCCAGGTAGTTTGGCTGTAAGAGACAAGTTCGGTCTTGAAGTATGTTTGAAGTCTGGCCATTCATTACAGCAGCTATGAAAGCCAAGCTAATGGATATGGAAGTCCAATCAATTGGCCAGGAAAGGGAGATTAGGGAGGGATGAGTCACCATGTTCCTCCTTCTTGACAACCATGTCATGCCTTGCGGCCTCTCCAGAGACATCGCTGATTGATGCCTATCTTTCATCAGTCCAGCTTTAATCTGACATTCCACATGCTTTATATCAGCAGAAAATCTATATCACATCAACCTCTCTTTCCCTGTCCCCCACCTGTGGAGCAGAATATACTTTTGCTTTTGTAAAAAGAAAAAAAGAAAAAGACAAAGCTGACAGTAGTGAGAGGCACATCTTTATCGATTGATCCCATTCTAAAAATACAGAATTGAAAAGATAGAGAGGAGATGAAGATGGAGGGTAAGAAAAGGCTGTTCCGTAAAACAAACAGTGATTGTGAAGTGACATTCTGGGACGAAGTGGCAGGCGCTCTCCTGGTGCTGGCCAACAAACAAACAGAGGAGCTAGACAAAGTGCGATCACTGACCTTTGTTCAAAGAAGCCATCTAATCTGTTTCCACTTTACTTAATTAGAAAAAGCAGAGGGATTTTTAATGTGCACAGTGTTAATGGGAAACAGCTCACAGGTGCTAATTAAAAAGAAAAAAAATAACTGGTCTCTCTGGTAACTTCGAGTCCATTAATCTATATATTTATCCATCACAAAGTTAACATAAAAGTACTCATTAATAATAAAACTGTTGTGTACACACGTATGAGCCATGAATTACAGGGCCTGGCCTTTTTCAAACCTGGAGCTCTGTAATATAAGCTCTTTCTCCATGGCTGATGGCTTTTCCCCACTGAAGGCTACAGCTTTATTCAGACAGTGATTAACCACTGCTTTAAAGGTTTGACAGCATGTGTGCCCTTGAGGTGGCAAATACATCCATTTCCTCTTTCACTTTTACTGTTAAAAGGAGCTGGCACTGAGATGCCAAAACAGTGTTTCATGTCATCTAATCCAGTAAACGTTTGATGGATGGCAGAAGGTGGACAACTTTCAAATCAACTAAAAAATCCTGAAAATTGCATAAACCTATATCTGTCTTACGTTATATATAAAAAACTGTTTTTTAACAGTATGAACTGGAAGTTTTAAAGGAAAAGTTTGAACATGTATGTGCATGTGCACATATAATTTAAAAGTGTGTTTATATGATAGGGTAGTCTGCTACTGTATGTTTTAGAGTCAAACACTGTACCTTTTGCTCCACAATACTTTTATCTGACAGCTATAAAGGATTTTTAAAAGTCTGCAATAACCAGTGTTGTAATGTAACAAAGTAAAATTACTTTGTTACTGTACTTAAAGTGTAATTCCAGCATAAAAGCACCCCGTGGTCTTTTTCGGCATGGATATACATCAAATAAACCATTGAGACAGATGTTTTTTGTTGATCAACTACTAACAGAGGAATACCGGAGAGACACTAACAGCCAGACATGGCTAACACTGATTAGCTCTGGCTGGAGCACTGAACCATCCGAAACGCTATTTTTAACCACTTATATTTCTCAAAATAGCACCAAACCTCGGCAGTAACATCATCCCTACACATAAAATGAAGCACCAACGTACAAGTCAAGTACTGTCTGCACTGGAGTTCAGTTCAATACTTTCCTCTTTTAACTGAACTCCAGTGCATTCGGTAATCGGCTTGTATGGACTGCCTGCCAATATGGATGTAGAAGGCTTGTATCATTGCAAAACAGTCTTTTTTAATAAACCCCAGGTTCGCTAACCGGGGTAGTTTAGTTTTAATAAATAATATAATAAATAAATAAGGCTCTGAAATACTTCAAATTATACCAAATACACAAAATGAAATCACATAATCTGACCACAAATTGCTGGGCATCATTGTGACATAGTGACGAAATAAAGTTATATATATATATATATATATATAAATTGTTTATTTACTTTGACTTCCAATACTTAAGTACATTTAATATCAAGGGCCATCAAATAATACTTTTGTGTGTAAAGGCCCTGAAAACTTTTTTCTTAATCAGCTTTGAAGTATGATTAATGGACTTGATATGACAGATCTATTTTGTTATGTATATATTTTTATTTTTGAATCAGGATTTGAAATAGTTTGTGGGTTATTTGGTCGGCTGTCGATCACATCTGGTTGAACCAACTCCATACAGTCTGAATACAGCGGATAAATAATACTTACAGATGCCTTTTAATTATTTATTCATGAACATTTAATATTACAGATGAATTATTTAAAAAATATATTTTTAAATTTAAAACTTTGAATGTAGGACTTCTGTTGCTTTTACTAATTTGAAGCATCAGAATACTTCTTCCACCACTGTAGCCTAAGGAGTACAGCTCCTTAAAATATATGTCAAAGTGTTTAAATGTACTTCACTGTTTTAATATTCACAACAAGAAGATAGTCTGACACAATGACCCACAACTTTTGCTTCATACGTGATGTAGGACCCAGTAGCGGATGAGCTCAACACCCTGCTATGTGCCCTTAACCACATTAAAGCCCCTCTTGCATGGGCAGTGTGTGGTCTGCCTCTCGGGGACGGCAGGGGATGCAGGAAACAAATTAGATTTCTTGACCTTGGCCCAAGTTTCCCTTCAACCCTTCACCCCTCCTCCTCCCTTCCCTTCATCTGACCACTTCAAGGGTCAGCTGTATGACAACATGCCTCTGTTGTCCTCCACAGTGGGGATATATCCAGAGGAGAAGCTCATATAGGCCTGACATGCATTGTGGGAAATGAGGTTTAGGAGTTCAGTTTATATATGAGGTCAACTGGATGTGGTCAAAATGATTACCAGTCGTGCTTATGATGCAGAGCAAAAGAAAAATTTGAAGCAGGGAATACAGGCAGGGTATAACAAGAGATGTATCATGTCTTTTGGCTATCTGCAGTCTGAGCAAAATGAAACAAACGTAAGGCGCTAAATGAAGACAGCTAAGTTTCAGCATGGGATTAAACAATTGAATCACTGCGGAAGAAACATTTCCTAACAACATGCACACAGTCTTTTCAACCCTCAGTCTCAAGGTCAAGACTGATGACAGACACACACACACACACACACACACACACAGACACACACACACACACCATGAGAGGTAGCTTTTTCTAACATGTTAATAAGTTTAAAAGCTCAAAAGGAATGCAATTTTCACTGCCATGTCTTCCTCTACCCGAGCCCAAAATAAGAGACCTTTGGCTATTGAAGTAAAAAGAATCCTTTCAGTGATAGATATTGGATTGTAACACCAACAGGCAAATCTAATTCTCCCAGTTCCCGCGAAAGCACGTCTATGTGCATCAGTGTTCAGCCTGAGAACAAAAATAACCTGGGGTGTCCAGGGGAGGCAGGTAGCAGACACTATATTAATGCTCATGCTTTTCATTGATCTATGAGGACTCCTTAATCTCATGGGCAGCTTCCTCCTACATATATTTCATAATGTGATACATTGTGCATCAATAACACTGGTAAGGCCCTATGCTTTCTCATGCTGGCTCACAGCATTTATTGATCCCGGAGTGAAGTAAACATGTCTTTAACACATGGGCATGTCACTCCTCGCAGATATAACAAAATTGTCAAGCCACGGTCCCTGTTATCACACATGACGGGGATCAATAGTTAACATGACAAGATATCATCTGCAAAGTTAATAACTGTCTAGATGGAAAATGGGGAGGTTAAAAAAGGCATTTCTGTGTAGTTAAAGGAAAGCAAACACATGCTTGAGACTCATTTATTGCTCAACTCCTTAAACTCTCTGCACTGGAGATTATTTATTTGCTGCGTGATTCAACCAGTGTTCTGGGAATAGATGACAAGAAATACATACAGTAAAGTGACTCAGGGGTACGGTTTTGGCAGGGTACCAAATTGACCATATCCTTATGACTAAATGGGAGCATAAGCCAGAGCAATTTACCCAGCTTTTTCTGCAGGCAGTCATGTAAAAAAATGTTATAGATGTGAGTTTTGAGTAATGTTCTGGCTGTATGTGTTTTCAACAGCCACAGCTGTTGGATCCTTTTTTTTAATGTTAGAAAGGAAGTTTATTAAATTCAAGTAATATTGACATTTTTTTCCCCATGATAATGAGATGAGACTTGAGACTGATTGTTGTAAGACCTGCCTCTCTTTTCTTTTTTTTTAATAATTATCCATTTGTCTTTGGTGTTTGAGTTTTGGACCTCCTTTTGATTGGTTGTTGCAGCCTGTGACTCGTAAAAAAGATATTCTTGTTTCACGTTGTGAATTTGATGCCTGACAAAGTTATGTGACCACAGTGATCTGTCTGTCATAAACTCAGCGGTGACAGTGTGCAGGAATTCAACCTTTCCCAGGTGTGCATTAGAAAACACCTCGGAAATATAAAAAACATTAAAAAGAATTTGCCCTTAAGAAAGATAACTAAAACTCTCAGCTGAATCCAGGAATAGGACATTTACCTGTTAAATAAAAAACATACCCAATAATGAAATGACGAGCTGATATCACACAGCTAGATCAGCCCAGTATGTACCCAGACTGAAGAGTGTTAACTGATGGCGGCTAAACGTCTAGTTGCTGATGACAGTGACACAGTGTGTGTGTGTGTGTGTGTGTGTGTGTGTGTGTGTGTGTGTGTGTGTGTGTGTGTGTGTGTGTGTGTGTGTGTGTGTGTGTGTGTGTGCATGTGTGTGTGTGCGTGTGCGTGTACGTGTGTGTGCGTGTGCGTGTGCGTGTGCGTGTGTGTGTGTGTTTGAGTGTGGATTCCTTTAAATTGAGATCACATGGCTAGCAGTCTCAGTCCAGACCGCAGGAAGTGAAAGTGCTACTGCAGCCACAACACAGGTCAGCTCTCAAACACGCTTTTCCGCTGTACAGCGCAATAACTCTTCTCATTTGACTCACAAAGCTGCAGGAGATATTTGAAGACCAAGGCCAGAGGATGAGCCCAAGTTTTAATGCTGTAACAGGACGACGAGGAATTAGAAAGTGTCAAGATGCACTTTTAGATCAAGATCCAGCGTGAGGAATGGCAAGAAGCAAGAGGAGTTTCCTGGAATAACCAGCAGTTATAATAAGAGAAGATAGGATATGAATGCATGAAGAAAAATAGTAAAAACTATTATACTATTATAAATAAAATACATACAAATAATATTTCAACTGTTTTAAGCACTTTGTTAATAATCATGCTTTTAGTGATGAAATGCAAATAGGAAATCTGTGCTTCTGCAACAAAGTGAGATGATTTTAACTGATGTTGATATGAAAGTATTATCAATATCAGCCTTTGTTAAAACAAAAAGTTAAGTTTGTCATGAACCGTTGAGCATGTTTCTGTTAAAAAATACTAAGAGACTGACACTGTGCTCACTGTTCTGCAGTTAATGAGCTGAACATTGGAAGTGGGGGTATAAAGGGACACACTACAGGTTACTCAGATTTTATTTCGTCATTGTGTCTGACATCAAAGGGGGGAGAGAAGGGCAAAACACGAGGTTCGACAAAGACATTGGCAGATGTGGAAGTGTGAAAAATAAAACGAAAGGGGGATAGCTATTTGTGTGCAACGAGAAAAAGACGTTAAAAAACAGCCTCGCACTGAGACAGTTGCTCTAAATGAAATACCTGGAGATTGCATGTTGCTTTGTATTTGCAGGGGTATTCAATTTTAATTAGGGTTTTGGAGACATCTTTTATCAGACTGTCACTAATCTCTCTCTCTCCCCCTCCCCCCACCCCAACACACCCACACACACACACACACACTCCCCCTCTTATCCCAACTTTCAGAAATGCAAATGCACAGCCACAAGAAGAAATAAAAAAAATGAAGAAATAAAAAAGATTTATGGAATAGTACAATAATTTGTCTGATACACACATTATCAAAAAGTAATGAATTGGGGACAAACCATCGTCTATTTCATTTTGAAGAAAACAACCATTACCTCTACTTTTTAATTGCATTTTCTTTGGGGCAAAGGTGATAATTAATTTTGCTCAAGGAGACACACATGAACCCGTAACAAGAATATACATAAAAAAAAGGTAAATAGTATTCATGCCATCAGTCCCAAAATAAACTAACTCCATATTGTGGGACAGGACGGGAGCAAATGATACATAACACTGCACATATGCTGCATTGTTTATGAACAAATACCTGTTTTTCTTCATCTCAATGGAAGTTATTATTTAAAATTGAATGCAGGAGAAAAGGGACAGAAAATATCAACGTACCTAGTGGATTTTTTGTAAATTAAAAGTTGGATGATTACAGTTTTACCTCAGTGTTACCTCATCAGAAACACAAACTTAATCTAACATATTGCCAGAAAAGCATCAGTGCGTTTCATCATACAAGATCAAAGGGTCCTTTCCTCATGTTACTTAATTTAGTATTATGATTAAATTAATACGGCTTCAATAAAAATAAATACATGAGTAAATAAAATGTTCAGGCTTTATCCGAATGACAACAAACTAGTAAAAACAGCTTCAACCCTCACTACAAGGGAGACACCACAGGAGAATAGAAAAAAAGAGAAAACAAGCATTTTTCACCATTAAACTGAAGGTGATTACTCGCATTAAGACAAATATTTTTTTGTATTCTATGTATTCAGAAATGTGATGTCATATGCAAATTATGCATTTTGTAATGAAAAATGTGCTCATTTGAAAACATTTGAAAACATTTTAAAAAAAATTGGATAATGCCAGGTTCAAAATTCTTGTTTAATTTTCTTGACGTATTAGAGTTAAAAAGTTCTTACAAAGGGGGATTTAGGATATCTCTTTTTATCACTCCATGAATCAGAAAACACTGGCAACAGCCTTAAAAAAAATAATTTCTCATCATGTTTTTAGGAATACAGTGCTGTATAAATCAGGTAATGAATGATAGATGAACAAAGCCCTCTGTAAAAGCGTCAGAATAGAGACAGGAATGTAACTGGAAAAGTTTGGTGTACGTAAGTGCTGCTGACGTGGAGGTTTCTGATTCTCTGTGTGTGAAAAGAGAGAAACTCGTTTGGAGAAAAGGGCTTTAGAATGTGAAATTCATACATTTTGCAACACACCACAGGAGAATAGATTAAAAAATGTTCACTAATAGACATCACCATGCAACTTCCCCGATTGATTACATACATTAAGACAATTATCTTTTGTATTACAAGTTTTCTGAAATGTTTATGATAATATGCAAATGAGGCATTATCTCAGGTTATTTTCTGGTGAATTTAAGGTGGGATGTTTTCTTTCCACTGGTCTGAAAGAAGACATGTTCAGGAAGAAAAATAGCCCAAAATCTTAAAATTGACCAAATGGTGTCTTCCCTAAAGCACATACTTTTTCAAAAAAGTGTCAACGTAGCCGTAAAACAAAGACAACTTCCAGCTATAAAATGTCATCTCCCCCCTCCTTTTTTCTATCTGTGTGTGGTGTGGTGGTTAGCCTGTCTCCCTCTCTTCATGCCTGGCCCTCTTCTATTGTTAGTCACCTTGTTTATTGGCTGGAGCAGCCGTGGCGTACTGGACATCATCTGAAACTACAAACGACAGGATGCAATAAGCTGGAGAATAGCAGCAATCTGAGGAAAGTTCTCCATTCACCAGAGCGCCCTAACTCTCTGTCTTCTTATCCTGGGTAGAAAATAAAAAAATCAATACGGGCTCACAGGGCTTGATAAAAGTGCTGGACAGGGAGAGAAGCAACGCTGGATATAGTAAATTAAAGTGATCAAAATTTTCCAGTCGACTCAGCCCACAGCCTACATAAACTAACAACCCTGTCTCCACAACTGTCCATCATCCTCCTCCACCCACCGTCTTCATTCTCTCCTTCAACTTTGTCTCAATATTTCTGTTTCACTGTTTTTCAATGCAACACTTTTTTTCTTTTTCATTTTCAATTGTATGTTATTGAGGTAAACATGTAACATTATTCTTTTTTTCCAGTTTTCATAGTTAAAAGGCATGAAGCATGTGGGAGTTTCACAAAGATTTGCTCGGGAACTGCGTGTGAAATTTCTCCTTGTGAAGGTGCAATAATGACTCTAACACACTCAAGAGTTTTGTGGACAAAAGATAACGATAAAGGATGCTATATGTAGTCAAACTATGACTATGCTTTGATTGAATTTTTGGCTTTCACCTGATCATAGTCATGGTCCTTCTGACGAGGACTCCATTGAATATTTAAGCAAACCTCTTTAGAGATTTTTAAGACAGAAATTATTATAGATTATAGAAATGTTATTTGAGTAAACGTTCTCTTTAATTTTCTCAAAAACAAGACATTGAAATAATTGTATCTAGTCATAGTCAGGATGATCTGATGAACAACATTAAATAGAACATTTCAGCAAACCTCTGAGGGGAGACTATTAATCTAATTTATGACATATTATAAATCAGGATATTTCATTGTGTTACAATATCATTTGAGCTTACTTTCTCTATACAGTAACATTCAGACCCTGTTTATACGTGCATGGTTGTTTTTATTTTATATTTATTATGTTTATCATTTTTTTAAAAACAGAGACATTTCTCTGCGTTTGTGCCCTTCGTTTACACACAAACGGAGAATTCACCTCTGAAAATGATTCTCTATAAAATCTACGGCCAGAGTGGAGATTTTAAAAAACTCTGGTTTTACGTTTGCATGTAAACAGAAAAAAACGGAGATTTCTGAACCCCCCAGAACCTCATAGGTGTGACCTATGGTATGTTTCTGTTCTCATTTGGCTGTGGTGACCATGGATCATTGGCTAACGTGGGCTTGAGCTTCTCTATACACTGCCACCTACAGGTTTGACAAACTCTTGACAGCAAACACTTTTTTTTTTTAAACGGACAGGTGTGCACGATGCTACTTTTTTAAAAAAGAGACGGCGAAATGTCTGTTTATGAAAAATAGCAGCCGTGTGTAACTTCATCAAACTGAAGGCATTATAGCCATAGTCATGGACATTTTCAGTAGAAATCCTATAATGGAAAAAGTTTAAATTAGGTCTCCTCTCCTGTTTTATTTGGTATAGGGACTATGTGAGAGCTCGGTTTTGGTCTCAACCAACTCCTGAGGGGTCTTTTGCTGCCACTACCATCACCAGTTGCTAACTTTGTCCGTCTGATGTTTGGTGCTGGTAGCCAGGATGGCTAGAAGCCTCACTTTCACACCAGATGCTAATAGTGCATCTTATCTTATGTTAAAAACATAAATCCTGTTGCTTCTCATTAATTAGTGTACTGCTGCCTTTCTACCCTCGCCACACCTGAGAGGAAGAAAATGTTGGATTTATTTTTCATTCTACCTTTCGCTCCTTTTATCGTCTGCTATTGCCAGAACATTTGAACTACTGTATAGCTCCCTTGTTACCTCCGCCAAGGAGATCATGTTTTTGTTTTTTTGTCTCTGTCATCAGGATAACAGAGAAAAAAAAAAAAAAAAAAAACTACAGGCACAATTTCCATGAAGCTTGGTGGAAGGGTGTTACATAGGCCTTAGAAGAACACATTGTGTTTGTGGATAAGGCTATGCAAATAATTTTTCACTTTTGTTAAGGTTGCGAGATAGGGCATGGCCTTGGCGAAGGTCTGCACTCTCTGCGAGCCCTTGTAGTCTTTGTGCTACAAAACAAGGGAAAATCTTAATTTTAACCATGCTAAATAATGTCTCTGAATAATAATATAACTGAATATATCATTAATTTGTGAACGTTAGAATGCTATGTTGCATGCTGCCCAGAACAAGTTGAAAGATGATCAGAGCTAAGGCACTGGACTATATGCCTTCACCTGCACTGTTAAAACAGTGTTCAACCACACAAACGTTAATTCAATTACAGTAATGCCAGCAGCAGCTGACTCTGCTAACTCTGCTAACACACACCCCATGCCAACCCTGCACTGGGCCCCCCTTGGCACCTTGTCCACCTAACAGTAAGAAGGGATTAATAGAGATTGGCCAATCCAGTCCAGTCTCCTGGTGTGTGAGCTTTACCACACAGCAGCACTGACAACTGAAATGTGATGGTTGTATTGAGTGGTATAATTTTGATCTGTAGTCTATTCATCTTTTTTCATATGAAGATTATGATGTTGAGGGATGTCAGAAAACTCTACTTTTTACTTCTTTAACATAATTACAGTAGCTGGAGCATCAATAGCATCTAACATGCTGACTAATCACTAAAATTTGTTTTTATTTGGATGATGTGTTAACATATAAGAAATAGGTCACTGGGGCCAATGCCATGCACAACCCCAACTGACAACCAAGCCGCCTAAACTGACCTCCACTGAATGTCTACATGTGTCTTCCTGTTCTGTGCCAATACAGGGATCAGCTCAAAAGAAACACCAACCACTCAGGCAAGCACTCACTGTGGCCTTAGATCCTGTTGACCCGGGTTTGACAGCAGACAGCCTTGGGACGCTTAAATCCAGCCATAACCCTGAGCAACACGCACATGTCCTGTTAGCTCACATCACAGCTTGACTTTCCAGGGACCAGGGACCCGCCGCGACCTTCAGCCAAAAGCCTGCACAGCCCCGTCGGCCTCCTCTTCAAATGGTGTGTAACATATGGTGCAACATAATACTAATGTAGAAAAGCAATAGAACGGGATGAGGTTTCATTAGATGCAAAGGGTTTGTCCGTTTAACATGTCTTGCTAATATGCTAACATTGCTAATATAACTTGCAAACTTTTGACTTGAACTGCTTCATGTGTATCTTTCACATATTCTAATTATGTTGTTCTCTCTACTGACTATAAACTATAACACACACACACACACACACACACACACACACACATACAAGCACACGCACATGCACACACACACACACACACACACACACACACACACATATATATATATATATTATGAATGCATTAGTTTATTCAAGCAGGACAGGAACTGTGAAAAGGTGGAAGTCAACAGATTGCAAGTCAAATGCACTAGTTCAAGGGAGGATTAACACTGTCTTATTTATCTTATGTAAGTCTGTCTGTTTCTATATTTATTTATTTTAATCTCTTTATAAAGGAACAGGATTCCAATCACAAATGCCACTAGAGTCAATCCAATTGAAAAACAGTTGGCAGTCCTGTGTTTAATGCGTAAAACCTTAAGAAAAGATTACAGAGTAGCTTTCACGTGCATATTCGAGATGCAATGACTTAAATGCATCACTCTGAAACTATTTGCCTAAGTGCTACTGTCAAGAGTTGCACAGCAGCCAATTAATTGCAGGTCTTTACTGTATATGCTGCGGAGTAGTTCAGAGAATCAGCCATAAACCAAACAACAATGTATGCTAGAAACCTGTTAACATGCAGGAGTGTCAAGATTAGGATGACAGGATCAAGTGCAAAGCATTGTGAAGCATTTTAAAATGATATTCCAAAGCTTTGTTTGCTTTAATTTTTCTTACTTTTAATCCAACGCATGATGTAAGCCTGTGATCTTCTGTATGCAGGGTTTGCGGCAGGTGCTCCTGAAGCTTAGCTCATCCCTGCAAAGCATGATCGATGAGCACGTTGCCATGTAAACACACACATTCATACCTCCCCTATGCACACACACACACACACACACACACACACACACACACACACACACACACACACACACACACACACACACAAACACCAAGCTTGATTTTGAAGGCTCCTTAATCACAACTAAGCAATTGACTGATCAATGACAGATATGAGGAACAACTGTGGAATGCAAACAAGACAGACCGCATTCTCTTTTATCAGTTTCTTTACTACGGCCCATTTTTATCACAGATTATATTTCTCTCAGTGTTAACAGGCTCCAAGCCCCACAGAGGTATTAATTAAAATCTAAATACTAAATATTGATTGATACGTTATCAGGACATAGCAGTTGGTCCGCAGGCTATTGATCCAGCCTGTGATTTATTATCATATTTAAGAAAAATCATTTTGCGTGATTATACGAGGTAATGGATTTTTAGCGAGGGGTGTAATTCTTTTCTTTTTTTTGTATCACGTTTGTTATGGGGAAGGTGGAGCAGATTTCTCAATTGCATTCGGAGATCACTGATATCCTTGGTACTGCACCCGCTCGAGCCCCCTTCACCTCCCCCCTCTGGGCTATGAGGGCTAAAGCTTGTGTAAGAGAACGATCCCCGCTCTTGTCATTGGGAATAATGGGTATTGGGATTACCTCTTTAATCACAACAAAGATTAACAGATGGTATGAGAACAGTTATTAGCAAACATCTTGCACTCATCAAATCAATAAGATGATTTGTAATCAGGCTGTCGGTGCTAGTGAAAAGGGAGCCGGGGCCGTTCCCAGTGAAAGATCCTGGCAATCAGAGGCTACTGTGTAGCAATTACCTCTCCACAAAATAGGTGCTCTTCCTCCACTGGCTGGCAGTCCTCCAAAACACACGCCAGACTGATAGCAACATAGGGCATTAACACGGCAAAATACAAAACACTGCATGGGTAACCTTGTATTTGATCAGGTGTTAGGTTGCTCCGTGATTTCATTTCGCTTTGTGCCTTTTAATTCGGTGGATCTTGCTGTGTACTTGAGGGAAAAAATCTAAATGTTTACACATGCTGTCTCTCACTACAAAAGGGCGTATAGCTCATTAGTGGGTTACCATAAATAAGTCTGTGTAAGGACAAAGAGGAAAGAGCATAGAAACTATACAGCGAAGGGTTCACTGTGCAAATATTTCTCCGTGGAGACGGAGACAGAGAGAGAAAAAGAAAGGCTGGAGGACTGTAGACATACCAGAGCATCCAGTACTGTAAATGGAGGCATGTCAAATCTGTGTATAGCCAAAGCTAACTAACAGCAACTGGGTTTCTCCATTTTTCAATGATGTGTTACTCACATAACCAATATTAAATTAACAATAACTTTACTATATCCTGGTGCTTCACCGACAAGCACACTATTCATATCCATGTATATATATATATATATATATTTATTCATCTATTTCTGATTCTTTCCAGTGTTTTTGATTAAAGCTGCTCGTCTATTTTATCACTAATTCCACAATAAAAGTCAGAATTGGTCTTTTTCTTTTTAATTTAGGGGCAAAGCAACATCATTTTTACACCAAATCATCTTCAGATACCTGACAAAAGCTATCAGTTTAACTCTAATTGCTGCTCTTAAAGCTTGCAGGCCTTTTGCAATCGACCTCACCTTGTTCGTTTTGTATGCATCTTTGTAGTGGGAACGGTGAGATCAAACTGATGCACTAGAAGATAGTGTTGACTAAAGGAAGCAGTCATTTTAAGAGTAAATGCAGAAACACACATGTCTGACCTTAGTGAGATGTTGCATTTGTTAAAATTTGGCTGGCTGTAAATATCTCAGGAACCTTGTGAATACACAACATTATTGTTCCCCGTCTTCTCTCTTATTCTAGATGGCATCAAGCACTCTCACATGCTCACACAGGCGCACACATATGCCTCCCTGCTTACACACACACTCAAACTACACACACGCGTCTAATAGCAGTCTAATCACTACAAAGGACATGCAGTGGTAGCTCTACATTTATTGTATATCAGCATGCTAACTTTCACTAGCTTTGAATCATGATGCAACATATATGCCCCCTCTCTTGACACACACACACATAAAAAAATACACACACACACAGATCTATCTACACTGTCAGTAAGACAGTTCTGCACTTCCTAGGATTAAGCAAGGCAAATGGTGCCAAAAAAAGGACAGTATGAAGTAACCGATGCTGTTTAAAAATTCAAAGGCCTCTATTGAACAGACAATGTGGCACACATCACTGGGCCCTAGATCCCCCCCACCACAGCAACACACACACTCACACACGCACACACGCACGCACGCACGTGCGCGCGCACACACACACACACACACACACACACCTTCCAACAACGCACATCAGGAATGCTAGCAAATAAAGTGACAGAAGGGATCATCGTGTGTCCACCAACAGTACAGTTAAGCACATTTCACCTGTGTTTGCTTCAGAAAAAACACACACACACACACACACACACACACACACACACACACACACACACACACACACACACACACACACTCTAAGACATACATACATGCACAATCACATAACTGCCAAAAGAGACACACAGGCACCTCTTCCCTCGCACACACACACACACACACACACACACACACACACACACACACACACACACACACACACACACACACACACACACACACACACACACACGCGCGCACACACATAGGCACTTGTCGAGTGGCTAATATCTTTCCAAGGTCAAACCTGACAGGGAATTCCAATGAGATTAAGTGTCATCAGTGTGACTTTAGCCCTGTCCTGCTCATTGTTCTTGGAAATGGCATTACAGCCACAGATGACCAAGGCTTTGAGCAGTAAAACTTCTTCCCTTCCTGTGAGGGCCCAATTTATATGTGAGATATTTGATACAGTGCTTTCAATAATGTTCTTACATATATCTGTTTCTAGGAGGGTTTCAAGAATATTGGTCTGCAGTGTCAGGCTTTTATTAAATATCAGATTACCAACTGACGGTCATTCATGTTTGACTCTCATCACATTCTCTGCCAGAGATTAAGAGGATCATTCTTTATTTAAAATCGTCTAACAATTTCAGCATTTTGGGATTCATTTAGGAGTTTTAGGAACCCAGAGTTGTTTTTATTCTGGATTATTGAAGCTAGAATTGGAGTCTAAATTTGAATGCACTCTATATACAGTAAATATTCTTATTTCCACACTTACTGCATATCATGTTTGCTTTACTCACATAGGCATATCTCTGCATGTTTCCTTTCACATTAGGCAGTGTTTCAGTTTGGGAGATAATTGGAGGGTTTTGTTTGTAGATTCCTTTAGTGAGGCACCAGCGTTGTCATCGTGTCAGCCAGCATTTGGTGCGCTGCCTTTCACACTGAATTTGACACACAGTCCTTTGGTGGCAGCAATGAGCATTTTGTCATCTCCTCTCGAGTGCCAACTCAATGTCCAATTACTGCTAATTTAATTACAGTAGCAGAAGAAATTGGTTGATTCAGTTCATTTCAATTAAGCCTGATTGGACCAGTCAGATCACATTTTACTCATCTCAGGTACAAGCTGTCACATTTTATCTCAGCCCCCCTCATTTGAAGCGAGATGAGCAGGTCATGATATGATAACTGAAAATGTATGGTCTGGTTCACTGGCGTCTCATGTAAAAACTGGTCATGGATCATGCAGATTCAGATTCCTCCTAATCTCTGACTCTGTGATAACTGTAAGAGTATAACACTCCACTTTCAGCGCAGGATCACAGCCAGTTGCCACTCAGTAGAGCCCCAGCTACAATAGTCATTACTTATGCATGATGTCCACAATTATGTATCAAATTGTGTGTGCACGTGTGTGTGTGTTCTACATATCTAACTAATGGATGTGTAACATGGAGCAAAGCTAGAAAACATGTCAGGAAAGAAAAACACACTCTTGTATCGTGTCATTCTGACAACCAGCTGCTATAGTTTCGCTCAGTGTCTAATAATACAACACATACACACACACACACACTTAATGGCTCTCTACTGTATAGTTTAACCACTTCCTTGAAAGATCCTTAAAATAAGACCCAACACTAAGGAGTAACCCAGGTCATCTTAATCTTTATCATAAACAACTCACGGATCCTATTTGAAATGATCAAATAATAGTGACTCTAAGAATATTATAATAAAAAACCTCTATGAGATAATGTCAACAGATGACTTTAAAAGTACTATCTGAACTGAGCAACACTTTACTGTAGAAACTACCCTAACAAATAGCATGCCGCTATAATCATAAAAGAGTGTAATTTTGGACAAAACATCAAGTTCGATAAAAGAGAATAACCAATTATTAGGAATATTACAATAGAATATCACAGAATAAAATTAATGTGATCATTTCAAACTCACTATCAAGTCCTGTTGACACAACACAAGTACATGTAATATATTATTATTAAAGAAGTATTACTGTGATGATAAAGACATATAGATAAGCAATTAATTTAGACTATTGATCTAAATGAATTTGACAATAAAGCTGTAGAAAGTAACATTACGTAATGTAATATTGATGACCACAGACACACATTATGTGAGATGGCCCATTTTAAAGTTTGAAGCTATGCCAATATCTTTAATAATAAGGTCAATAAACCCAATATTAAGTTAGAATCCAGCAGGAATATCAATATAGTGACTTGTCCTCATGGATACTGTTATAAGGGTCATCCAATAGCAGAATACAAGTTACAAGTCGCTTCTGATTGGTGCGGATAGAAGCCTCAGCATTATGCCATAGGCTGCCATAGGCTGCTAAATTAGCCTGCGGTGTGTGTAAATGCGTCTTGGCACCAGTTGCGGCGGCGCAAAGACGTCTGATTGGACGTTGAAGCTTTTCAGGCTGCGCCACTTTAGCGGTCTTATCACATGCTTTACATTCTACAATGCGTCTACAATATCACTTTCTTACATCCGTGTAATTAAATAGCTCTGACTGACGCCTTCTGCTTATTTTACAATGACGCACAGCGACAAAGAAAAAAAAACAACTTAATATACAAAAACCGCGAGCGTCATTTACCTCTTGGTGTCTTCCTCACGGTCCGGCCTCCTTACACTATCCGCAGTGAAAGACAGATACGCTCACGGCAGACTGCAGAGTGAAAGGAAAGGAGAGAGGAGTTCTTACGGGAGTCAGCCGATGCACTTCATGGTGCAGAGAGGGCCAGTGTAGAAGCCAAGTAGCCTTTTTCTTACCTTGCGACACAGATCCAGAGGGGGTGAAACGGGTAAAAAATGGTTGTTTGGGTGATTACACGTTTCTCCTCTCCCTCCTCTCCCACCCTCCCTCCTTCCTCCATCCGTCGTCGCCCCCCCACTTCTCCTCCACCAGCAGCGCTCGCCCCTCTCTCGGTGAATAGAGAGTGGCCCCGTTGAAATAGCCTCTGTGGGGCTCCAGCTATGCAGCAAAACAGCCTGTCCTTTAAGGTTAAAAGATACCATTGGGGCAGGCTGTATCATAAAACGACCGTGCATTTTCACTTTCCTACTACGGTCAATTAAAGAGCGATTTATTCGGTGTTATATGGCGTTCAGACTTTCCAAATTCAGTCATTTTAATAGTTCCATGGGGGGGTGGACCGTTTTTCCTTCAAACCACTGGTGTGGAGGCACAGTTGCATGTTATGTGTGTGGCCTAAAATGAGGAACTACTTTTTCTGTCAATCAAAAGATTCACAAATGAATGACTTTCAAGGAAGTCATTTGACAAACCTGATATCTCTCTCTCTCTCTCTCTCTCTCTCTCTCTCTCTCTCTCTCTCTCTCTCTCTCTCTCTCTCTCTCTCTCTGTGTAGTCTATACCGGATTAAATGGCACCTCGTCTTAAATGGCACCTTCCCCCGTTTCCCCTCTCCTTTCATCATCAGCAAAATAAAGGCCTACAGAGGAGATTGTAAAGGCTCGCCTTTAGAGGCGCAGGGATCTTCATTCCTCCGCCTTTGTGATGATATTGATGATGATGATGGCCAAGTGGACAGTTTGATTTTTGTGTGGCGAGCTAGTTATAAAGAATCAATATTATATCAAGGGGGTAACTTTGGTGATAAAGGACTTCAGCCACTCTGGCTATTCATCATAAGTCTGTAGCAAGCAGATAGGTCAAAAGAAATTATATTGCTCTAAAGAGTGTGTCTCCTTATCTCTCAGTACCAGGGGAATGGAGGACACGCCGATCGATACAGTAGCTGCCGTATACTCCTTGCAATTATCAATAGCTGATTTTGTCTTCCTGGGGCTGCATCTATTAATACCAGATAATAACAGCCTTTTGGACATAACTTCTAAGGGGGATGATGGAAGGAGAAGGAGAGAAAGAAGAAAGAAAAAATAAAGTTTGCTCACAGGGCGACCTTGTTGTCAAACGATTTGTCTCTCATATGAGGTGCACACAGGGGAATAGACGAGTCAAACAGACAAGAGGGAGGGCGGGGGGGTTCTACCTAAGCACCCCCCGCCCAACAGAGAGAGGAAAAAAAGCTCGGGATTCATCGTCACAGTGAATTTCTAATGTATGTATAAATGCACGTTTTATGCAACTAAACAAACATGATATGGCATATTTCCCGTTCATTTTCAATAATACAATGTCCTGTGTGCTGTATTTATGAAAAATTATGTTGTGTGTAATGCGATTTTTTTTTTTACTGAATAGAAAACCTTTACGTCGTTCATAAATAATTTGTTTATCCATACAGTGTATTCACGTCTCTCCGTCTTATTTAGGCGACATGCCAGTCGGCCTCACACATCTTAATCCTTCCAATCCCTTCCCCATTAATGTGACTCCATGCGTCCAGAGATCTTGATGCAAATAGAAATGTGCAAAGTGAAGGGTTAATGTGTTTATTCAGCGCAACAACTGACATCATTGCACCGCATCGTTACTCCTTTTCAAGTCTTTTCATGTGAAGTATGTGCAAGAAGACAGAGGTAAATGACTATCTTATGAAGTATAAAAAAATATAAATAATATGTTATGGTTATGATGTTCTAAATGGGCTATACAGTCTTTCGGGACGCCATAGAAACGTAGATATATATATATATATATATATATATATATATATATATATATATATATCTACGTTTCTATCTATATATATAGTTGTTTTTGTTATTGTTGTTTTACAGAAACACCCTAGGATGTGATTACTGTCAGTAACGGACAAACTACATTTCCAGTTGCTGACACCGTGCGTAAAATGTCCATAAACTAGAAATAAAGTTAACATAAATGTAGGAAGTTGCGCTGAAAAGCCTACCATGGAGCTACAAAATCGACGCTCTCATGAAAAAATGAATTTATTAATATGAGCTTAATATGACAGGATGTCCCTTACTGGCGGCGTCTGTGAGGTATTAAATGATGGGAGGTCAATTCTGGGTGTTCACACAGGAGTCTGCGGACGATCCATTGAACAGTAACGTGGTGGTACATCCTAGTGGTGGCTGAAAGCAATGGGCTGAACCTATGCTTGGGGGTTAACTCTCACACACAGCGCAGTCCCTTACACATACGGAGCCATGCCCAACACCGAGAGACCGATAGTGCGATTGGTCTGCCAGAAGATAACTTCAAAGTAGACTTCGATATGAGCCCGCAAACCGATAGAAGGGGAAACACTGAGTGATGCTTTAATTTGGAAACCAAGCGGTGTTTGAGTGTTTGGCCACCAGATATCCAGAAAAGCCACTTTTCGAGAGCGCACCGAGGCGGAGGCGCAACCGGGAGCTAAAACAAGGCGAGAGGAGGAGGACGAGGGGGACTTCATCGCGATCAGAAACAGTAAAGAGACTTCTCTGTAACGGGACAAGTGACTTTTTGATCATATTGACATTGGCGCTGTAACTGAGCGGAGGACTGTTGCTGACCGTGGCGCCGCTTTCTCGGAAGACGCGCGTCAAAGTTTGGAGAGCGGAGCTGCGCCATAAAAAAAGAACCCCAGCAACAATTTGCTGCTATTGTCAATAACTTTACTCGGCCCGATCACTTTCCGGTGTTCGGTGTCCGTGTACCAGGTCAAACCGCAGCTACTTTACCGGAAATATGTCCATCAAGAGAAAACTTTAAAACCCTGAAACATCTCAAAGACTGTAAACATCGCTTCTCATTTGAGTCCACTTCAGAGGGAGGTGCGTGTGCAGCATCGGCGCACACATACAAAAAGTTACCGACAAAGAGAAAGTGCCAGAACTGAGCCAAGCTCTCGAGATATTCTTAATGAGAAGACGCTTTTGATGCTGTGAGGTTAAAGTGGCTTCATAAAGGTCAGAGTGATGAAGACGAGAGATACTTGGGGGAGAAACGCAGCGGTGAATCCTCAGCACTTGTGAGTCAGTGCGCTTCGTGAAAGGAGGGGAAAAGGAGCCTGACGTTCCTGCCGAAGACCCCCCCTGAGCTGGGCATAACAAGAGCTTTGGTGTGTTGTGTTGTGTTGTTGGAGGAGGTTGGATAGTAAAGAGAAAAGAGACGGATAAAGTCTGAGAGTGAAGCGGCTAATTGCTAAGTCCGTCCCTCATTACCATATCCAATGCGCGTCCGCTGGACTCCAGCCAATCCTCCCCACCTTCACACGGTGCCATTAATCGCGAGGCATTATTCACTATCGTAATTATTATACCGACATGCGCAATCCAACGCACAGCAACAGCAGTGGAAGCAGCAACACCGGCTAATTTCACATTATTTTTTTCTCCCCCCACCCCCCTCTCCGCTACCAGACTATTTGCGAACTTTTTTTGTGTGTTGATTCATTCGCTCTTCGCTGATGTATCTGCGAAACGCAGAGGCATCACGGAGCGCAAAAACAGCAGCAGCATCGACAGCACTGACGCCAGCAGCATGTCCCGACGCAAGCAAGCCAAGCCGCAGCACCTCAAGTCGGACGAGGACCCCGCAATAACCGGGGTGATTTCCGAGCACGGTGAGTGGATTTGACCAGCTGAGGTCTCTTCTTTCAAACAGACGACTTCCCTCTCATAGCTCTGCTTCACACTCGTGTTGTTTCTTCACTTCACTCTGTTTCAGTAGGTGTTTAACTTCTTTAAATTCTTCCTTAACTGGAAAATTGTTTGGAATTTTTTTTTTATTATTGTTGGATTATATTTATTTCTTAATGTAGACACAACAATTTGTTATAAATCCACCAAGTATCTCTTTAATCGACAGGGAAGTGTACGGTTCTCGTTGAAGAAGTTGTTTGTATTCTCCCAAAAACATCAGTTTAACCTGCATCTCGCCCGGACTGCAGGACATTATCGTGTGCTGGCTGATAGGTGACTTTTTCAGAGGGATGTAACGAATGCAGCAATTCATTTTAACACTTTGCAGCACTTTTATTATGTGCTGGAGGCCTTTTTCTCAAAGACTTGTTTTAAAATAAAACTGATTTAATACTGAACTACGTTTCAAATATCGGGGATTTTTCCTTAATATATATAAACAAAAAAAAACTATTTGAAATCTTACACAGTTGACTTTGGATGTGCGCGCGCACTAAAACACGTGCACAAACGCATACACATGCACACACAATTTGACATGTTAAAAAATATTTCACGTTCTCTCCTACGGCTGTGGAATTCTAAAAGCCGCGGGTGTCGAAGTAAATCGCGCTAAAGTGCATTTTTGTCATGATCCAAGAAATAAAAACCGTTCCGTTTTAAATGAAACAATTTCATTTATATTTTACATCTGTGTCTTTTGTCCCTCAGCGCCTGTCTGGCTCTCCGAGGAGCAAAAATGCGGATTCTATTGCAGGTCGAAGCCTTGTTTTGTTATGGAAATGTTTTTGTTTACCCCCCTCACATAAATTTAGCACACTTGATTTGTTCCCTTTTGCTCACAATGTCGACAAGATCGGTTGACAGGGCTCGTCCTCGCCATGTGGGAAAAAATGGCTCATTCATCTTTTATTCTGTACTCAGCCTTTTGCGCGATAAAACGATCATTATAGCTGAAGTCATATGTTAATCAAGACGTAATGCTGTGGGAATTATAGGAACAACATGTAGGAATACTAGTGTCCTCACTGTTTAGTGGAAAAATCCTATTTTACATGATTGCTTTTCAAATTACAATTCTTTTAAATATCATTATTTTAATTGCAGTATTTTATAAAATCATATTGCAATACGTGTGGAAGAACATCATACTTCATTGATGAGGAATAACATCTTAATTTCATACTTTTATATAACTTGAATAAACACCAATCAAAATGCAGTTTTACTATTAAGATCATCACTTTTTTTGGTGTTTATTGTGAAATATGTAGTTCTTTTTGGTATCCATAAAGCTGGGTGCTCCCAACAAATCACTGCTATTATTTATACCTCACTATCTTGGCCAACACACACACACACACACAAACACACACAAACACACACACACACACACACACACACACACACACACACACACACACACACACACACACACACACACACACACACACACACATACACACTCACACACAGTTTGCAGGGCTTCTTTACAATAGAAATGCGTGATGTAATCTCTGGGGAGCCGCTCTCTTTGCGTGGGGAAATGTTGGTGTGAGAAAGGGGGATCACACTCATGACACTTGGCTCTTTTGTCCAATTTATTATGTGAATTTTTGTAATTTCAGGGTGTTTTCGCATTTGAACACAAACATTGCGTCTGTTTAAATGTTGATATAACCTTTCATAGATGTCGGGGAGAGATTTGAAGCATCCATCAGGTTGCTCTCCTGTAGGATCATAGAATGAAAAGTGAGCTTGCTTTTCCTGTTGTCAAATGTGGATGATTAGCGTGATGGTAGAATTTCATTTAAAAATCATTGTTGCAATTTGTAATACAGAAAACAATCTGAAGACGGATCCACAAGACAGGAAAGAAGTGTAGAATAAGGAAAAAGCCACACACTCTTTTCTCCATTTCATTCTATATACGTGGATGTGTTGCCTTAAAATAAAAATACACACATTGTGTGATGTGGGTAACCTATAGCATCTACGCCATTGTGCCTAAGACTGGAAGTGGCCGTGGAATGTCCCTGCTTGTCCTCGTTGGAGCACTATACTGGCTCGCTTGTTTTCAGGACAGACGTTGTAGTGAAACAATCCCAAGGCTTTGGCAGAGCACAGTGAGGCAACACACTTAAATAAACCTAATAATACCATGTATCATCCAAAGCTTCCTTATAGACGAGCTACAAATGTGAAATCTCAAACTGTGGGTATATCATTGCAGCATGATCAGATTCTCCGCTGCCTACTGCCGTAGTGCAACTCCTGACAACACTATTGATTGCTGGCCTTGACAAATCAGTGCATAAAATGTCCTAGGAATTCAAAAGTTCCAATCGTCAGCCTCTTCTAGATTCAGACTTAAAATCCATATTTGGTGGGCTGGTTGTAAAGAGAAAGTCGAGCATTAGAGTGGCGCTCAAATTGTGCTCAAGGACACACACTCTGTCCGTGGCTCATTTCATAAAAAAAAAGAACAAGAAAAAAACTACAAGATTAGGGAGCTCGGGTATAAAGTTCTCCTTGTTTGTAAAATCTTTTTCCAAATCTTCGAATTGACCTTTTTTTAATGTGTGAATTTTTCTCACTCTGCTGTCCACTGCACCTCAGTGAGGACCTCTTTAATGTTCTGCATCGCTGAAAAGATCAAAAACTAAAATCAAGTGCCAACAAGCCCCTGTCTGGACTATCATCTCCCCCTCAGGCCTTCCGGGCACTTGCCCCCTGGGGGCACACATGAGTGTGTGTTAGGATGGGGAGAGGAGGAGGGGTGGTCTGCTTAGGAGTGCTT
Source organism: Echiichthys vipera (assembly GCF_963691815.1). Classification (NCBI taxonomy): domain Eukaryota; kingdom Metazoa; phylum Chordata; class Actinopteri; order Perciformes; family Trachinidae; genus Echiichthys; species Echiichthys vipera. Next base: position 27,153,321 of record NC_139833.1, read on the forward strand.
TTATAAAGCTTGCTGATTTAACCTTTGTCCAGCCCCGGCCAGCCAGGTCTTGCCGCTATAGATGTCAAGCTCCTTGTACAATTAGAACATGTGTGCCGTTGACCTTGGCAGCACAGCTACTCGTGTCCTAGGAAGTGTGATCAGTGATGGGCTTTTCATCTCGCCACCTCCCCTGCATCCAGTGTCTTTGAAGGTGTGCATGTGGAATGTGAGAGCGGCGATGACGTGCATATTGTATTTGAGAACACTTGTGCTTAGTCCTGTTTAGAGGAATGTCCAGCGGTAAATTTCCCCAGCTGTGGACTAAGGATGTACAATTTTAACCAAGAAAAGTCGTTTTTCCGATTATTATTTGTTGTAGAAATTACATTTTCTACATCTAAGGAGACACCTCAGGAAACACACGTAAGTCATGCTTTCACTGAACAGGTGAACAGCAACAAATGTGGTTTAAGTTTTCATTTTTGATGCTTTCTTATAGTGTCAAAATCTTTCTTGAATTCTCAAACACAGTCACGGTGTTTCAGTAAAGTGTTTTCCTTTCTCTACAACATAATGTTTAAGGCAGGAATGTACCTAGTTATGAGGTGCAAAAAGTATAATACAGCGAGGAAATCCCTGCTGACAGTGACAACATGGTTGCCCTGCAGCAGGGCTTTGTTTGGCTTTTGTTTTAATCCCCTCTCACCATTGGGTGCAGGCCTCTGGACCACCCACATAGTTGTGCCAAAGATGTCTTCAAGAAAGCACTCAAATGTGGCTCGGCCCTAATTACTTCTCAGTTCTGAAAACACACACAAACAAGTAATATCCTGATTGAGAGGAAGAACTTGACAGGACCCTTTAATATTCAACAAAACAGCAGATTTTGGGATCAACAGCGATCAACTGAAGAGGTAAATTCTGTCATTAGTGCTTTTTCTTAAGGAGATTTTGTTTGTGTTTGTTTGGATATGTTTGGCACAGATTTGTTCAGAAAGTAAAGTCATGGACGAGCAGTTTGACGAATCTCTTAAAGATGGTTCTTCGCCTTTTGGATGAAAAAAATGTGCGATAGTTTTGATTGAAAATTAACATCTAATCATATACTGTAAATTTAGTTGTAGTCATGCTCACCATGTAAAAAGACAGAATCTATTAAATGTCTTTGGCCTGCTGAAGATGAGCATCCATAAGATCCTACAGAGTCCGAGAGCCATTTTGACGAATGACACAGTCATCTGGACGGAGTGCAGTCATTGAATACTGTATTGCAAATGCTTACACAAACAAATCATTAATGTTTTGGCTGCTCCACATCTGCAGGCAACGACAAAGGCCTCTTTGTTAGTGCAGATATGACTGTACCACTCTGCAGTAGGGCTGACCAGGCCGATGACACACAAACAAACAAACACACACACACACACAGCTGAGCTGAGGACGCTCAAGCCTCTGCATGTCTGATGATGCATGGGATCATTTGAGGAGGTGCATTATGCACATGAGAGAGACATTACTGATTTGTTTGAATGATCTGCTGCTTTAAAAAATATATGCAGTTATACAAGACAAAATGAGAGGAATTAATGCAACGCTTATTGTAAACAATGTGACAAGCAGTATATTTTAAATGGGAATTAACGCTTCACAAGTGCACAATCAAAGTAAAATCCAAATGATGGATGGTCTGAATAATCCTGTGCTGACAGATAAATTACCAGATTAAAATGCAGCAATGGGCACGCAATACATCAGTCAAAATAGTTATCTGTCAGATCAACTGAAATGTTCAAAATTCATGACTTAAGTGATACATTTCTTGTGTGTGTGATCGAAGAATTCCAACACTGTTGAACATAGCAGGCCTCTTTTTTTGCTCTCCCCTTCAAATTTGGCCAGAACCTACAATGATGCGTCTCTCTTTAAGGGTCCTAAGCTATCCCCAGATGCTCGAGAAGAATGCACTTTAAAGGGGCAGAAAGGGGGGCGGTTCTTGTAAGGCTGTAAGCGCAGGCCCTTTTTGGAGATTACTGTTCTTACAATCAGTAATACTGTAAATTAAATTGAATTAAAACATTCCACAGTTTGTTGAAGAAGTTTCAGAATGAAAATAGGTTAAATGTAGATTTAAATAAACGTGAAATTACACCCTAAAAAGCTAGATACCAATGACATTAGCACTGAGTAAATGTTACCAATATCATTGTGTGTGTGTGTTTGTGTGTGTGTGTGTGTGTGTGTGTGTGTGTGTGTGTGTGTGTGTGTGTGTGTGTGTGTGTGTGTGTGTGTGTGTGTGTGTGTGCGCTCATTAAGGGAATCTGGAAATTGTTAAGAATGGGAGAATTTGTAATTGCTCAATGCTTGGCTCAATGCTTGGCTCTGTGTCTTTCACAGAATCAGTGGAAAGCATGAATACCTCATCTGATATAATATGTCAGATTAGCGGTTTTAGTTAGGATGCCAAAGATTGCTGAGGAAGATAGCGGACACACAGATTCAATGTCTACAATCCCCCTATTGACTGTGTGCAGCTTAATATTTGCATCTAAGAAAATGAAGACTCTTACAGGAATGAAAAATGGATTGGAATTTTTTTTCATCCTCTCCTTTCTCGTGCTATGGGAAAATCAATACACCCCCCAACCCCCCCAACACACACACACACACACACACACACACACACACACACAAACACACACACACACACACACACACACACACACACACACAACACACACACACACACACACACACACACACACACACACACACACACACACACACACACACACACACACACACTCACACACACACACAGTTTTTCACTGTCTTGCAAACGCATAAAAAACACAAAATGTCGCCTTTACACAGCTGCACAACACAATGGCACCCCACTGTTTCAGGAGTGAATGTTGATTGTGAATGCAAATGGTATTATTTTGGGCTCATTGGCATGTACAGTGTTATTATATTTCAAACAAAAGCATAAAAATAACCACTGGTGTGGCCTGTATTAGAAAATCCAGTAATTGTAGCAAGGAAAAAACTCCAAGAAACCACAGAAAAATGCCATTTCTGAATAACGGAATGTTTTCTTAAAATTGTTTGTGTGCACATAAAAATGATAAGCTATTAAGGGCATAATATTTACTCACAACATTCATTGATTGTGCTAACAATCAATATTGCAACAAAAAAAGGACATTTTCAAAGAAAAGCAGGAATTTAAAAATCAAATTCACAAAATATAATTTAAAGTACTAAGCAAGTCAGTAAAAACTACTTATGTATATTTAGGTCCGAAAATATATATCTCTGCAGTGAGTGTGTTTGTGTGTGTGTGTGTGTGTGTGTGTGTGTTTGTGTGAGAGAGAGGTCAGAGGCATACAAAGGCCCCCACTTGTAATTGTATGAATGAATAAAAGAGATTGACAGTAATACCATTCTAATAACTAATCAGCTCAACACAATGCCTACTCATTTGTGTTGACCTTTCAACCCTCAATTATGGAAATTAGTTCTGCTGTCCGCTGCTGGGCTAAGGAGATTTTTAGCCTGCTGTCACGTCCCCCTGACGTTTCTAATCACTTGCTCCTTTTCACTTGAGGTAAATCATATGGCATATAATAGAAATTAAGAAAATGTTTTTTAAAAAAATGTAATCACATTTTTATACAGTTTGCTGACTGGAAAAACAAGGAGGGAGTTGACATTGATATTACAAAGTATAACTCATGTACAATCAAACATGAAAATGGGCAGGATTTGATATTTTTCTTTTCTTTTAGTTCCTTAATCAGTTTTTGTTTTCAATTTTTTAACCTGGTAACATACACGATTAAGTAAAATAATATCTTGTTTTGCCCTGCCCCCAGTGAGGACAAGAACACAGAGCCTATCCAAAGCCTTTCTGTTGATAATTAAGTTACAGGCACCAGACCTTGATAGCTCATGTCCCCCTTTGGCCAGAAACTACAGGAGGAGTGATGAATTTCTTTACTAATGAGTCACTGTAATTGGCACAAATGCTTCATGTCCGCCTCACCAAGGCCCACTACATTTTAACGTGAGCGTAAGCACTGTATGAATCTCATGATTACTCACTTGCAAGGCATAGTAGGACCTCTATTATTGATTAAACATGAGCCGTTTGTAATGTGCAGAATTTTTGAGCATTTTTCAGAGGTAACATCACTCTCCATGTGTCTTTTTATCTCTTACATTCATAGTTGAGGCCTATTGAGTTAGTTGCACTCTTGTGATTAGTGGAAACAAATTTGCATAAATGTAATCAATTACTTATTTGATTCAGGAATGGTTTGTGTGTGTGTGTGTGTATGTGTGCGTGTGTGTGTGTGTGTGTGTTTGTGTGTGTGTGTGTTTGTGTGTGCATGTGTTTAGATATACAGTCACAAACCCATTTTTTGCTCTAGCTCTGTGCCCCATTTTAAAAGCATGATTAACTCACTTAAGAACTATCAGATCCATCTTGTTTTATGACTCACTTTTATTTGCAATAATGCCTTTGAATTTTTTTTAATAGTTTAAAATGTATATAGTTTACATAGTATTTGTAGAAAAATTGTTATATTACAAGGTATATGTTGGGTCTTTGAGTGCAGAGTGCTGAGGCAGTGATTGCGCTCACTTCCCACTCTTAATGAAAGGGAAATGTACAGTATATACGGCCACGAGACAACACATACACACACACACACAAACCCACACACACACACACACACACACACACGTAAACACACAAAGTATAACTATGCTTGAACAAATAAACATACAAGGGAGGCCATTTTATATGGTTTTGATCAGGTGTGAATTGGGTCCATGCTCAGAGCTTGCATCGGCTTGTTTGACTCTTGATGGTTGCATGAGGAAGAGGAAGTGGCTTCCTACAACTGTGATTAAACATGTGTAACTAATCAGAGACTTTGCTGCCATGGCACTCGCATGTAATTTGTTGAGTCTTATATCACAGAGCATTGGAGAAGCAGAGAGAGAGAGAAACAGAGAGAGAGTGAAAGTAATAATTGCTTAACTAAAAGGTAATGTTTTCTTATTTCAAAACATTTTAAAGCTGGCATAATTTGAAATGATAGATACTTATATTTTGGTGGCACACATTTTAAATGGTCCTCTTTAACATTGAATGGTGCAGGAATACATACTGTATCTTTGATTGTACTTTGGACAACACAATTTTCCTGATGTCATAACCAAAGAGTATTCCAGAGTCCTTGCTTAGATTCAGGGCTAAAGTATTTCCTTTGCAATGCTAAATGAAAAGGCAGAGGCATTTGAAATTCAGGTGGAAATGACTGGGCTCGATAGCAGAGGGGAATCCTAATAGGGCCATCAAAGTCCTGATTTGTACCCAACAGATGAGGCAGCTGTGAATTGTATGAAATATTGGAAATCAATAGGTTCTATGGAATTTCATTAAGCGGCAGTATCCACAATTGATAGGCCCTCATAATTTGATGGATTGCACTAAGAAAATTATTAGCTGGCTCTATGGAGAGGGTGCGAATGCACAAACCTAGTTCTTGAGAACTGGTGAACTAGGGCAATTTGTTCAGAGTAAAAAAAAAAAAGAATATTGATTTTGGTTATGTTAAAAGAGAGCAAAAAATCAAAGGTTAAATCTTTGCAGCACTGCACTGCAAAATATGTGTGGATTCTATATTGATTATTTATTCATTAATTCTTCTTTTTTGCTCCCTCTTTTCCTATCCCCCTCCTCTGCCTGACCCCCTTCCCTCATTTTAGCTCGAGGTGAGGTGCTGGATGATGCAGACAGCGGCAATGAGAGCCGCAGCGGCAGTGAGGAGACACATGTGTGTGAGAAGTGTTGCGCTGAGTTCTTCAAGTGGTCAGACTTCTGTGAACATTTAAAGAGTTGCACCAAAAACCCCCTGGTGCTCATAGTGAATGACAATGAGAACACACCTATCCCCTCCCAAGAGTACCTTACAGAGCTCTCCCCTGTACCTAGCTGCCCTAGTGAGCAGGCTGATAGCGAGGACCCCAGGGAGGACAACCACAGTCCTACTGGTGAGGGGGATGAAATCCTAGAGACAATAACCTTAAATGAGGTCAATGTTGTAGAAAAGGAGGATGAGCAGATGGAGCTAGAACTTTCTCCAGAAAAAAATATGGATCCTGAAGAGACAGATGTGACATCCCCTGAGCCAGACGGCTCCCTACCTCAGCTCAATGATGTCATCCCCTCCACTGTTACAAGCTACGCCATGCCAAGCACCAATGTTACCTTGGAGACCCTGCATGGAACCCGGGTTGCAGTTGCCCAGTTTTCACAGAGCGTGAGGGCAGCAGTGGGCAGTGGGGTTTCCACCATGGCTATTCCCATGATCCTGGACCAGCTGATGGCCCTCCAGCAGCAGCAAATACACCAGCTGCAGCTGATAGAACAAATACGCAGTCAGGTGGCTCTGATGAACAGACAGTCTGCTTCACAACCTGCTCTAAACCACCATCACAGCAATACTGCTGGAAACCAGGGACCTGTTTCCTCCTGTGCCCCAACTGTTGCAAGTCACCTTCAACTACACAACTTCATAACCCCCCCTGTCCATCAGCTGCCTGTTAGGTTGCCGGCAACTCTTAGCGGTCAAGGCCCTTCACCCCTGACCTCAGCGGTAGAAGGGCCTCTCTCTCAAACACCACAAAGTAGCAGTCAGCAGTCTAACTCTTCAATACCCAACTCATGCTCAAATAGCTTGGTGTTTCCCTCACCCAGCGGTACTGGATTGTCATCTCTCCTTCCCTCCTGCTCATCCTCAGTCACCAACAACATTAGCACTAGTAGTAGTGTAACAGGAGGTATCGGCATCAGCAGTAGCTCAGCTCTTCCCAGGAACTCCACCACCCCTCCCTCACTCAGCCACAGCAGCCTCCTGGGCTCTGCTTCCAGTCTACCGCTGATACCTCACAGCTCATCCAGCAGCGTTATCTTCCCTAACCCTCTGGCCAGCATAGCAGCCACAGCCAATGCGCTTGACCCCCTCACTGCTCTGATGAAGCACCGCAAGGGGAAGCCCCCAAATGTGTCTGTGTTTGACACTAAGCCCAGCTCTGAGGACCCCTTCTTCAAGCATAAGTGTCGGTTCTGTGCCAAGGTGTTTGGCAGTGACAGCGCCCTACAGATCCACCTGCGTTCACACACTGGAGAGAGGCCCTTCAAATGCAACATATGTGGCAACCGTTTCTCCACCAAGGGAAATCTGAAAGTCCACTTCCAGAGGCACAAAGAGAAATACCCACATATTCAGATGAACCCCTACCCTGTGCCAGAGTACCTGGACAATGTGCCCACAAGCTCAGGCATCCCATATGGAATGTCTTTGCCCCCAGAAAAACCTGTAACCACATGGTTAGACAGCAAACCTGTCCTCCCCACAGTTCCCACCTCAGTTGGGCTCCAGCTGCCCCCCACGCTGCCGAGTATGATGGGAGGTTTTGGCGAGTCTCCAAGCCTCACACCACTCAACAGGTCCCCTCAGAGGCCATCTCCACCCTTAAGCGAGTGTGCATCTTTGTCCCCAAATATCTTTATTGACTCTGGCATGACCACTACTTCACCCTCCCCAAAACCCAGTTTAGGGAGTGATGCACCTCCCCTCTTGAAACCTGAAGGTGTTCTCCTTCCCCCAAGCTGCTCTGCTAGGCCAGGAGAGAACACCACTACCACAACTACACTAACTCAAGTGGTCCTTTCTGCTACTGTCAGCTCCACCACATCATCCAGCATTGGCCAGGTCACTGAACCCATCTCTAGCCCCAACTCTGTTTCCAACCCTATCTCCCATCCTGTCCTTCCCATGCTTTCAGACCAGTTTAAGGCCAAGTTTCCTTTTGGAGGCCTCCTAGACTCTATGCAAACCTCAGAGACATCAAAGTTGCAGCAGCTTGTTGAGAACATTGACAAGAAGATGACTGACCCAAACCAGTGTGTCATCTGTCACCGTGTTCTGAGCTGCCAGAGTGCTCTCAAGATGCACTACCGTATCCACACTGGTGAGAGGCCTTTCAAATGCAAGATATGTGGGCGGGCATTCACCACAAAGGGAAACTTGAAAACACATTTTGGTGTCCATAGATCCAAACCCCCACTTCGGGTCCAGCACTCCTGCCCTATATGTCAGAAGAAGTTCACCAATGCCGTTGTGCTGCAACAACACATCCGTATGCACATGGGAGGGCAGATCCCCAACACCCCAGTCCCTGAAAGCCTGCAGGAGATGGACACTGACCTCTCCTTTGATGAGAAGAGCTTAGATGCGATGAGTAATTATGATGATGACCTTCTGGATGAAATGGAGCAAGCTATGGAAGATGAGGCTGACTTAAAAGAGGGAGAAGAAGACCCATGTAAACCTTATTCACCTGGGAGCTCCCCGCCAACTTCTATCATATCCAGCATTGCTGCAATGGAGAACCAGATGAAGATGATCGACTCCACTGCCAACATGACCCGTTCATTTGGTCAAAAGCCTACGCAGAACGGCATCAGCTTTGGAGGAGAGACTGATTGCTTTGCCAATGATTCCCTGTCTGCAATGGGGGATGCTGAAGGTCAAAGCTTGGGGAGCCCTGCTTTGTCTGAGTCCTCTGACTCTATGCAGCATTTGTCCCCAGCTTACAGTCATTCTGAGAGCCAGCGATCCAAGTCCCCAGCTACATTTAACAATAATAACAACAGCAGTGCCATGTCAGTAGATGAGGGCCAGGAGAACAATACATCTGGCTTGGCAACAGTGAAGTCAGAAAAATCGGAGACCCCATCTCCACTTTCTGCAACTGAAGGCACTGGGGCCCTTGATCTGACTGCCACTCATCCTGACAGGCACTTTATCAAGGAGGAGAGCCACTTCAGCATGCTGTTTCTAAATAGAGATCGAGGTGTGTATGTGCAAAATCAACAAAAACGTAATGAAATATATAAAGTGAATAAAATATCTATACAGTTAAAAAAGAGGATGTACTCATAATGACAGTATCTACTCAATATAATGTATATGTTGATATATGTGATCTGATTAGATATGATATATTGATAGCCAGATAAGAAACAAATTTAGGTGAAGATATTATTCGCACATTTTAGAAATGAATAAAAATATATATTCTTATTGGATTAAATGACCCTATACAGTTTATATCTTTCAGCATTCTAATATTATTTTGAACTATTTTTTTTCAGGGCTGAGTACTCCTAATTTGGCCAGCACTGCATCAAACATGATCAAAATGGAAATGAATGGACACGGCAAGACGATGTCTCTGAGCGACAACTCTCACCTGCCTGTGGGCATCCAGGTTCCTGCTGCAGCGCCCCAGACCACCATGAGCCCCAGCATTAACCCCATGTTGGCTCCTCCGCCTCCACGACGCACTCCTAAGCAGCACAACTGCCACTCATGTGGGAAGAATTTTTCCTCAGCGAGTGCCCTACAAATCCACGAGCGCACACACACTGGGGAAAAACCTTTCGCCTGCTCTATTTGTGGAAGGGCTTTCACCACAAAGGGCAATCTGAAGGTAAGAGCCAGTACAATACAGCATCAATTAGAATATAACAAAGGTGGGGTCAATGTGGTTGCAAAGATGCATACCATGTAGCACTCTGAGATCAGTTTTGGCTAAAGACCTTTGGCGTACTGTATGTCCCCACCAATTTCCTTTTTTTCCTCTTGATTCTCGTCTCCAGGTTCAAATGTAGCAACTACCTTAATTGTTTTGCGATATCTGTGAATTTTATATCAATTTACAATAATTTACAAATGTGCTCTACTATGAAATGCTTATGTATCACAAAATAGTTTAAATGTATGCATGTTTGTCTTACATTTAATTTTTGCCCTTCTTCCCCTCATTCCCATCTGTAAAATGTTTGTTTGTACCCCATATTTGCCTTGGATTTTAGGTTCACATGGGAACACACATGTGGAACAATGCTCCAGCCCGAAGGGGTCGGCGACTGTCTGTGGAGAATCCCATGGCCCTGCTGGGCGGGGATGCTATGAAGTTCAGCGAGATGTTCCAGAAGGATCTGGCGGCTCGAGCAATGAATGTCGACCCGGGCTTCTGGAACCAGTATGCGGCTGCCATCACCAATGGACTGGCCATGAAAAACAATGAGATATCTGTGATACAGAACGGAGGCATCACCCAGCTGCCTGTCAGCCTTGGCGGTGCAGGAATCACTTCATTGGGAGCCATGCCGGGAGGAATGGACCGTGTTCACACCGGCAACAGCCCTACCATGACGGGTATGGAGAAGGCTGGTCTGGATGTCGGGGCCAGCCGCCCCTTCTCCAGATTTATGGAGGAGAACAAAGAGATTGGGATCAATTAAAACAACTTTTCTGTTTTAGTTCAAGGTAGGCGTTTGGCAAAGACTAAGAGTCTAACAACAAGGACAGAAACTGATGATCCAGTCTCAACTCATGCGTACTATATTATGTACAGATTAAATATTTTTTGTTTGGTTTTGGAAATATAGTATTAAGTATTGATTAGAGGCCTTTGCCTTTCACTCATTCTCTCCTCACTTGATATTTCGCCTTTACGAAGAATACTTTGTCTCTTGTTTGAGAATATGTCGTCTTGCAAGATTTGCATGGTACTTGGTTTTTATCAGTATGTTTGACTGCTTTTGTGAATTCCTTTCGAAAACCAGGATCCTGCCTCATTTATGATAGGCAAGCATCTTATCTGGACAGGACTCAAACAGAAGAGGTCAAAGACAGTCGGGCCTTTGGCAAACTTGTTTATGATTGCTCTTTTAAATGTAAAAGGGCTGTGAAGAAAAGACTGAGTTATAGTGTTTCTGTGCTCGCCTGATATTTTTTTCTCATGAACTAGAAAACTTGAAAAAAATAATGTTTGAACTATTTTAATCTTTACATTTAGTCTCCCAGCATTGTCTTATAATATTGTCCTGTGTCTTTAGTATTTATGATATTGACAAAAAAGCGGGTATACAAAAATATATTTAATGGCCCAAGCATTTTATTGATCCATTTCTTTTCTAAACTGCAGGCTTCACCGATGAATATCTCTTTCAATAAAGACAGTATGTCGTTTGAGTTGAACAACAGAGAAAATGGTAGGTTTTATTTGGATATCTGTTGAGACTATGTGTATCTTGTTACATGGTAAAGAGGCTAGAGATATCCGAAGCTGCTATGACCACAACCCTGCTTTTAACCTTTGTAAAAAGAAAAAAGAAGTGATCCTTTTGAAGAAATATCTATGTATATAAATACAGACAAATCTAAAACAGGTATGCATATTTTGTATCACATAAAAATAGACATCATGAGTTGAGAGTATTTGTCATGTTTGTGAATGCACTTTTTAAAAACAAGACGTTTTGTCTGTGACTTACCGTTAACCTTTTGACTGAGCTATCTATCACGTGCTGTTTTCATTGTTTTCAGCGTACCACTCGTACAATTTGCAGAGTCGGATCTCTGTTATTGCATCTGTGCTACCCGTCAGAGTGCAAACTCAACACTCAATCAAAACCTTCTTAAATAAAAAAGAGAACAGGTGTGTGAATGGTTTCCTTATCTGCATCATGTCTTCCCTTTGTCTGTCACCCTTTTATTTCCATAAATTAAAATTGAAATACCAGATACATATGGTCAAATCAATGACAAGGTGCTTTTATTATCATTATTTCTGTTGTTTAATAGTAAAATGTCAGATACAAACATTGCTGTTTGCATAAACTTAAATATGAATTATTTTTTAAATAATTTCCATACTATGCTTTAATTTTACTTTTTCTTTTTTATTCTCTTTTTTCAAAGTCACTTAAGACTTCGCACCCCACAGTACAAAAGAAGATCCTGTTTGAACTTTTCTTTTCCTTAATCCTTTCCACTATAAAATATTGAAAACTATTATGCATAAATGGGGAAAAAAGGATTTAGAGAAATTTAATACAGCAGATTAATTAAATAATCATTTTATTTCTTAGAAATTTCAGGTTAACTGTCACAATCAACTATTTTTTGCTTTGTGGAAGCGTTTGAATTCAATTTAATTGTTGTTGTTGCTCTGCATCGACTTTTTCAAATTTGAAAACAAAAAAACAAAATGAATTTTGCATTTACATTGTAATATATATATATATACATATATATATATATATATATATATATATGTGTGTGTGTGTGTGTGTGTGTGTGTGTGTGTGTGTGTGTGTCCTGTATAGATCAGTCAACATTATTAAAAAAAACACAATTGCAGCCGATTTTTTGTGGGCGTCCCTCACATACTGGAAATCCACTGAACCGTACACATAATTAAACGTATTAGAACCATAACAATGTATCCATCAGTCACACACAAAAGTATACTGTAAATTATATATGTTATATGTATTATACACAATATGTAAGGCATGTACAAAATGCTATTTTAGTTATACCGATGAGATGAATCCAGGTGAAAGCTATCACCCTTAATGGATTTTGTTCATTTAATCTAAAGCAATCATATAAACCACAACTAACTTTCCTATTCTATATTTAGTGAGGAGAATCATAAACATGATTTTCATTTCATCAAATAATGGTTATATGGCAGGAATTAGTATTCAACATGAGCTCATGTAATGTCACTGATGAAACGACACCATAACCTGCCATAGCTGTTGTGTAGTACAATAGTACAGTAGATTAAGATATCACATTAGTGTGTGAGAGAATCTGTGTTCATCCAGTGGTGTGCCAAGGCATTTCCCTTTATAAGGATGCCTTTCTGTGCTGCTCCCGCAGTGTAGACGTGGGAGACACTGCTGTGTCAGGGTAACGGCGTCTTCAGTGTGGGATTCAGTGAAATCATGGTGTGTGTGTGTGTGTGTGTGTGTGTGTGTGTGTGTGTGTGTGTGTGTGTGTGTGTGTGTGTGTGTTTGTGTGTGTTTGTGTGTGTGCATGCGTGGTAAAGCGATGGTGGCCTCCTCGCAGCGTTCAGCCCTCCCGGTGCAGTGCTCTTGACACATGGTCCACATGTGTGCGAACACACACATTCTCACACTCCCACACAAATACCCCTGTTCTCACTTTCTCAAACATAAAACATAATTACAACAAATATTCGTAGAGATGGAGACAATAAATATTCCTGCTGTGAACACCGTGCAGCCATATCAGGTGCAAGATGAAAGTTAATGCTAACTTTAATCACTGACAACAAAAGAGAGTTTCAGTGCTTATCTGTGGCAACAGGACTGGCAGATGAGCCAATTAATCACTATATAAAGTAAGATCACCAATACTTCAACTAATTTTCCTGTCAGATTCTAGCACACCGCAACAAATGATTCTAAGAGGCAAAAATAAAATAGTTGAAGATGCTCCAAATCAACAAATCAGAAGATCGGATTTTAATGTTTGTCAGTGTTCACCCATCCTGTCCATACAAATGAATGCCTGCATGGTTTCCACCAGGTGTTTCTGAGCAGCTTATGTGTTTGAAACACAGATATTAGACAAGATAATTACCTGATCCACTCTGAAAACCTTAAACCAGCAAAAATGTTATAATGTATATAAGGACAAAGATGCATTATCAGGGCAACCATGTACAGCATGAGTCCTATTGCAAAGCCAGGAGGACGCATTTTCCACTGCAGCTGAAGTGATGATTGGTCCATCAAGTCCAGCTTACATCAGCTTTCAGCACTAAGCCATAAGTGTTTATTTTTGTGTTATTTTTCTCTTGACTTTCACATACATATTACTTTTCATGTTGATGAACGGGAGTTAAGTCTGCCCTCGGGAGCTCTTCGGCCTGATTCGGTAATGCGTGCTGCCGTTTGTGAGCCCATTGTTTGACATTGCACTGTCAGCTGATAGCACAAGCTTAGTCAGTAGAATTGTCAAGTAATGAAAACATTTCATACTGACTGTTTTTCTCTATGAAGGCACTTATTTTGCTCATATTTGAGTAGGAAAAAATGCATTCCCCTCATTCTTCGACTCATGCGCTCGCATTTACCAAATAATTTTGAAGACAGTCACTATACATGCATGTAAAGACTGTTGTCTAACACCATAATGGCGATTCTTCTCAAATTTATATTATGATTCAATATGCTGTTGATGCAGCTTCAAAGAAACACTCTGTTTTACCTCAAGTGATTTAAATTATGATACCTTTCCAGCTCAACATGGGGTTAAATGAGGTTATTAATATGACGCTGTTGTAGATTGTTATTTCCATTACAAAGGCATGTTTTGCTGCTATGTTTTTTTTTTTTCATTAAACAATACATTACAATGGAATGTTTGACAGTGCAATTTCATTTTACTGTTCAAAACAGAATGTTTATGAGCAACCAGGGGAATGCATATAAGGAATTATTTGAGGTGTGTCAATTTAAGAGGATTTTAAAGAGTATAATTTTAGAGTGGGCTTCAAGGCTAATTATCTAAAAGTAAACATAACATGCCGTTCCATTTCTGGTGGATTTTTTTTTTCTTTTCTTGAAATGTGGCAGCTTTCCTCTTTGTTCAGCACAACGAGCAAATTGCTTTGCCTCTTTTTGGGATGGGGAGGTTGTTTTATCTGCACTTCACTCCTGTTTGTGTGCTACCTGTTTGAAGTGAATGTGTGTGACATTTGGGCATGGCACAGTGTGAACAGACAGGCCATCATTGGGACGGGGCTGTCGGCTGTTTGTTTAATGCCCTGCCTACTGTGAAAGTCTCCCTGAAACAGGCGCAGTAAATATCCCCATTGATCCAGAGGCAGGGGGCCCTACGATGATGTAGTGGCAAAGAGCCACAAGAGTAAATCTAACCGACAGTAATCCAATCCCATTCTCAAGGCTCTGGGATCTGAGATAGGTGCTTTAAATCCAAAAGTATACCTTTTTGCACAATTTCTCTGCCTTTGTTGGTGCTGCTCCTCTTGTTTTTTTCTTGAGTCAATCCATAGCTTGTTGGGGTGCCTCACTTGCGCTCCTTTATATTTGTTTAAAATCAGAGTCCAATATTGAACCTCGTGCTCATTCCACAGTCAAATTCACTCACTCCCTACTTTTGCCTGTCTAAAGCATGTGCATCCACCCGAAGTACAAACTCCAAAGTTAGGAGGGTGTTAAAGGTGTGTGTGCTTGTGTGATAACACACAGGTAACTGTGTTCAGTGCGGATGGTAGAGGGATACATTGGAAACTCTGAAACCCCATTAGGCTGGAATTTCCCTTTGATGGCCAAAAGCTGCCTACCTAGCGCTTGACTGGTTGCTTGGCTGCTCCGGCAAGTGTTAGTTTTCATGCAGGCTCTCAAGATGACAAAGTTACGCACTCCAGATCCCTGGAATAAGACTGTGTGGTTTACAAATTCAAATTCTTTCCTGTATGGATTGTTGAGAGTTGCTGAAGCGTGGTGCACTATAGCCTGGTGAGCATTTTGAAACATTAACAGTTTGGTTTAGAGGGATCAACAGTTTGTTATTGCTCACCAAAGAAGATGCCTGTGGTTGCTAGTTTGCATCAAAATGTATTTTTAATGAACTCTTCGGCATGCATTCCAACATTAGTCAGTGGCTCTTTTAACCTGTATTTAACGGCAGTCACCACCAGGCTAATAGGGTGAGAAGGATTCAGAAAGTTACATTCAGCAAACATCACTGTTAATTAAAGTCACAAAACCACAGCTCTAATGGGCATTAGTGCTGCAGCAGTTTTGACATTTATGTACATCTGAGATAAAAATTAAAGTGTTCTGTGCGCCTTTGTGTGTGTGTGTGTGTGTGTGTGTGTGTGTGTGTGTGTGTGTGTGTGTGTGTGTGTGTGTGTGTATTTGTGTGTGTGTGTGTGTAAATGCCTGTATTTTGGTAACTAAAGCTAAATGCTCCGTCTCTTCTTTGAGGAATGTGAGCTGAGACTTGACTTTTGCTCACTTCTCATAATACTTTTGAGTTGATACACCTCGTAGGCCTCTATACTAACAAAGAGGCACTGTATATCCATCTCTGGAAGTCTAACTGGCTAGTCAAAAGCCGGCTGGAGGACACTCCTCTTGCCATCGAGGCCTAGTCGAGGTGGGGGTGGGTTTGTCTTTTGCAGTTGGATGCTTAAAGAAAGTGGGGGAAAAGAAGCTGGGAGAAAGGTGGGGATGTTTTGGAAAATCAATGAATGCGCGGAACATAGTGGTGGTCCACCTGAAAGGGAACACGTCATCAATTAAACAAACTTGGCGAATAGGGTCCAATTCATCAGAGAGCGGCGTGGATCAGCTATTGGGTTCAGCTTCGACGTGACAAATGCCGGACCTCCTCTGTGTGCCCAAGGTTGCCGATCGATAGAGATCATCATTGTGATGTGGCCTTTTATCTCAAAACCTGCTCCCTCAAGCCTTATATTATTCTATTCCCAACACAGGGATCTCAAAGGAGGAGGAGGGGTGAGAAGGACACAAGCCTGATTGTATCTTTTATTCTCAGAATGTATGGGAATCATTTGTTCAGGCTGTTTTCATGGCTTTTGATGATCCCCTCTGTCCTAAAGCAGGAGAGTTTTGATGGTTCTTATTAGGTTTTGTACCTGCTGTTGCAGTTTGTTTCATCTTGGGATTTTTCCTCGGCAGATGAATATCACTCCTATTAACATGTCGTTGCTCGCTGAGGGATTGAGTCCTCTCAGCATAAGCCTGCTCCCCCTCGGCGGCACTTATTCAAATGTGTCAAATCCGGCTGAGAGGAAAGCCTCCTGGGTTGCTATTGATCTGTGCCATTATGGAATTCCATGCCAATAAACTGTCATGACTTACTGTAACAGTCCAATGATTAGGCTCCACTTCAGTCATGTGACCATGGAGAGCTTCCTCATTATCAGAGGCCATTATGAGAAAATGGAGTTTTGCAATTGAGTTATGCAATGGTAAATATTGACTTATTTCAGCTTTAATCGTCTGGTTTAACTGTGTTATTGGTGTATGGGCCTATAGAGTTGCCAGTAATTGCAGTGTTGTTATATGCATCATGATCCACTTTTGACTTTTTTAAAGCATCACATTTAAACAACTGTAGTTATAAACTTGACAAAGGAAACAGAACAAAACTTTTAGCTTCTGAAATAATGAATAACATTACTGTTCTGTGTGCGTAGATGCACACAGCAGAGCAGTAGCTCAGCTCTATTCAAATTTTGGAGAATGAAATGACATCAATGTAAAGAATCAATCGCAATATACTTTTGGCAATATTTTCCTTGTGTGTGTGTTAATTATGTATTAATTCATCCATTCGTTGTTAATCAGAATGTTTATTTTTATGACAAGACCAGCCCGATCCCGAAATTAACCATAGGGCTGAAGATATCACTGCAGTCTGTGCATCACTAACCTTACTTTCTGAAAAACATGGCCTTTAAACAGCAGGCAAATACTTTACCATTGACCTTAGACCACCAACAATGCACCTGATCACACTTCATTCTATGACCAACACACCCATGGGTGCACAGATCGTTGCAAGTACATTTAAAGCTATGGTCTAGGATTTGGGATATTGTTAATTATTATTAACATTGTTTATACAGCGATTGTTGTCGCATATCGCATATTGCATTGCATATATATATATATATATATATATATATATATATATATATATATATATATATATATATATATATATATATATATATGCAAACTACATATATGCAAACACAGTCTCAATCTGGTCTGACCAAACACACATGGGCTCTATCTTCAACCTGGCGCAAAGCAGCGCACAGCACAAATGTCGCAGTTAGTCATTTCATTTTCGTATCCAGCACCCATGTTATGTGAGTATTAAAGCTATGGTCTACCCAAGGGAGACTTTCTGAGCGGGTGGCTTCCTTTGGTCAATTTCTATGCAGACCTACGGCTGATAGACTGAATGGATATGTTATTTTTGCTATACTTATTGTGTGGATCGGACTACAGGACAACAATCGCTGTATAAACAATATATATTTATATATATATATATGGGTGATCAGGTTCACAGAAAAGCATCAAGCGGAATTTTCTTAGTCCAACCAAGAAGAAGCAACCAAAAAAAGAAGTGCCAGTGATCATTGTGACTTTTATCCCTTGCATACATAACACATACTGGTTATGGTTAAGGTTACGAACATCAATGTATGGTTTCTCTGGAATAAAGAGAAGAGCTGGTAAATATAACTTCCATATAATGATGAACATGAACATGCCAAAAAATATTTTGCAGACTGCAGTATCAGGCAGGTTTCAGCCATAAACTGTTTGCAGTATCTGTCTATATATGCTCATTTCCAATGTGTTCTACAGTATAACTTTGTCAAATCTGTTCAGCTGCTTGTGAGTGCTGAAACTTTACACCTGGGCTGTAGTGTAAAATATGCATGTGGACACTATCGGTTACATGCTTCTAGCCTGCTCCAGCTGGGAGAAATTGAGGATATTACAACTCACTCTGTGTTTTACCAGCCAGCCCCAGTTTCCCAGCACTGATTTGAACCAGTCTCTGCTATCTGCTCTTCATTAGATGAGATGTCAGCTCCGCTAGTAGCTGCAGGAATAAAGCTTGCAAAACTACTCCAGCAGTAGCACTTGACAAATATGGCAGAGCGGGCTCTTGTTCTGTTTCCTCTGAAATCCAATGCTGACATTTGCAGCTTAACATACAGCTGTTATTATTTTAACAACTAAATGTAATGCTCAGAGCCAACCTGACATATAAGTGTCAGTTCAGGGCCCTTTGGCTACCAGAGGGTACAAAGTGCTTGAAATGTCTCACAGAGAACTTGAATCAGAGCTTGTTAGGCCTACACTCACTGCACAAGTTACGCAAGCCCCTGCAAATTATGCAAGGGCCCCGCCTCCCCCTTGTGTGTCAATGTTTATATCTTTGATCTTTGATCGCAATATACTTTTGGCAAAACAGTTGTTACCTCTTCTATTTACTCTTATTTTGCAAAATTTCCTCTGAAAAAAATCTATTATCCCTTGTTATGGCTTCTAAAAGTAACAAAGAATTATACAGAAAAATGATATACAACACTGAAACCTAGGCCTTCAAATGCATTACGGTGTGCATTAAAATATAGCAAGCCAAGCTGCACCACCCTCTTGATTTACACTGTTTTTGATGCAGCCAAATAGTGAACAGTACTTGCTGATGTATGGAATTTGAAGAGTTCAGAGTTGTCACTGTCAGTGATTGACATGATGAAAGGATCAATTTAAAAGCCTTCCTGCCAAGCAATAATCCATCCAAACGGATCACGCTTAAAATTGCCTGGGGGTATTGATTACATGTGCAGGCCCAGAAAACACCGTAAGCACTGTGCAATAACAATCAAGTTGGCTAAGGAGGCAGATTTTCCCCCTTTTCCCACTGCTCATTCTCTTCATTTCATATGCACTGTGCATTAAAATATGTTCACTTAATCAACTGGGGTTAGTTAGTTATTTTGTTTATGAGAGTAAGTCATGGAAACCGTATGTGTCCATGTTAACACCATAGACTGGATAAAAAAAATGGATGTAGCATACCCGCCGGGGTCCGTTCTCTCATCTTGATCCAGTCGTCCTCGCCCACAGGAGTCGCCATCTTGTCGGACTTTGACTCCGCCTCATTTCCCCTTACCAAAAAAGGGCATTGATGTGACGTTGGGGGGAGGGAGATACGTCCATCTGGCTGACATTTACCTCCGAGGAGAAGTGAGGGCTAAAAGCTAGCTGTTACTCAAGAGGCCACGCCCCTAATTATCCATAAACCTTAACCTCCAATAAAATAAAATCTATTCTGGTCCAAACTTAACGTCTTTCCATTTGATGTAGATTAATTATTAAAACTATAAGTACATGTTTTTGAAAAGATTGGAAAATGCAGTGTAACAAAATACATGTTATCTGTTACCCGTTTTTCTATTGTTCTTTACTATAACTGTTTAACATACTTAATGCTAAAGAGTTAGCATGCATGGAACAGAGCAGTCTTGATGATTGAGTATGTTTGCAATACCAGTAATATATCCAGATGCTGGACAAGAGGGTGAATGGGCCAAACAGTTGAAACTCCCTTTTTATATATTCCAGATTAGTCATATTAGGTCTAATTCTGTTTAAGAAAGACCCACATGCAACAAGTTGAGGGCCTGGAAATATTTTAGCTATTAGGCACCATAACCAACCATGCACTAACTATTCTCATCCAAGTACAGAAAAGGTGATACAAAGACACATGGTGAGGCAGCAGGTTGCCACCTTAGCAGCCTGCAATACAGTATGTAGGACAAAGCTGTCCATGATCACAGTAGACCATTGCATTACACCTTATCATTTCCTCTGGAGCTGAAACTCAAACTGAGACTCATCAATAATGCACCTGTGATCTCCCACTCAGAAGAGCTCAATGGCAGATCAAGCTACTGTAGTTTCTCCTCTCCACTCTCTGACTCCACTTCTTCCAGATACTTTCTTTAAAGTAATGTCCATATATGTAAATTCCCTCTACCGACCACAATCTCCAAACTAATGACTTCAAATGTCCAGGACCCTCATTTGGGAGTTTAGTTTCCCGCATAGATTTCCCCATTAGTCCAGTGCCTAAGATTCATTCTGTCTTTTTTATTAAAACCCCAACAAATGGATGTCTCCATAATGAGTTTTTTCTACCGTTGGCCACAGTGATATAATGTCAACCGTTGTCTCTGGACAAAATGATATCCCTGACTATATTGGGTGAAGGGATGCTCCTCTATTCAGCTCTCTTACTCTCTAACTGAATTATTAAATACGCAGAATCTGGTTAAGCAGTGTACATTTTCCTTAAGGTCCGAAAGTTCATTAACTATGGACTGCCATTGATTGTATCCTTGTGTGGTTCTCTGCTTGGTGTAGGTTTTCCAACCTGGTTATTGAGTATACTGCCATTCTATTGCTGCAGCATGTGTTTTAGTAGTGTCACGTGGTGTAAATGTAGGCAAATATACTGTGAATAAACTTTTTTATCAGTAAAATCTGTTTTTATCACTTAAACTTTGATTTCAAAAGTATTAAATGTAACAGATGAAAGGGTTGCCTTCTCTCCCCAAGTCAATTTGTGCCAGGTTTTGTAATCCACTGCAATTTTGCTGGCTAAAGAACATTTTAGTGTAAAGGCCACATGCTCCCCTCCCCCAGCTGTATCTATAATGACTATGACAGCCGTAGTATCTGTTTCACAACAGTCCGCTCATGTCAATCAGCATGATGCCGATAAAGATCTGTATTTTCATTGAATGTGTGCAAAACTACTCATACTTTACACAAGCGACTTTGATGTTAAACCATTTGAAATCATATCAGATGCTGCCTAGTGAAAGAGCAACCCAATCAGCAGAGATGATTTCATAAAGAGGGCTCTTGGGTTTCAGCGTCATAAATAACTCATGGTAATCCCATATTTCTCTGACTTCGCTCATTTGAGCTTGGGATGGAAAGAGGGCAGTTGTGACAAACATTGTTAGCGTGGCTGCCAAGCCATTCTAACCTGGCTTTATGTGTCTTGGCTGCTCTGGTTTCTCTTCACAAGGACCTATGAGGTGATGTCCCAAGTTATCCATATCCTTACCTTTTTTAACCCATTACATACTCTGCATGTAAAAAAAAATAATGCTAGCTTCAAGGAAGACTTAAAATACAATGTGTTTCGCATTAGCAGTTTATCCAGAAAGGAAGGCATGGATTTTCTATAATCTCTTCACCCTTTCCAGTAATGTTGCTGTTTTGGTTGCCTGTTTTGTAATGATAGTAATGATGGTAATAATGTGTGAGGTGTGTGTGTGTGTGTGTGTGTGTGTGTGTGTGTGTGTGTGTGTGTGTGTGTGTGTGAGTGAGAGAGAGAGTGCACATGTGCCACTCAAGGATTTCTGAAATGGCTTGATTCATAAGTCATGGGTACCCCTGCTGAGACCTCTTCCTTCATGTGCAATTTTCCAAAGCCAACCACTCACCAAGCAATAATTATGCTGAAGTTTTCAATTACACTCCTTCCATTTCATTAACAAAAAATGTTTGGCTATTGTATAATTAGATATATGAGCTTACCACCTACATTTAACATTGCCACTACACAGCAGCTTGATGGAAAACAGAGAGGGATTTTAGCATGTGTGCGTTTACGGCGGTTTAGTAGTTTACTATAAAGTGAAATAAGCTAGACGTTATGCAGCAGGCTTCTCCCTCCTTTTTTTTTCCATCATTTGCTGAGGTCCTCTAATCTACAAGATGTATACAGACCTATAATTGAGTATTGAGATGGTTGATACTGTATGGGAGGTTTTGTTAACATGCAAAATACACTGCCTACATGTTATCAGCTGGTGGAGTCTATACATTTATACGCCTCAAGATCAGACATTTGAACCATGCGTGCCAGTGAGAGATTATTAGTTACCTTTGGAATTAAATTAAAGTAAGAATAAAATATCTGTTATCATCCTAAGGCATTTATTTTTCATTAAATAATTGTATAGAATGTTTAACACTTAAACTTTAACTCTGTCTCCCCTCTCTCCCTGCTGCAAAGTGTAACCTGTAGATGATATTATATTAAAAAGAAATCCAACTGTCCATCATCGTGGCTATCTTGCCATCTTAAGTGGCTGTACCCTGTTACCACACAGGCTTGAGTTTCAGGGCAATGCAATCCAATACAAGCCACAGAAACTCTCCTCAGTCCTGTCATTTTGTCTGTTCCTTTTCACATTCCTTGCAACAGGTCTCCACTGGAGGCCAAGATTGTTCTCAGTAAAGAGGTATGTGTTGCTGCTCTCCCTACATTAGTAGGAAAGCACACAGTTTATTGTGGCTGAAAGTTACTGAATTTTTTGATATCTGCAGTAAGTATTTCGAAGGCTTGCTGGTGCAAGATGGGCGATTCAAACTGAATTAGTTGGTTTCTAGATTGTGTATTACCACTACGTTATTGTTCACTAGAGATGCTACTGACCTATTGTTGCTTGACACCAGTGCATCACAGATGGACAGCTACACCTCTAGGTGTGTCTGTTATGTCAAAAAGCTGACTGAGACCATACTGGAGACAACAACAAAAAAAGAAGAAGAAATAAATTGAGGAGGGGAGAGCAATCTGATGACAAAGAGATAAAGTCAGTAGGGGACAGTTTTAATGAGGCTGGCCTCTTATTGGAGAGAAGGCTAGGAGTTCAGTTCAGATGGGCTGTAAAGTGATCTTGGCCTGATATTCCCCGGCCCTGTGACAGAATTATTAAAAGCTCATCCTCTTAATGCAACATCCACAGTGTCACCTTTCACAGGTCCTCAGGAACACTTGCCCAATAGGACTGCCTCTTTTTCTCCAGAGGTAAATTATCATGAACAGACGAGCACCCAATCCAACATAACCGACTACAACTGATGACGGTAAATTGAACCCTCTCACCACAACTTGGAACATGACTTGCTTTCAGCCACACTTAATGCTCTTTTCTATCTGTCAAAGCTAGACATACATATTATGTACGTGAGCCCTAATTCCCTGTCATTAGTGATACTAATTGCATTATGGTGGTCATCAGTTGCAAAAATGATCTCAAAGTGGTGTCCATTTTTAAGGCAATTTTAATACTAAATGGATTTTGCCTCTTTGTGCATAGGAGCAAGTCCCCTCAAGCCTGTACTAATTACATCCATAATCAAATGCATTCTGTGCCTTCTTGTTAATGACATTGATCTTTTGGAATATCCAAGCCTATATTCTGTGAGATTATTGGATAAAGTGCAGGGCAAAGTCTGTGTGACCCCAGGAAGAAGACGTCGCTGCAGACATAAGTGGGAATTAAATGGATATAATTAACAGTGACCCTTCCTGGCACTCTGCGCTGCAGAGGCCTCTGGTCCATGGATCATACAGCAGAGGGGATGAATTAGCATGGGTTAGGAATGGGAAAATTAAAATTAAGAAGAGGGAGATGGGCTGAGAGATAGATCAATGTTGAGCCAGTGGGCTTATCAGCTGATAGGGGCCACAGACGTAGTGGTCAGGTTTCACTGATGAGGCAAAATCCATCATTTAGAAACTTCTGCTCTTAATTTCACGCCAAACTTCAGAAAAAGCATCAGCAACTTGGATGGATTTAAATCCATGTTCTTTATCTTCATTTATGTTTGCATCAGCAACTACATATGCGTCATGGGTGGGCATTACTTCGTGCTTATTCAAAGGTCATGGCCCTAGTCCATTGTGATGATGTAGACTGATGATTGGGAGTGAGATGAATCCAACCTTACAACATATAATCTGAGTTTTCCTCAACACAATAAAAAGGCTAATTAAGTTGTGCACTATGTTTGTAATTGTAGAGCTGAGCATTTTAATATCTATGACACACTGACCTCTCTTTACAAGTCGATCTGGTAATCGTTCCACCCCTGCACAGGTGGGTCCAATTGTGTGTGTGTGTGTGTGTGTGCTCTGTTTGCTTTTCTGCTGTACTGTTGGCATGATGAGGGTAATTGGAGTGTAGGTCTGGTGAATCAGTGCCAGCCTGGGTGGGCAGATTGCATATGATGATCATGTTCTGACCAGATGGCTAGCTGGCACAAGGACTTGGATTGGCAGGCTGTGTATGTGTATGTTTGCGTGTGTGTGTATGTGTGTGTTTGCTTGGGAGGGTTAAGTGGATATGAACAGCAATTTATTGTGACTGCTCATTTTAAAACAATATAATACAATTTATTGAAAATCTAGGCATATACACACTATACACAGAGACTATAGGACTATGCAAGAAGCACTGATACAAAAAGATTAGTAAAGAAGTGAACGTAGCCACTGTGATAACGAGGTGATGTAGCCTGGACAATATAACGATACATATAGTGAGAACGCTATAAAAATGTCTCTTGTACATATTTTCTATATTGTTTCTATCTCAATGTCAAAAAACCCAGCTGCTGAACTGTACTTTAATATTGGATACCATTTTTCATATGGATCCCATTTGCTCATAACCATGAAGTCATTCATTAGGAAAAAGAAACACAATGACTGTATACTACAGTGTGACACCTGCCTCCCTTCCATGTGAAATGCCAAATTCTTTCCTGCAGACTTTGCAAATCGCTTGGATCTCCTAAGGCAACAATGGTCCATGGTGTTTCCCTCCTCACTCATCCCGGGCCACCTGGCTCCATTTCAGCGATGGAGGGTTTCATTTCCCACCATAAATGTTTTAATTCACCAACATCATTAGTGGCACTGCTGGTCTGGCCACATTTCAGGGGGTGCGAGGGGTGAGAAACAGCCGTCGCACCAGGGCCAGGACAAGCACTTACTGAATAGTACAAAAAAATGCATAACAATACAATCAAATGAAGGATGACGTCCTTATGGGCAATGGTTAGCATTATTGTAGCTCGGAATAGTTAAAAAATGGTTGCATCTACGGAAGTCGCTGATTTTGTGCATCACTGTGCACTCAGTGACCCAAATCAAACACACCCAGGATGCTGTGTCACTAAAATGCTTGTCTGGCTTACATGCTAACATGCTCACGGAGGATCCTCCAGCTGTTATTTCTGTGGTCACTGAGGAACTTTTCTCCATTGTGAGCTATAAGAGGACTTTCTGCTCTTTTTGACAAAACATTGTCAAAACATTTTGAAATTGAGGATCGCAGTGAAACAGAGAGGCTCAGTTTATCGGTGGGAAAGAGAGACTGGGATTATGCTTTGAGAACGAAGAGCAGCAATCTTGAGCCTGGAACAGACTGAGGACAACTTTGCGGTTCTCAAAACCCGCAGAATGCTGTCCAGGCAGATGAGTGCAACAACACACTCATTGATCATCTTCCATATGAGAGCATCAACAACCATGGTATTGCCTGGCAACATCACGTTGTGTGTGCATGCTACGCAATGTATAACTGTGCTGTTTTTCATTTGCCAAAATGTTTGTTTTGTGGCTGCAGTATCTGTGTTGCCCACTATGGTGATGCTTTATTCTACTGTAGATTATAAAAGAGATGTCAGGATATTCAATTAATTTGCCTAATTATTTTAGAAAACTTTGTTGCACCACCTGCAGTGTCTACAGACCTTTATTTATTGTCAATCATTTTTGTTTACAGGTTGAATATGTAGAATCTTTATTAAAAGCTATATATTTAAAAAAAATAATACACCCACAGGGCATTATGAGGGGTACAGAATTAAAGTATTGCTTTTCCATTAAAAAAATCTGAATTAATATTTGAAAATAAAATTCAAGGTCTCGACAATGCCTTTCTGTTATGTTCTGTTTACATTGTACCAGCCAATAGCAGCCGGCATTGCGGGTTGCCACGGTTGTGTGTTGTTTGCTGCAGCTACTGTAGGCTGGCACTGGTTGAAATGTCTACGGTTCTCCTTAATCGGTAAGCAAACTTTCATTATT
This sequence comes from Echiichthys vipera, assembly GCF_963691815.1. Lineage (NCBI taxonomy): Eukaryota > Metazoa > Chordata > Actinopteri > Perciformes > Trachinidae > Echiichthys > Echiichthys vipera. The sequence goes on from NC_139833.1 coordinate 27,179,771, forward strand.
ACTTAGCTGTAACACCTAACTGTAATGGCTTACGGTAACGGCAACAGTAACTGTCAGTAAAACTCCTCTGCAATACTTGTTTTTATGGTGTGATTTGCCCGAGGGGGTGGGTTCAAACAGGCTCAAACAGACTCCTGTCTCCTGTAGGCTACTGGGCCGGGTCTGGGGCCCCTGTATGATTCATTACTTGACATGGCGCAGGCTGATCGCTTGACACACACGGAAACAAACCTGGCAACCCGACTGCTGGAATTATTTTTAGTTGTTGCGACTACGATCTTGAGACACTAGATGGCGGTGCTCATTCTCCATATTTAACCTTTAACTGTCTGAGTTTCGTTTCTTTTTTGGTTAATTTCAGTGAAGCCACACTGAGGAGAATTGATAATCAGTAATGTGCACAAGCTATTTCTACAGAAGTGTAATTTGCTGGAAATGTAATTTGCTATAATATTTGCTTACATGATATATAAGGGCCCATGCTGCTGATGTAGTTCCACATATGTATACCTTGACATTTAAACTTTTGAGCTATAGAATAGTTCAAATGATGAGAGAGAATTATTTGTAAAATGGAACTGCAAATCTATGCAAGTGCTTTTTTTTGCGCAACTTGGTATGATTTGGATTTCTCCTTCCGTATCAAAACAGTGGACCACAGGCAGACCACATTGTGGTGGCCAGTCTCATGTTCTTGTCTAAAATCCAAGCCTCTTGGAAATGTATTACTTTCGAAGATGACAAATGGCTCCAGCAAAGTTTTGCACATACGGCCGGATAAAGTTTATCTTTAGGGCATGTGCAGCTGCCAACAGTACTTCCAGAAAACTTTAATCTTTCCTTTCAGAGGCTCACTTCCTATTTCTGTGCAGGGGACTTGATGGGAGGCAGACTGGGGGTGTTTTGACACCCGTCTGAGGAAACGATCACAGTGAGTGGGCCTGCTGCTGCTGCTGCTGTAGTGTTGCTGCCTGTCTCCTGTGGTTCCCGCTGGCTGTTTCTCTGTAACTTAGCGCCCTGGCTACTCAATTAGAGCTTAAAGTTGGGGGGGGGGGGGGGGGGGGGTGAGCCAGCCATGTGGCTGACCAACTACCAGAAGGACCTTTTATTGAGAATAATCCATCAGTGTGATTTGATGAGGTGCAGATAAATGAGTAACCTACAGGCTTCATGATAAACAGCTTTTTAAATGTTACAGATATATGTGACCACGTGCAGGCAGATATTACATGGGGCTGAGTCCTCACACATCAGCAGGACCAAACATCAGTAAAGTGATGCTGTACTGCTCCTACCCAAACAAATACATCTGAAAAAAGCATTGAGCAAAGCAAACTGGCAACAGTAAACACTATTGATGTGGCCGGCAGATTTCATTACAACACTCTGCTGTTTCAACTAATGACTAACTTCTTCAGCAAAATCTAACAATGTTAAAGCAGCAGCAGAGAGTGTGTGAGAGAGAGAGAGAGATAGAGAGAGAGAGATAGAATAAGAGAGAGAGAGAGAGAGAGAGAGAGAGAGAGAGAGAGAGAGGAAAGGAGGGAGGGAGAAGTACTGGCATTGCTGTCAGTAGGGGGCTCAGGCCAAGTGGGAAAACGTCAGCACTGTCAATGGGAAGGAGGGCTTGATGTTGCAATGATAGGCCTATGTAATGGGCACTTTGAAAGAACAATCAGTGCCTTCTGTGAATCATATAGCCTGGCATGTAATTCATGTTTGCGTCTGTGAATTTGTGCCAGAGCATGTGAACAAAAACTATTTGTAGTCTAAACTAAAGGTTATGGATGTCGCGGCATCATGGCTCATAGTCTGACTCATAGTAGATGCTGACGTTTTTTGGTGCTGTTATTCTTTCTTTTGTTGTGCTTGATTCCTTTAAAGAGTCTCTATTTTTATGCAAAGAATGTCCTGCTACGAGACTATGTTGTTTTATTTTCAGACATTTAGTTTTTCTGGCCCACCCCGGAAAGTATCCAGTTTCCAAAGTTGTTTATATGTATTTTCAGTATAATAATGTTATATTGTGAACATGTTGAGCTTGTTAGGGTAGATGATGAAATCATCCACCACCTGTATGTCACTGCCAATGAGGAGCGAAGACCTTATAGAACAAATGCATTCATGACCAAACATTACAAGTATGAAATCATTATTGCATTATAGTGGCAAATGGCCCCCAGTTTGTAAACTCAAATGAACACAATAGGACATGATGGGTGGTGACAGCAAGGGGTACTACTCATCTGGCAGGGCTTTAGACAACTGCATGTCACAAAACATATGAATAAAAACAATCATGTCACAATATGCCTGGCAACAAGAAAACAAAAGATGAAGGGTACTAATTAATAATGGATCCTGTCTTTCCCTCTTGGCTTCAGCGATTGTCATCTTAAAGAAAGGAAAGGATAAATCTCTTTAGCTTAAACCCCCTGCTCCTCCCACCAGATTAACAATTTATAAAATATATTGAATTGTTTTGGAAATCCCAAAATATATGCAATTTGATCATGTGGGGATTAAAACTGTCATTGTGCTTGTCAATAAGGGTTGGTGGCGACATGGCAGTATCACATTGACTCCTGCGTATTAATACTTAGTGTCCTATTGGGTCTTCAGCTGATTGTTTGGAATGTAAATGATGCTGCTGATGGCTCCAGTGACTGATGGCTTAAATTCCAATTAATCAATTGCTTCATCAGTTTCCCTAATTCCGATCAAATATCTCCTGAGTGCACACTCCTCTTTTAGTGGTATTAGAAGAAATAAATGCTCTGGAAGTAATTTTCATCAATCTCGTGTACATGCCAATATCCCTCACAAGCCGGGTCCAGGTTGAGGACTTAATGTCTTAAGTGTGTGTGTACGTGTGAGTGTGGTGTGTGTGTGTGTAGGAGGGGGATTTACATATTAGGAATGGAATGTAAGGAAGAAAAATAGAGCTACTTAACTGTGCATAGTTATTCAGCTTCTTTTGATTATTTTACGTTGTTTTCTGCAAACGTAAAGTTTGTGAAATTAGAATCCAAGACCAAGTTTAAATATTTGTAACATTCAAGATCTTATTCACATATATAGTGTCTTTAGTTTTCCTTTTGCTGCGTGTAAATCCTGATAACCTGCTGCCATGCATTCAACCTGATGTTCCACCACTCCATTGGGTGGTTATGACAGGTCATAAGATCCCGCCTGTAAGAAAACCAACCAACCGCATTAATTGAACCTGATGTGAGCCGGCCTTTTGTACCACAGGCCTATATGTATCGTCACATCTCAAAACCTAAGCTGCCAGGGAAGGCCCCATTATACGATAAGCCTAGTCAATTATACAAAATAAAATCAACTATTCATAAGTCAGCTGTAATAGGATATTGGCTGACAGATTTAATAATTCAGTTTTGCTGAGGCTTAACTGGTATTAGTTTGTAGCTAATGGTCGCCTCTGTTAAAAATTCATTGAAGACAATGCTGGAGTGAGAAGATACATATAATTATGCCTACTTCATTTACTTTAGCCCCCCTGCAATTTAAAAGTGACTTCTAAAGAGAGCTGGTGTGTTTAAACATGCAGAAGAACAGGTACTGTAATTTGATTTATGAATTTGATCCCACCCACCCCCTAATTTAATTCATCAATGTTTCAGAATGAGCAATTAAGCATTGTGCTACAGCTCTTCAAAGCTCCATTATCCGGCCTGAATATCTTTGTCAGAGGGTGTGTAATGGTATTGCTACATATTCCATAATGGCTAGACCGGGCCTTGTCCCTCACACCCATTATTAGTGTGTCCTTCTCCTTAAATTGAACTTCTTTTTTTGAATAATAGCTTTTGACAACAGCAGATAACAAGGACATGAGTGAAGTTTAAGAGTCTGTGCACACAGTGACTGTGACTGTGTTTTTCTTTCTGATATTTTGTTTCATGTTAAGAACAAATATGCCATTTGCCAAAGTAAAAGCTTTGTTTTATGTGGCCTCTGCCTGCTGGGGTATGGGCTGCAGCATCATTTCACTGATTCATTTCACATGACGGTTTAATTAGCTCATAATGGAATAATAGCAACCAAAGTGTTTCAGTCTTAGTGAAAGTAAATTACTGCACACATGGAGTCAGAGCAAATTTAAATGTTTTGTAAGAATGGCTACATTCATTCATTCATTCATTCTTTCAGTCAGTCATTTATGTCTTCCTTTGAATCGCCTCTCATTCTCAACTGCAAGGTGCAGCGGGTGGCCATCCAAAAGTAGTTGTCAGGCCTCTGAGAACAAGCAGCAGCGCATACACCCAACCATCCACCCCCCTCCCGCCCCACCACCCCTCGACAAATGCTCAGCGGTCGTGAACTACATCGATCTGGGGTATAATTCTCTATGAAATTGATGGATGAGGGCAGCCATTGACAGAAAGGGTAAAGACCACTTTGAGATGTCCCCTGTGAATAAGTATGATGGAAAATAGATTGTTGAAGAAGATTTATGTTTGTTCTCCACTGCCACAGGAGAGGGCTCCCCTCCCCACACACCCACTGCCCGCACCAACCAACCCCCCCCCCCCCCCCCAGCTCTGACCAATCAAACCTGTCATTGTGGTCGGATTAAACTCACTGGCTCTATTCAGCTGCCAACTTTCTGACGATTAACTCATTCTTGAAAATTGAAAGCACTTTCTCTCTCTTTTTTTTTATTTACAAAGGGCATGCCATCTCTATTATTATTTCAGTTATGACAGGTGATGTAGTGGTTAGTGTTTTAACTGTTAGGTAATGATCTACTTAAAGCAAAAAACAACCATAAGACACAAATAATTATAATATTTTAAAGACAGAAATGACCTGTGTTCTGTTTGTTTAAAACATCTTCATATATTATACATTTGTAGTACAGTGTAGTGCATCATTGAGAAAATGAAATAATTGTGAGGCAGACTGGTTTAATAGTGCACAAGCACATTTAAGGGACTGTATGGAAATGATTAGGGTTGGTGAGACTCCTTTAACTTTAAATTAACTAAAAGAGGAAAAACATGAAGCATTTAAGATAATGTACCGCAACTTCAACATTTAATAACTAAAATTAACATGAATTTCCCAATGTGCACAACCAATACGCACATTAGCAATTAAATGGCCAGGTGCCAAATGTATGGCAAACTAATGGCTCATGACATTTGCCAAATATTCTAGCCACACTCAATGTTTGAAGGAAGAGCTACTAAGTGCTACTAGTAAGCTCTGTTCTACGCATGAGGGAATTTGGTTTTAAGTGCAAAGTGAAACATATAAAGAAAGCTTTAAGTGTGTTTGGTTGCAGTTTTGTTAACTGCGGAAGAATGGACGATAAAGTCTGTTTAAATTGCCAATGGACTGAAAACAGTGTGTGTGTGTGTGTGTGTTGGTGTGTGTGTGTGTGTGTGTGTGTGTGTGTGTGTGTGTGTGTGTGTGTGTGTGTGTGTGTGTGTGTGTGTGTTCCACTGCACATGCTGCATTTCACTGAAAAGAAAAGCATTCACCAGCCGAGCTTAGTGAATGTGTGTACAGTATGTCTAGCTCCTGCCCTGGCTCCTCTGTGGTGTAGTATTGTTTGGCTGCCAGCAGTGTAATCAGATAATACCACTGAGAGGTCAAAAGCACTGCAAGATTAAGCTTCAGATTTCTGTCACCTTTTGCAAAAACAACCAAAAGAACTGTTTCAAAACGTATTTGTACCCACAGCAGGGTACATATACCTTTTGAACTTGAAAGCTATTTTGTAACCCTGAAAATAGTTATTTGCACCATAGTTACTGTATGGTTTATTATGGTAACCAAATCTTGGAACACACAGACACACTCAGAAGCTCTATAGATGGTAATGCTAGTCAGTCAGTTGATCCACTAATTTTTTCTTGGAATTAAATATCTCAACAACTTTTTAAGTATTGATATAATTTTTGTTCTCTGGAAGATTAAGCCACTTTGGTGATTCCCTGACTGTCCCCCTAGTAACACCACAAGTTTTCCATACACACATTCATCTAATCTGCTGGATGAATTACTATAACTTGAGTGTTCCCTTCACTTATTTAGCAAAACCCTCAGGATTTTGTTCCCATCAGCCTCAGCCGGGCTTTGTGCTCAGGGCTAATTAGAAAATATTAGCATGTTAATAGTGACCATTGTAAACATCTGAACAACATCTGAACAGCATCTAAACTTTAGCATGTTAGCTCTGTCATTGTGAGCATGTTAGCATGCTTAAGTTAGCATTTAGCTAAAAGCACTGTGGTGCCTTATAGCTTGTAATCAACATAACCAAAAGTTAATATTATATGATATAGTATTTCTGTTGAAATCCTTAATTTCCTTTTTAAGATGAAATAAGATCATTGGATTGTTTGTTGTACTGTATGTAGCGTTTCATGGGCAATGCAGGGACAGACGTCCTGCATAAAGTTGACATCAGGTAGACAAGTACATGAATGAAAATAAATATGTGTTTTTTAATGCAGATTATATGAGATATTAAGAAGCAACAGGAAGTCTGTTATTTAATTCAGATGGAACGGGATAGTTGCAAATGTCTTCAGCGCTTGGACTCTACAGGGACATTAGTTATCAAGCGGCAGCTACCTTGCATGTCCAGATAAATCCCCCCATGGAGTCCAGATACTAGTGCTGGTGGTTGATGAGGCTGAAGAAATGATTAAGCTGGTGATGACTCAGTGAAGACTGGCGGTGATGGAGACATGGAGGGCGCAACTTACTAGAGGCAGGGAGAGAATCATACTTAAATAGAGACAGCATCAAAATGCGTGGCTAACCGTGTATGTGTGACGTGCTACTAGATAGATGTGAATAGCTGATGAGGACTGCTGATGACATGACATGAACAGTGACAACAAGGAGATAGTGAATGAGCAGGCAAGAGAGAGAAGAAAGTAGGATGTATGATATATAGATTATGGCTTAAGCATGCAAATACCTAGAGGATATCTATTAACAGAGTCCAGAATTTTGTGTGTCACACCCCTGGTGATAGAAACATCGACCTGGTAGTTGTAGTCAGCAATTGAAGCAACATACACATCACATCATCTTTTTTAGTGAAGGAAATTAATTTTAACGTAATTCATGATGTCCCCAACAAGTGGCGGCTTTTGGAATTTTCATTTCAGGGGGGGGGGGGGGGGGGTTATATGAAAAAGGGATTTAGAAAGGTGCTTTAGGTCATTTGCTCCAGTATTAACCAGGCTTGATCTGTTATTTTGATTTGGAAAAGGAGGAAAGTAATGCAGGATAGTTCCTGAGCATGAACAAGAGGCAGTTAGCTATGGAGTTTTTACAAACTTTAACATCACGCTGATGCGGTCCAAGTTGTTTAACAAATTTATCTGATAGTGATCTTTTCTTAAACAGATTTAGTTTGAGAGATTTGACAATTAAGCTATATGTTGTGGTTGTATTACTTAATGAGTGTGTATGTGGAACCGAGACCAGCTTTCCTCACCTTGGAAGCAGCTCAGCAGAAACAGAGATGAGAGATAAGATCACTATTTCAATGCAGTCGTTGCTTTTAGTTACTTTTATTGCAGAAAATGCATTATAAGCTACTCATTGACCACACAATTGTAATCATAGGAGGAAATGATGGAAAAATTAAGTAAATAAAAAAAGTTATTAATTTCGATAAAGAGCACGAGGGGCGGCACCCTAGCGCCCTCTATGGGCCAGCCGCCACTGTGACCCCAATGCGTAATATACTTCACTTATTTAATTTCCCTCAATAGCCACAACGGTATAATTATTTATTTATATTTCTCGAATCAAACTACAGTCATAGGGTCAGATGGAAATCTTACCCAAGCATGATGTTCATGTATAACCTTTTGGTGTCATGATCAGCGTCTTGTGTGGGCTCTGCCTGTAGCCCCTTCCCATGATGCTCTGCTGGTAGGGGTCCTCTCCTTGTGTAGTCTTTATTTATATGATCCTCTTAAGAAAACATCACCTTTGGCTTCCCAGAGGGTTGTAACAGGATAAATCTAGTATCAATTAGGCCGAGAAAAAACTCTTCCTGCAAACGATGTATCCAAAACTTCAGACCAGAGTGGGTCTCCCTTTCATCAGGTTGCCAGAGGGTAAAGAGGTCTTCATTTGTTTATGTTTAATTTGGCAGCCGTCGCCAAGCATCATTTGTCGTCAGCAGAATATGGGGACAGTGAGTTTCCTTCCCTTTTTATTAAACTAGTTTGTTGCAGTGAATGCAGCTTCCCTTCATGATATCCCTATAGAGAACTTCAGTAAGACCTTGAGTGGTAAAACATCAAAAATATTGACAGAAAATTGACCCACAAAACCAATTTCCATAATGCATGACCTGTAATTACTGATGAGGTCAGAGAGGACGTTTAAAGGGCTGTGTATCTGCATGACCTGGACTAGTAATTTGATGTCTTGCAAATGAGAGTGTGAATAAGAACAGGTGTTTGACTTCTTGTTCGAAGTATGGTGTTGGATCAGTTTAAGAAAAGATGGCTGTCACTGATTCATGCTATTTTGTGAGGTATTATAGATTGACTTTTTTACATTTCATCATCTTCTGAGCAAATGTGTTGTGTGTACTTTTAAATAGCTATGTTTTCACAGGGATAGACAGATGAGGAAACATGGAAACTAACAATATGGTAAATGGACTGTCTAGTCTTCTGACTACTCAAGGCGCTTTCACACTACTTGTCACCTTCACCCATTCATACACAGACATTCACACTGATGGCAGTGGACATCTATCTCATCTCATCTCATCTTCAACCGCTTTTCAGGTCGCGGGGGCAGCAGCTCTAGTAGGGGCCCCCAAACTTCCCTTTCCCGGGCCACATTAACCAGCTCTAACTGGAGGATCCTGAGGCGTTCCTCGACCAATGTGGAGATATAATCTCTCCACTTGGTCCTGGGTCTTCCCCGAGACCTCCTCCCAGCTGGATGTGCCTGGAACACCTCCCTAGGGAGGCGCCAAGGGGGCATCCTTACTAGATGCCGAAGCCACCTCAACTGGCTTCTTTCAACGCAAAGCAGCGGCTCTACTTCGAGTTCCTCACGGATGGCTGAACTTCTCACCCTCTCTCTAAGGGAGACTCCAGTTACCCTCCTGAGAAAACCCATTTCGGCCGCTTGTACCCGCGACCTCGTTTTTTCGGTCACGACCCAGCTTTCATGACCATAGGTGAGCGTAGGATCAAGAGCTTTGCCTTACTCAGCTCTTTTTTTGTCACAACAGTGCGGTAGAGCGACTGCAACACCGCCCCCAGTGGACATCTATATACCATCTAATCTAATCGAACCATTCACACCACATTCACACACCCATGCGCAATTCAGGGTTTAGTGTCTTGCCCAAGGACACTTCCTTGGAGCTGAGGATCGAACCACCGATCTCTCGAATAGAGGACGACCCACTCTACCTTGGAGAGTGTTTGTAATTATTTCAAGGAACTAATATGTTTGCTTTTAAACTCTGATATCATTTTAAGGCTCGAGCAGGGAATAATATTCCATGTATTTGATGAATTACAGCAGTCTGATTGATGACTTAGTAAACAGTATTACACATCCAGCAGACACTGTACAATATTAGAATTTAGAGTCACTCTCCTTTAAGCTCTGTTTTGGTCTCCCTCACCCCAGAGGGAAATATCGGGCTCTTCAGGGCTATACCCAAGAATGTTTTCAGTTGAATCCAATTTAGCTGTTCAAAACAGATATTCCACTTTTCCTTACTTTTTAAATATAGACTATATTATATGATACTATCCCGTATATTGCCTATGGGAGTCACCATCTTGTCAGACGTATACTGGATTAGCCACATTAGCACCGGGAGCTAAACTAACAACACACGCTACTAGATAAACCGGAGGGAGTCAATGTTGAGATTATTTGATTTTTGTAACAGGAATGGGCGGGAGCAGGATTTTTTAGAGGGTAGAGACTGACACGGTAGGTCAGTGCAGTCAAGTACAGGCAGCCAGCATTTATGATCTACAAACTGATATTCAACACAGGACCATGCCCATAGACACCGACCCTCATGTCCCGAATCCTCCCGGTGATCCAGATTAGCATCTAGTGTATGTGCCATAGATAGAAGGCAAATTGCAAAATATTTTGCAAATGTGGCTATTTAATGCACTTTCATAACAGATCTGTTGGTACAGTTGATCAAAGAGCAAACCATCTTGTCACTTATGGTAAAACCACCACACGAATGACCGTAGTCCAGGTCGAGATCGGGGAGTTAGCATGCTAAGTGAGGGCCATTGGATAGCTGTCACTCAAGAGGCCGCGCCCCCAATTATGCATAAACTTTAACCCCCAATAAAATAAAAACCAACCTGTTACAAAAAGATTCACCCCCCTCAGTGTTGTCTTGGAGATATGACCTAAACATACAGACTAGAATGATTTTTCGTACCAGGCCTTAAATAGGTTTAATTATGCTGTGAAAAATGTCATGTTTAACATGGGGGTCAATGAGAAATTGCTCTGTTATGAAACCTACTCCTAGTGGCCACATGTGTATAAACCTACCAGGCCTCGCCAAAGAAATGCTAAAATAGACCTTGAATTAAACAAAAAATATTGTTTTACGATTTCTCTTTCCCTTGACTTTAAGCATTATTCTTTTAGAGTAAAAACGGACAAGACTTTAGGCCAGAACTGGAGTAGAGTTAAAGACTTACTGTTAGTTTAAGCATCTTATTTACCATTTGATATGTGGTGCTGAATGTTTGATACCGAAAACAACCGTAATGATGGTCCTCAGAGGTATAGTGATACACCAGTGTCTGCCTCTCACTGTGGTGACATGTCACCTGTTTGATTTCATGCTGCTAAGAGATGTGCGGGACAGTGAGGATGTCCGGGTGGTGAAACGAGCTGTCACACTCACCCATCATCTTATGCAAAGGTGTAACCTAAGCCTTCATAAGACACCAGCACTGAAAAAGGAACGAGTTTCCTTATACGGAAGGACCTTTATATCCCTCTTTACGAAGAGATGACACCGCCAAGATCTGCAACGCAGAGTTTGTTTTCTTCCCGTAGCACTTAATGTGATCAGAGAATTAAAATTTCAACAAGTCATTTAATGATAGCCTGGGCCAAAGGGCCTGCAACGCCAAGCTAGAGTTTCCTGCGGTTCTGCAGTCATATCTCTGGCATCCCGAGCCCTCTCATTTGTTCAAGCTGAGTACACTACAGCCTTACTCGCTCCCTGTCCCTGTATAATGTGATCAGATAGATTTATTATGGGATTTTCTGTAATTGGAGTCAGACTGAATTGTATTAACAGGCCCAAAACACTGTAAAGTGGAAGCATTTACATTTAATTACTTTTATTGAGCCCCTGCTCATTTCACTGGTAATACAAGCACATGTTTTGATTGACTGCAGACTGTCCATATTTGAATAATAAGAAGAAACGTTGCCCTTGAAGTGACAGGTTGGGTCATGATATCTCATTTTATGTCTTTTTTTTATCAGGGAAGATTCAGAGAGCACTCTGGGAATCTTGTAAATATGTAAATACAGACATTAAAAAGACATTTTTTGGAGGATTTTTTTTAACAGCTTAAGGCCAAGGATTAGCTGGCATCTCTTCACTTTTTTTCTTTCTTTCTTTTTTGTTCTTTGAAAATATATCTGCTGTTCAAGTGAGCGGAGGGCCTCTCAGTTACACTTGAATGAATGAAGCATAACAAAGTAGCAACACTTTGATGAGCTTTTTATGTATTTCAAGGGATTAGTGTTGAGAGACTTGTAATTCTGAAAAACAACTCAGAAATTGGATAATTTAGCCGTTTCATGCTTTTTTATTTTTTTCTGTGAAGTGGGCCTGTGTGATTTGAAAGTTGGCCAGTGTATGTGTACAGCTATGAGATATCAATGTCAGCAGCACTTTTGGCATGCATGTCTGTGTGTCAGAATTTCTGTATGCGTGTGTAAATTTGTGTCAGTGTGTCTGTATCTGTGTGTCCGGGCTGTAGATGCTTTGTCTCGTTAATGAGAGGCGTTCAGGGCCTCCATGGGGACCTGTGGAAGATAATCTTCTCCTGTTTTGCTATGAAAGCTCTTCTCAACGTAACCGAAGAAACTCACTCAAATGGAGGAGGGCTCGGTTGAATAATTCAACATTTACAATCAATTTTGGCCCCCACCTCATCTTGACACCTCCTTGGACCACAGGGCCTGCAGGCTCATCATGGGAATGTTGACAATTCCCTGTAGAATGCACTCTCTTGCATCGTGGCAACATGAGAGGCTGTGAGAGCTTGGATATTTGTGTGAGTTTGCAACTTAGTATGTTGAATTATTAAACCTCCTAAATGCTGTTTTATTGTAGTGAGAGCATGTCAATTGTCTTTTTCTCTCAAGGCTGAATTTTTTTTTCTTCCCAGAAACTGCGTTATTGTGTTATTGTCAGGTGATAATACAAATACATGTTTGATTCAAAGTAGACGGCCAGTGCAACACGGCAAACATTTTGACCTAAGAAGAGAGCAAATCTATTGAAAATCTGGTGCAAATGTCAATGTTTTTATCTAAGAAATGTTACTCTTGGGCTCATGGCTTATAAGCTAACAAATGTGGCAACTGTCCATACATATAAAGTTCCCTGACTCTTTATTGTTACAGGGAACTGTGCAGTTGTAGACAGTCACTATGTACACTTTCTCAAGTACTGTATACTTTCTATAAAGTTCTGAGGTACCTGTGCTTAACTCGAAAATGTAATGTTCTTCATCAAATGTCACATATTGTATTTTTTACTCCACCACATTCATTTGACAACTATTTTCCAGCAGCAACAATAATATGCTGGTTACACATTAATGAATAATAAAGAAACAATGTAACACTGAAAAAAATAACTGCCTTATAATTTCTTTTAATACATTACTTTACCTGGGATATAATGCCTGTGTGAATGTAAAATTATGAATGCAGGACTTTTAATTAGGTCTATTATTAGGTCTTCTCAACCTTGGGGGGTAAGGGGTAATAAGATGAATGTGGGACAGGAGGTAAGAAAAAATCTAATTCAACTACACACAATTATGTTTGTTTCTTTCTTTGTTTGTTTTTTTAACAATATTTTCTTCTAAAACTTCACAATTTGATTAATTTGCTCAGAACTCATGACAAAACACATGCAGCCTGTGAAAAGAAGTCTCAGTTAGATGCAGCTGTATATTAGGTAAGAGGATCACAAGATAAAGAGGTTGTTAATTTTAAAAGCAAATTAAAATATCTCAATCCCAATAATTCCTCTCCCACAGAAACAAGGCTTTATATCTTTATAGTGGCAACGAAAAAGGGGGTTCTCAAAAACATGATATAAACTGTGTGATGTAAACATTTAGAGAAAATAACCTTGGATTTCGTCAAATATTGTACTTTTTAGTCCGATACATTTATTTGACAACTTTATTCAAATTAAAATACACAAACGTAGTAATTGCCTCTACTTTAACCAGCTCCATCAATAAAGTGCTGCTTTCACAGTAATTCAACAGTAATAATAATCCAATAATATCAGCGTATGTGACTATGTAACATGGATGAAACACAACTCTTTGTTCAGCTACAGCTATGATAGATCACGATACACATGCACTGTACAGTAGATGTGTAAATGTGAGCTGAGAGTTTGTTGGTCTGGTCGGGGTGTCAACTTTCCAGAGGTATGATTCGGCTGTAACGGAGGAGGCGGGGGGTGATGAGGTGGAGGTGCTGCTGGTACAGAAGGCAGCTATATTCCCCGGTGCAATAAGCTGTAGTATAATAGTCCTGTGGATTACCTCAATTGCAGGTGATAACAGACAGGCAGTGGAGCGCACCGGCTGATACAGGACACCCACTCCTGTGTGGGAAGCCGTATGAATTATTTCTTGTTTGCCCGCAGACTGTCTATGGGGGCCGGGGGCCAGTGATGGGTGGGAGGTGTCAATGCTATGACTCAGTTTGACTTTACAGGTAAAGTGGGGTTGGGCACAAAGCACATCCAAGATTACTTCAGCGAGTCAAAGCAGTAACTTTATACTTTGTATAATATTCTTTGAATTATTTTAATGTTTTATCTCCCACTTGTATTATTGTGTTAAATATGAATGAGTTCAGATATCAGTTCAAAGAAATGTCCAAAAGTATTTTATTTTATGTGCTGGTTAGGGGTGATGTAGAGCTTGGCCAACGCATCCATGTCACCATCTGTCAAATGCTTACTGTGAAGTGTTGTGTGTGTATGTGTGTGGCAGTGAGCGTGTCAGTCACAGATACCTTATCAAGCAGGAGGCCGTGGCTCCGCTCAGTGCAATGCAGTATGCAGGATTCTTTGTCAATGGTGGAATCATGAAGGAAGGTGATACCTGGTTTAAGCATGATTAAATTGACACCCCATAGAGTGTCTCAGATACGTTTTTGTGCTCTTGATACTGTGGCAGCAGCTTATTCAACGCTGTCTCGCGTTCAGTCTCACCTGTCATGCTGACATCATTGCATGGCAATTACAGTGAGTGAGAGGGAAAATGCATTAGGCCAGCGTGGTGGGAGGAGGATCAAGGCAATGTTATCACTGTCTTTCTCCTGGCTTTGATTTTAAGGAGTACCAACATCAACCCAGGACTACCTTTATGCTTATATTTTTTGTGTGAGATGTACAGACATTCAATGGGGATTACATTTCCTCAACGAATAGATAATTTTCACCGCACAAATGTTGGAAATTTAACTTCAGAAATCTTGCCAGGGTATGCAAGGCATTTTTTTGCATATGATTTGGGAAAGTCCAGAGGTTCTTATATTTTGGAAATATGTCTCTTCATGTCTATCACCAATCATTGAATGCACTGTACCCTATTTTCTGTTGGTTTTGCTTTTGAATGATGACTCTCTAATTAAGGTGTTCTTTTCGACAAAGGTGAGTATGGCTGGCTGGACGGGAGCAAAAAACAATGGTTGCATTACCCCACAGAAAACAATTGCTTTTTGCATTTTGGAACATTCTAAACATGGAACGGTCAGTTGCAAGATCACACTGTGCAAAACCAAAGAATTTGAATGTTTTAGTTGATGCCATGGAAAGGTTAAATGTTAAATGTTAAATGTTACTATCATGTATTATTTCTCTGCAAGTCCTGTGGGTGGGAAGGGTTAGGGGTGTTGTAGGTTTGTCTTATGTGCTGTTGTTTGTTTGTTTGTATGTTTGTATGTATGTATGTTGGAAATCAATTAAAAATTTGATCAACTAAAAAAAAAAAGAAATCTGGCAGTACACTGTAGCCTCTAGAAAATAACTACTGCTGACTTTACCATGTGAAATTTAGTGTATTTGCTATTTTTTTTTCTTCAGGTGAAATCACAAATTTGCATACAGTAATATTTGCTCTCAGTTTTCTATTAGGGTTTTATTAGTGTCGAATGCATTTCACAGGTGAAGGAAATCTGACATTCACATTTCAATGTAATTTTCAAATTAGAAGTTTGTCACACAGAACTCACTCATAATTGCCCTAAAATTTATCCATATCTCTTTTCATACAGTAATCACATGATGCACTGTATGCATGGCAGCCTTCCAAAAAGAGTGTGTCTTCAAAGTCATCTGTGAACCTCCAAAGGACTAAAAGAGTTACTTCCTGAACATCTGCTCCCAAGATCAGAGACCAAGAGACTATTTTGGTGTTTGCAGTTGCTCAGAGGTCTGGAGTCCATGCTCTGTGGAGTATTTATTATTCACATAATTCAGATGCAGACTATTTATTTTCACTTTGTTCTTTAAAATGTCCCACAATGCTTGATGACACTGGACCTAAGAAATACGTGAAAAGTGATTTGAGGGACTCCTTAGGATCAGACCAACATTTGGGTAATAATAATAATAATAATAATACATTTAATTTGAGGGCGCCTCTCTGGGCACTCGAGGACACCGTACAATTGCAAAGACAATAGATAGATAGAGAGAGAGAGAGAGAGAGAGAGAGAGAGCACTAGAGAGTGAAGAGGAGTCACAAAGAGGAGCTTTGTTTATGGCCGTCTCTCTCGGCCACACGCAGGGCTTAGCAAGAGAGCATTTCCTGTACTGATTCATTTTCCTCTCCATCATTTGTATAACTCACATCTCTGTTAACAAAAGGAATCAAAGACGTCTGCGGCTGCATGCATGCATTGTTTTTCACTGACATTCTCATGTTGCAAGATTAGTGTGGTATCATGTGGTATCGTGTGGTATCGTCCTAATTCATACATTTAGGGCGCACTCACACTGTCCATCCGTACCGTGCCCCAGGACTTTTCACTGCTAAAGTCTAGTTCGTTTGACCAGTGTGAGTGCAAACCGTACCGCGCCTAGGAGAGGTGGGCTTTTATAAAGCATGTTTGCACATGTACGAGCATGAGAGTGCGCACGTGTACGAGCACAAGCACGAGCACAAGCACGAGGCCTACAGCGGTTCTGACGTCATTTTATGTGCGCCTGTTCGGACATAGAAAAAAAAAGGAGGGACCATGCGCGGACATTTAAAACAATGGCGTCAAAAGGCTCACGTTGGTGTGATGCGGAGGTGGAGTGTTTACTGCAGATTTGGTCGGATGAAAATATTCAAAAACAGTCGGACAAGACGCACAAAAACTCTGAGGTCTATAGACAGATTTGTAAACAAAGCGACGCATCGCGATGACGTCAATCAATGTGTGTGGGGGACAAGGGCCCTAAAGCACGGGGCACGGTACGGATGGACGGTGTGAGTGCGCCCTTACTGTATGAATCGGGAGAATGGATCATGCTGCAACTAGATAACAATAATCATCAAAGTTGATCAGGAAGCCTGGACTGGGTAAAGCAGCCAACTGCCATGGGACCCCATACCCCCAAGGGCCATAAATGACCCATATGTACAATTCATGTCAATTGGTTCTGGTAATTAGGAAAGGAAGGAAAGGAGTCATATGAGTGATGCTTAAATCAAATGAATGTATAACCAAAAGAGAACTCCCAATAATTTAAAAGCTCTATCTACCTGTCTCTTAATCATTTAAAGTAACACCCCCGGTCCTTGTGTTTCTATACAAACAAGTTTCTGTGTACTGGGATGCGCATATTCACAGAAAACTAAACCTGGCACAGTCCCCAGGTAGTTAAGCGTTAAAGTTGAGTCTATACGGACACAAAAAACATATCCAACATAACAAAATGTACTCATACAATCAAAGCCATGTCCACTGACTTGGCTGCATACTATATACAGTGGAGATCGATATTAGAGAACTAGAAGAACTAGAATTAGAAGTTATCAATTCTTGTTTTATTCTGGTATACTATTATTTTTTATTGATGGATCAAAATTATTTTTAGTCTTCATAATTTGTTTGAATATCTGCAGCTCTCCTGGTTACTTTGCAAGATGGCGAGCTGCTCTAAGGTGACTGAAACCCTGAGACAGCAGGTTTTCCAGATGAAGGCCAAAGGGATGACCCTCTCAGCCATCAGAACGAGGTTGGGCGTTCACAGTCTATGATTTCAAGAGTAAGGACACAGCTTCATTTAGTTCCCTCAAAAAGGCCGGTCCATGTAAAACAAGTGCACGAGAGGACAGGATTATGCAAAGACTCAATGAGGAATCAGTTCAACACTGCAGTTGGAGTTGCTCGCCAGTTCAGGGCTGAACAGGGTAGGAGCTAAGAATATTGAAACAATGAAATGGCCAGCCCAGAGTCCAGATCTAAACCTCATAGAGAATATCTGGAAAATCCTCTTTGACAAAGTAATGGCTAAGAAACCCACTACAGTTAGTGAACTGTGGAAGAGAGTGAAGAAGAATGGACTGAGATAAAACCAGAGCAGTGTGTGAGAAACTAGTGATGTCCTGTGGGCGCAGATGGAGCCGATCCCAGCTGACATCGAGCGTAAGGCGGGGTACCACCCTGGACAATACGCCAGTCTATCACAGGGCACATAGAGACAAACAGAGACAGAAGACCACTCACATTCACCTACGGGTAATTTAGATTCATCAATGAACCTAACACATGCATGTCTTTGGACTGTGGGAGGAACCCGGAGAGAACCCACGCAGACACAGGGAGAACATGCAAACTCCATACAGAAAATAATAGATAATAGTCTAAAGTCTTTTTTGCTATGTGTAGCATAGTCATACATCTCTTTTATATACTATTAAGCAGCTAATTGTACCTTATCTTGTACATGGTTTACTGAGATTTTCTTTTGTCTTTAATTTCAGTTTCACAAAAAGATTAGAATAAATGAAACTCAACTTTATTTCTACATCCAAGTCATCACCTAACCCTTTCAGTGCATCGGTTTAGCTATCTGTCACTTTGTGTCAACCACACATGCAAGGGGACGGAATATAGGGTTAGTCACATGGGACTGCCATCAGCCGAGACATAACAACATTGTCAACTAACAGGTCCTGCGAATTAGCTAATCTTGCAACATATTCTCATAACAGGTTCATATGATATCTTCTGAAAACCCATGGACACCAATTTGTATGATATCTTACAAAATATTTGATTCAGTAAAACAGTAACCAGTACATAAACGTGATGGTTAAGATTAGGCACCAAAACTGTCTTAGTTTAGGCAACAAAATGTGAAGGTTAAATTTAGGTTCAGAAATTACTTAAAATTAGTAGGTTGGTTTGGCTTACTACTTCTGGTTATAATCACTGGTCTCCCGGGTGAAAGTCCTGAGTTTTGGGATCCATCTACCACCTCGACTCTCCTTCCAACACGTTTACCGCTCTAAAACTACATCATCTAATGTCCTTCTTTGTTCTGGACATCATTTCTACAGTAATATAGTTGTGGATTACCTGCAAATTAGAGTGCATTACATTTCAAAGGTATGTGTACAAACAGTTAATGACAGCAGCCTGAATCTTGATGTCATGCCTGGTAAAAGTACTACACAAAACTGACAACAAAAAATCTGGGTACTATCATTCCAACATAGAGGTTTGATCTTTGGGTGTCTGCGCATTTGAGGAAGATGGAATATGTGGTTTGCTATTTGCACTGTTTTTTACTTAAAGGTGACACTGCCACACCCAGTGTGGTAGGTGGGGGGATCAATATTGGCCACTATACCATAATTGTCCTCCAGAGGGCCAATAATTTATTAATCTGGCCATGTTGCACTTTACAGTAAACCGTTTTTAAAACAGATTAGAATGCAAGTGAAAGCAATGCAGATGACCTCCTAATACACAATGAAAGGGAATTTGAAGAAAATGTATGTATTTTAAGAGATTTCAAAAAGGTAATTTAGAAGATAACAGCATATATATTCAGCATTTTGACCACCTCAAAAAATATGATTCTGAGACCCAATAGCATTTAATATAGCATAACACCCAAATGACATCTTACTGTAGCACCTTTTGGACTCCTTGGTTGCCTTGACCTACATTTGCCACTTCAAAAACATCATACAAACTCATTTTGAAGGGATCCTCAGCAAAACAGTTTGAATTTTCATTAAGACGGACAGTTTTTTATGTTTTCAACATATTTTATTACTAGATACAAATCCCCTGCTTGGTGCAGTTTTGGTGACTATGTTATAATCAGGGGATGCCAAAGAGTTTGATGGACACTGTGGGCAGGATATCCCAGCCCTGAAGCCCATTTTGAGGACATGTAAATATGCTCATTTGCAGAGGGTGGAAGAGTAATAAAACCAGAGCCTAGTTAAGCTTGGCTCTGTCTGTGTTTGGGCCCAGCAGGCAGTGTGTCACAGCAGCTTCTCTGTGTGTGGCCTCCTTGTTTTGTCATCATTTTTTATGTGTTTAGGAATGATCCGCAACTATCTGACCGCAGTGTGCCGTCTTGTGAGTTGAATGTGAAGAAAGTGCACACGTGGCCTGGGTGTCCCCTGCTCCGTTTAGCTGTAAACATATGCAAACGCACAAATACCAAGATACACATGTAAACACACACGTACGCACATGCACTCTGGGTTGCCGCTTCCTCTGCTGATTTATGAAGGCCATAAAGATATAATTGCTTCGGTTACATATGGAGGATCAGAAGTGCCACATGCAGAGAGTTGTAGCTGTCCCATTGTCAGCTACTGCCCTCTGTCTTGCAGTCGTCCTCGAGCAATTCAGGGGAACACCTGAGCCATTTTCCATATGATGCCTGCATTGGCGAGGGAGGGAGGGGTGGGGGAGCACCGGTACATGAGCGGCTGTCTTGCTAATGGGACACTTAGACGTCTAGGCTTATGTCATTCAGTCCCAGCGAGCTGCATCCAATCGCCCCCCTATCGCAGAGATCCAGCTCCGCGGCGATCGATCTGCGGCTAGCCTCCTCCACCCCGGCGGTCATGGCTCAGGCAACCGGAGCTGTCAGGGTCCTGAGGCGTCCCTCTCACCGTCTACCTCCCCCAGCCCCAACACACACACACACACACACACACACACACACACACACATAACACTTCTCTGTCCCACTGCCCCTGCAATTCCTGGTCTGACCTTGATCTGCCTCTGGAGAACCCAGCAGGAGCACTTTGTAGTTGCATTCTGAATACACAGACAGAAGCATAACTACTCTGATGAAAGAAGAGAGAGAAGAGGACCAAATTTATTTCAAAGTCATGCTGAAGATCATTCCTGGATTCACTCCCACTGAACAGTCTGCAGTAAGGTGTATACTGTTGTAATGATGAAACAAAACAGTAGTTATGCTCCAACCTTTAGCCGATGGACATTTCAAGGCAAACAACCATGAAAATGAACAAAACGCTGTTAAAGTACAGTTTATTTACCCAGGATGCATTACTATTATACCCACTTAAAAGTCTATAGTCTCAAGATCTGTTAGAGGACACAAGGAAATTACATAAGAAAGGTAAAAGTAACAAACTATGAGATGGATTGTTATGGAATTTGCTACAGACACGCAGTTCCCCTGAGGATGTAATGACATGTTATGTAGATGTGGTGACACCTGAACTTCTCCTTTAAAGGTTCTATGTGTAACTACTTTAAATATATTAGCTTTTTATATTGGCAATGGACTAACAGGTTGGTACGTGACTTAAAAAACTACCACAGTTTTGGGCGGAACTTGCCCGTGGCTATGGAGTGTGCGAGCAAACAGCCACAAGCAGCAGGATGCTGACTGCAATTCACCTACAGTAAACCATGCTACGCAAAAAAATTGTGCATTTGGGTGCAGTTCAGTCTCTCATTTTTTTCCCTCATGCTGGCGTCCCATACGGTTTAGCTAATTAGTTAATGTAAGACCTAGTCTGGTCTTTTTTTCTATGTTATTTCTTATAAAAAATGTGTTGATCTACTAATTAATTGTACCATGTGGCTTGGTTCACTTGCAACATCTATTTTTTTTTTCAATTTTGTGAACGTGGTATTTTTATACTGCACAGACAAAGGGAGAAAGTTTAGGTGCATAGTAAAATATAATATATTGGTTGATCTCACATGATGTTAGCTTTAGGTTACAAAAACACTTGGTATGGTTAAACATGATTGACTATATCACTGAGTACTATAATTACTGCCATAAATGTATAGATTGTACAGGTCATTTGTCTTGACTCAAAGCTTCTCATGTTGCGTGGATCTCTTGGCCTTGCTGTAAACAATGTGCTGGGAGGAGTGAGGAGGGCTGGGGGGAGGGAGGAGGGCTGGGACCTATAAGCTTATGAGTGGCCCTACACCTCTTCCCATCATTGTCATCTAATATTGATGCTGTATCTTCTTAGCTAAGCTCCAGTAATGAGGGGCTGATTTGGGATCAGGATGCCGATAGAGATGATAATCTGCATATGGTCTCTCATGAAAATGGAGAAGGGCCCTCTTGAAATAACCCTGTTTGTCTGGCTGCATAAACCTTCAGCATAAACAGACAAGAGGCAGATATCTTAAGTGTTACTGGAAAAGTGAGGTGATTCCTCAATCTGACCTGGCCTGACTCATTTCTCAGTGCTGGAATAATAAAGATAAAACAACGACAGAAATACAATTCTCAAACATTCAAAACTAAATCATCAGAATACACCATTAACATTCCTTTTTAGATTATTTATCAGTTGTGAAACATTTTTAAAATAGGACTCTCTAAACATTTTTCATATGAAATTGAAACCTTTCATGTCTCAAACTCTTTTTCCCCTTTTTCCTCTCCCTCACACACAAACACAGACTGCATTCACAAAACACACTTTGAAACACAGGATGTGAAAATCCTGATGTTCTGCTAAGCAAAGTTTGTTTTTGTCTACATGCAATACCAAACAGCCCATATTTAAAAGCAGCATTTGCAATCACGCTATTGCAATGACGCCGTTGTTTATAAAAATCGAAACACGCACAGAAAGCACTCTTAGGAGCTGCTGCATGGATGGGGCTTGTTTGCAGTTTGCTTGTATTCTAATATCTCCTTTATGCAAAGCTTTACTGAAACACTGTGTGTGGTCCACTTCGGTCCGGTCTGCCGAGCGGATGGCCGCGGTGGCCGCATTGTTGTCTTTTTGACTTCATTTTTCAACATTGGCCAGTGTTGCTTATAATAAAACCAGATTATGAAAACATTTTGGAGTCTTGACATGCACTGACAAATTCAAATGTCAACAAGGAGATATGACAAAAGGGCACCCAAAGCACTCTGCCAATGCTTGTGTAAACACCATTAGTAAATGAAATGAAGGTTATTATGACATTATTTGTCTATGTTTCATCATTCTATTTTCAGGTTTGTTCTATAAACAGCTGGAATACTGAGGAGTGAACCAAGGTGCCGTTTTCCAGGTTATTCTAGTCTCTTCATTTTACCTCACAGTACATCACCAGCTATGGAAATATTATAATTTTACAACTGAGTTAGATTCACCCATCAAATCATATGATTTTTAAACCAGATAAATAGCTGCTTTTACTTCAGCTTCAAGATATGATTTCTTGAATTTGGGCAAGAAATGACTGAATAGATTCAGTAAAGCTAGTTTAACACTGCCTGGCATTTATATTCGGATTTCAACCACCTGTTGGAGGCAGCATCCAAACTAAGCACTCTACACCGAGTCCCTACAACTCTATTCCATAGCTTGATCATCCCTTCTGATGGTGCAGGTTGGGCCTCCCCCCGGCCCATGACCACCTCTCTGGAGAAATATCACACAGTTGTGGGTGATAATCATGTTGAGTGGTTTAGTCTTTCATAAACAAAGTGTAAAAATTAGGCCACACTAACAATCTGGTAATTCAGTAGCAGTCGGCGGACGTTGCTCCTATTCCATTTCAGGCTGGATTATGAATCTGTGTGCAAAGCCGTTGCCCTCTTAATGATGGCCCTGTGATTTTACAGCTGCTCACAATTAGCCAGGACTCCCCCACGGCCGCCAGAGCTCCCCTACGTAAATAAACTGTGGGACAGGGAAGGCTGGGCACAGTAAGCGCTGAAACAACATGGCTGATTTGGACATCTGGTGTGGTAATAGAAACGTCTCTTACACACTTTGACGTAATGAATAGGGATCAGAGTCCTGCTTTAAAAAGGACTTGTATGCATAATGGAGACATGGCGTGCTTCATACATCACTGTTTATTCTTATGTTGAGCGTGTGGAGGAGAGGGCTATTCCAGGTCAGAGAGATAAAGAGAGAGGGGTGAAAAGTTGGGATGCTCCCTGAGGAAGTGTGTAAGAGCTGTACAAAATAACGGAAACACCAAGGATAAAGAGGTAAATTTGAAGTAAAAACATGGCAAAAAAAATCAGCACGACAAGTAAGCAAAACTCCTTCACTGATGAAGACCATAAAGTGTGATTGAAAGCTCCTGAAAAAGCTAGTAAGTGGACATTGACTTTATATTGAGCTGAGAGATTTAAGAATTAATTGATTTTGCCATAACAGCAGTTAGATAACAGCAGTTACATAACATCACGGTTTCATGACCGTAACAACTGTAGAAGCTACAATATCTGTGGTGTCATGTTTCTTGCATTGTTGCCCTGTGAAAAATGGGAAATATGTGTGTGCGCCAGTGTATTTCATGGTTGAGAGCTGCGTTCCCCTCACCTGAATTGCTGAGAAGAAGAGCTGTAAAAATGTCAGAGGAAACTGACATTCCAGCCTTATATCCACCAAAAAAGTGACACAAATCTGCAGTGGGATTTTGAATTTCTACAAAAGAAACAGGAAGTTGTTCTTGAAGATAGATATCCAGTGACTACAAAGGGTCCAACGCTTCAAATATATTCCAATATCTTGAAGCCAATCATCCATCCCTTTATGCTTAAGTATGCTGTAGGGTTCTCTAAAAATGTGTAAAAACGTTCATTGTTTATTTTACTGGGTTTCTATCATCTTAGTGATGGTAAAGATATGCAGATTCTCCTTTAATATGTCTTCTGGAAGACAGAGTAGAGTAGGACTTCATTTCCCAGAATCCTCAGCTTTTACAGTTTTTGCGATAGTCATGTTAAAATTAATTCTGTTCATATATTAACTCTAGAATTCATTTATTATATTGTTTAATATATTCTATGGCGTTTAAAATGATAAAGGTTAAGTTTTTTCCTATTTAATAAAAACTATTGTATTTCATCAGGAAAGTATCCCAGGGTTCCCCGGGACAGTGGAGAGCTGGCTGTTTTTCCTTGGCTGTTGGAGACTCAGACTTAATACTTACTTGGCCCAGATATTGCACTGCCCACTGCCTTCACAATGGTGCTCGGTGGCAGAGAACCAGACTGCTCACAACACACACAGACTCGAAGAAGTCTCTTCACGACATTCGTGCGGATCGTGCGAGTCGTGCGGGTCCTGCGGACGGAGCGGACGATGGACGAGGTGACAGCAGAGAACGTGGACATGTCACAGGTAGCTGGTGCTACGGGAGTTGTCTCAGGGCTGTCCGGACATCGCTCTACGGCCTGGCTGGCTACAAAGTCATATTGCATTTAACAACAAGAGGTTGCATGAGTACAGGCACGGGACGTGTGAACTGTCCAGTTTGAAAGTTAACTCTCTACTCTCTACTCTCTCTACTCTACACCAACGCTATGAATGGGCTCCAACGGTCAGGGAAATGATCCAGGTGCTTAGGTTAGACTTTTCATGGTATCATTATCATTTATCTTTCTTTCCATGTGAACTGTGAAAATACATTGGTACAGGTGTGGGTACTATTACTGTGTTTTCAGTACACAAAAGCACTCTGGTTTAATATTTTTATTCATGCATGTTTTTGAAACTAATGTTGAACATTCAATGGTATGAATACAGTAAACAGCATATTAGGAAAACACCTCATTATTTCATAAGTGAATGGTTTATTAAAAGAGAACCACAATTTGATTTAGTTTACAAATAAGCTAAAAATCTCATTTCATAGGTTTATTTTCATTAAAAAGGTTGAGTTTGAGCCCACATTAAAAGCATTTAATTTCATTGATGTGAGGGAACAGAACTTCACCCTGGCTACAGCCCTGAATCAATCATGCAGTATGGCGTTCACAGCAGTGTTGCCAACTTGGCGACTCTCCGAATCCTCATGGTGACTTTTGTTTTGTCAAAAACGACTAGCCACAAATCTAGCAACTGTTTCTGATGTTATTGGAGCGTGTGTGGTGTTTTGGACACTCTGTAATGAAAGCACATATCACTCTGCAGGTACTATCCTCATCGAGCAGCGGGTGCCGTCCCAAAGCACTCACATGTGGTCAGTCTCACAGTAGCCTAACACAGCAGTTCCAGCTGCTGTCAGAGGAGTTCAACATATCTGTTGTGTGATAAATCTTTTCTGATTTTAAATTTGTTGTACTTATTAGCTACACGGCCCTACAGTGTCATGTACTACAAGGATAACCCGAGCAGGCAACAGAAGTAGATGAAGAAATAAGTGAATAAGTGAAAAGGAGAGGACAAATACGAATTGAATGTTGGAGATAAAGAGGATGCTGCTGATTCAGAAAGAGGGACAGAGAGTGACAGGAGGGGGCAGATGAAGATGACAGGGAGAAAGAGGGTATAACTGCAGTCCCCGCTGGACCACATGTCCAGTGTGTTTTTATTCTTCTTCCAAATAATTTGGTCTTGTTCCGCTTGTGCATCAAGAAAACTTAGTGTGTTAGGGCATAATAAAACAATTAATAGTATTACAATATTTTTCTGTTTTTTCTGTTAAAGCCATTCACAGATAACCTGCTCTGCCAGATGGATTGATTCGCATAATTCTCATTTGCTCTGAATATCCATTTGAGAACTCTTGGTTGGAGATCTTTTGGGGAGAGGCGGAAATAGTGGTTGCTGATTGGATCAAAAATCATCTGTCTATCACCACCTACATTGGGGATAGACAGGCAACCATTAAGATCAACCAAGCATATTTCGTACTAACAGAGCGTCGAGGCAAAGTAAACAACATGTTGGTAAAGGATATTTGCCGTTTGTCCAACATGAATTTGCGGATAAAAGGCACAATTTCAGGTGCCCGGTCCATATTCCAACAGAAGGATCACAGAAAAAAAAGCGTTAGTGAGCAGCTTGCTCAATAGCTGCAGAAGCCATCGTTGTTTACACTGAAAAGTGGCTTCTCGAGCCGCCTCAAAACCAACACTGATTGGCTCGGTTGCTTGGGCAACCTTCTCCAAAATTTTCAAATCTGCCACTGTGGCCAAGACAAGTGCAAAGATGTTTAAGGTTAGACAACACAATCTTAACAGCCTCAGCAGACAGAAAGCTCTCAACTTTTCTCTGTCTCTAACTGTCCAGCATGGAAGTGGATATGTAATCTAATGATCTACTGGTGTTCATTAGGTCTGATGAGTGCTCTTCTGCATCATAATGGCTGTATAATGGCAGAGGAGTTCAAGTCCATTCTACAGGACCAAGAGCACCCTAGGGTGCAACCAGCATTTCCCCATGATGTGCCCATTTTCCAAGCTGATAATACCCTTATAAACTCAGGCCTACATTGCAGAAGGATTCAAATGTGCTACTTATACAGACATCTGCAAGATTGAAGCACACGTTTTCCATTTTTGGTGTACTGTATAACTTTGCTCCCCAAAGTCGGATTTTCATAAGTTGAGTGTATTTTGTGTATGTTGTTCAGCATATTCATATAGTATCTTAATATATGAAAAAAAAAAATTCAAATATTTTGTCCACCCCTTTTCCACTTCAATCATTAGCCTAAATCAACAACACAAAGTCCACCAAAACTGAAAGATTTGCTTTTGATTTGGAATCTCACATTTTTAGTTTCCTCATATTCTGCTGACCCTCACCAGTAGCAGTTAGCCAGAGCTTCTCACCTTCAATCCAGTGATCAGTAATCCGTCTGCTTTGATACATAGTTTCGTAACCTTGACTTTCAAGATAAAGTTGCCCCTATCTGTTGGAAAGGTCAGGGGCAGATGTTAATTAACCAAGAGGGAAATGAACTAATGGGTCTTTTTTTTCGAATGGCATTTAACAAGACACCTAATCCCATGGAAAGAACAGTCACAGTATCACATTTTTCATTTGGTGTACAGTTCCAAGCACAGCAATGGCAGACATACAGTTTTGGTGTTAAACACTGACAGTATGCAGTATTATTATTAAAACAGGGTGGTGTCATTTTATTCAGCTGTATTGTTTTTACTTGAATGCTGCACTTTTGCTTTTTCTCATCTCTGAGATGACAATAAATTAAATTTTGATCATTAGTGCCTTCTCTCGCAGATAATTAAGGTCTGAGAAGTGGGGTTGTAGGCATTGCTACCTTGGTAAGTAGAATACATAATTTTGTGTTGTATCATTCTATGATTCATCCTGAATATTGCAGTCATGTCAAACAGCAAACCTCAAGTTTTGTCTTAAAAATCTCTCATCTCATCTCATCTTCAGCCTCTTATCCGGGGTCGGGCCGCGGGGGCAGCAGCTTTAGCAAACTTCCCTTTCCCGGGCCACATTAACCAGCTCTAACTTGGGGATCCCAGGCCAGTGTGGAGATATATATCTCCACCTAGTCCTGGGTCTTCCCCGAGACCTCCTCTCAGCTGGACGTGCCTGGAACACCTCCCTAGGAAGGCGCCCAGGGGGCATCCTTACTAGATGCCCGAACCACCTCAACTGGCTCCTTTCAACGCAAAGGAGCAGCGGTTCTACTCCGAGTTCCTCACAGATGGCTGAACTTCTCACCCTATCTCTAAAGGAGATTCCAGCCACCCTCCTGAGAAACCCATTTTGGCCGCTTGTACCCGCAATCTCGTTCTTTGGTCATGATGTCTTAAAAATGACTAACATATTTTAAAATGAATTGCGTCATTTTCGAGACCTGCGGCTTGAGTCCATCCCAGCCCATGACCAGTGGACATAGGATGCACACACTACATTACTGACGCAAATTTGCGGCAGGCAACATGATTGACATGAACATGTGAAATGAATGTGTTCCGTTCTCCTGACGTGTAATCAGAAATGTTAACGTTATCTCTGCCTAAAACTCTATAAAGCCACATCTAGCGTGACTAATGCGAAAAAACACAAATGTTCCTAATAAGATACAATTTGACACAATGCTAATTTTGGCATCCTATGTGAATACACCATAACAAATATAGACTAAACACAATTTGGAGTCAACCTGATAAACCTGAAATAGCTCTGAGGGGCTCAAGGCAAACTCCACACAGAAAGCAAAGCAAATCTGCATCCTGTTATCTGTGATTTGAGTATATCAGCAACTGCTAATGTTCCTTACATTGACTTACACCCCCCATTGACTACAACAGTGATTGCCAGTTTGTGTGGTTTTGATCACATACCTGCCTGAGTGGCCATGAGTGTCGCTGCTGTGCAATGTATATGCAAGCGTTTACACACTGTGTGCATAGGTTTTGAGAGCTAACGTGGCATGTCCTCAATTTGGCAATTTTACAAAAAACAGTGTGATCTGCATCATGCTGCTCCAAGCACTACCTGTAGATTCTTTTGACTTTGGGTTTTCGGGAGCACGCTTTGTCCCTAATTTGTCTTTACTTTCTCACTTTATCGCCTTTATCTTGATCTTTTAGACCCTCCTCCTCCTTGCCTTCATCACCCCCTGCAGCTGTACACGCATGATGCCTTGTATCGCCATCTGGTCTGCATTGGGGACTGCCACTGTCATCTGCTGATAATTACTGTCACCTGCACATTGCGCAGTGCGATAAACACTTGGCGTTACCAGTGGCGAGCCACGGCACCGCAGCACTTGTTTAGGCTGCCTCGAAGCTGGTGGGAGAGGGGACAGCCCAGAGAGAGAAGAGTCTCAATGCAACACACAAGGGATTAATTGCAGTATGATGTGCCTTTTCACAAAATCTACAATAACACCAGGTGAAAAGACTATCAGTACTAAAGTTCAGACCAACCATATCTAACAGGATTCATTGCAAACACTCACTTTGCCACATCCCCTGTTTGTCATTACTGCCATAATTTCCGGGTCAAGGCATGGAGGGTTTCCCACTCACATGTTTATACATCTAAATCACTGACCTTTGCTTGCACAGGAAATCCATCTGTGCTGATATACAGTATCTCAATGATAAATACTTCCCCTCAAATATTTATAATAGGATCAGGAAACCACAAGAACATAATAGTTTAAATTAGGCCGATCAAATGCAAGTGGCTTGTTAGACAACATCTAATTTTTGAAGTTCAGGATACTCTTTTCACACGCTGTGGTGGGTAGAACAGAAAAAAAGAAAAAGAAAGAAAAGAGAAAATCCCCAGGAGTCAAGAGTTGCAATCATAATGATTTAATGATGGGCTTAACCTCGCTGCAGTACAGTGTAAATCCTACCAGCCAGAGAATATAGCTTTGTCCCCTCTAGTGGTTTATCCTCCGATGCTTCAGTCTCTAAATCTGCCGGTGACACTGACAATTATTTGACCCTTGTGAGGAAGTTGAACACTCAACCACTCAAAACACAGAGGTTCAGAAGTTTGGAAGCAAAGCAATTATGTCTTATGTTTTAAATACATGTTCAGACTTCCTTTAGGTGTCAAAAAAGATTCTGTGTTTGAGGGCTTTCTCACATTGTCAAACAAGGTCTTTTATGCTTTACAAGACATGTTGTCATCATGTTCTTTTGTGTAAACAGTGTGTTGTTTTGTAATGTAATTTAGCTGTAAATGCTAGTATTTGGGTTTTTTTTTGTATTATTTACATGCATTTGGGAGGCATAAAGTCTCACATTGACCGGAGAATACCAGAAATTCTCTCACGTTTTTGTGTAAAACAGAATAAAACAGCTTTCGGGCATATTTGTGGACACTAAGCTTCAATCTTTTGGGCTGGTCCCATGTCAATGGTTAAATGAAATTTGAGAACAACCATTTCCAGGAGATGCACTGTCAACTTCTGTGGTAGGTGGAAGTCCTATGTTTATTTGACCTATCCAACCCCCTGAGCTCCTCCCTGCGTTGACTTTGTCGCTTGTATACTCATCATCTGAGTCATCTTACTTCCTCTCTAGCGGCAGCCCTACACCTGAAAAACTGACCCTAAAGGGGTACGCAATGTGTTAAAAAGTGATGCCAAGAGGTCCTGACTAAACAACCCTATGTGACAAGTTTGGATTGAGAATGGGTTCTAACAACTACAGTATATAAAGAATTCTAAAAAAAAGAAAAAAGTTCAGTTGGACCTGAATTCCAAGCTTTCCTATAATTC
This sequence comes from Echiichthys vipera, assembly GCF_963691815.1. Taxonomy (NCBI): domain Eukaryota; kingdom Metazoa; phylum Chordata; class Actinopteri; order Perciformes; family Trachinidae; genus Echiichthys; species Echiichthys vipera. Next base: position 27,210,521 of record NC_139833.1, read on the forward strand.
CTACATTTTTGTCACATTTGATGTAGTGCGTTGTGGGTTAATAATTCTTGGACATTACACTGGCTTCGAATGGACATTATCAGCTGTTCTAACTACTATAGTTGTAAGGTGATATGGTCGTACTCCAATTCGTAGTTGGCTCAGTAAGCCGTTTAAGAGGATAGAATATGGAGCGACGATGGTAGGGAGTAGAATTAAAAGATTGGAAACTCGCTAAGGAGAAAGGTTTGGGTGGTGGATGGGTAAAACAAACACAGGACTTTCACCCAGGAGACCGATGTCTGAGCCCCGTGTGAAACCTACTTTTTTTTTTTTAAAGCTATATAAGTTCACTTTCTTGTGTGCCGCAAACAATATTTTCACCCAAACCTCACTATTTTCGTAAACCTAACCAAGTAATGTTTGTTTTGTTTGAATTCACAACGGGACGCCAAGAGTGGTAAAAATCTACATGAAGGGGTCCTGACCAAGCTAACGGGAACCGTTACCATGTGAATGGATGATAATTGCCTTTTGAACTTACTAGTAGGTCTATCAGACTCCTTCTAACCCATATCTGTGGGGCGGATGACTACTGATAACGGCCAGTCAGTGGAGTGATAACGTTCGAAACGGGTGGGACGGGTGTGTATACAAATCCCCCACAGCAGCACAAGGTTTGACTCGACCTTCCTACTCTTACAGAATTACATAAATACCTTTTACTTGACAATTGAAGAGCAAGGAAAAAATGTCCCTGATTTGAGTTCCTAAACTGTCCCCAGTGGCCTGAGAGCAGCTGATAATTGTGAGCGGGATATATGTGTATATCAAATAGTTTACAAAATGAAGCCAGCTGTGTTTCCCCTGCATACTGTGGCTTCCTGACACGCACCATTAAACCTTATTAGCTACTTCCTTTAACTGAGATCCTCCTCACCCCATCTTCCACCCCTCATATTAACGTTTTTCTGTTCCTCCAACTGGAAATTATTTGCTTTATTGTAGAGTGTCAACCTCTCACTGTAGTTTTCTGACGCAACATAATTGGCACTTTAGAATATAATCATGGATGAGAGCTGTGTGATTGTAGTCTTTTATGCGTAAGTTTCTGCAGATTGTTGATCACTTTGTTCTGTCTTCGCCCCCTCGGTCTCGCTGTGTGCACGAATCATCTCTGATCCCTCTGTCAGTCTGGGTACCTTCTCCCAAAGGTCCTCTCTTCGCCGCACCACTCACAAGCCAATAGCTTTGAAATGACTCATAAAGAATCAATTGAAAATGATCACAATAGGAGGTGAATATTGAATGGGACGCCGTGTGGCACATGAACAGATGTTGGCATACTCTATGCATGTCAGACACATTATTGCTTTATACAGACATTACCATTGCAGCCAAATGGGAGACATAATTGCAGTGATGTTAAGATTTGACAATATTTTCTTGGAATGCTTTAGAGAAAAAGCATGCTCCCTCTCATTCCAAACACATTGCCATTGCCAAACACATACGCAGTGGAACTGGAGCTGCGCAGTTCTCTTTCTATGATGTGTCATACCCCCAAAGCACCGCCATCTTGGATTGGTGACTTAGCCTCTTTCTACTAGTCTTCAGAGTCTTGAAGCACAGACAGGGCTCTAGACTGCGGCCAGTCTCGCCATATCAATACGTAAGTGGATAAACAGCAACAGAGCAAAAGATAAGACAGAAACAGTATGTAACAATATGAGCTCTCGCATCTACTTTGACATCAGGCTACAGGTTATAGTCACAGTGTCGGCAACTGACGGACATGAAGCCTCTGTATATGACGCTCTGGAAGGGCTCCAGAGCTTTACCGCTGTGAGTACCCTAGGTTACACTGCTGCTAACACAAGTAGTACTATGCAAAGACACATGCAGCCCCACCACAGCTCTGTGCTAACCCCCCACCCCGACACTGTTGCCTTTTTTACTCTGAGGTGTTTGCAGGTCTGGTGCATACAGAAAATAGTTTTCTGGAGGTTACCATATTAAGCTCAGGCTTTCATAATCCCAGCTATGAAGATGATGTATTGCTAGGGGTTGAGAGTGTTGCTGCAACCCAAAGATGTTGATGTAATTACCTCTTGTACCTGGGTGGTCCCAGTGAGAATATAGTGCCTGATGTGCATGTGTGTGTGTCTATGTGGGTGTGGAGTTGGTGCTAGCTTTTTACAATTGATAGCTTCCGATGTGGACAGATATGGTAAGAGCAAAGGCAGCACAGTTGTCTAATAATATAAAATTATAGCAGTTAACCCCTGCAGCGCTGGGTGGATTGATGGAGGCCTCTTACAATGGGGCCCTTATGCTGGGCAGGAAGTTATGCTGATGATTGTGAGAACCAGGATGAAAAGTGACAACACACTAAGTGATTAGTTATCGTGACTTTATTTTTCACTTCCTACCATTTTTAAGCATAATAATGTGATGTGGTTATTGTTATTATAACTGTAGCCATGATTGTGGTATTGTTACCTTTTTGGAGTCATTTGTTATCAACACTATATTCAGCATAAGACTGGGTCAAAGGGAATTCACATTTCCATTAATGCAAGAAGTAGGTCTAGAACATACTCTATGCGTTATTTATGATTTACAGAGATCCAACAATTACTCCAATAGCAACTGCAAGCTGCAATATGTATACAGTATATATATATATATATATATATGTATATGGTGGATTCATTACTATTTTTTTCACTTAAGCTGAATGGATAGCTTTGTTTTTTTTCTACCATTTCCACCTTGGGTTTTCTAATGTAAAAACTGAAAATGTGCATAAAAGTACGTGGATGGAAATATACTGTGGAGTATTTTTTGTTGTTTATTTTTTTAAACTACAACTGGTTACCAAAGTCAAATGGTTAAATTTAATTTTAAGCAAATCTTTGCTTCAGACCTAACATGAGTAAACATATCGGGATTATTTCCCTTTGTTAAACTGCATCCCATATACAGGCCGCTTTTTAACATTTCTACTGGCAAGCCCCTGCTTCCTCATTAGAGGAGAGCCTTATGGATCACAGGAACATCATAAGAGTGATGTGAGTAAATGGAAATGTTTTCAGTTAAATATCTCCGTATGGAAAATTTCATGAAAAGATGCCTCAGATGTGCAGGAAACATACTCAATATAACAAGGTAATAAGCTAACATCTTCTCAGATACCACATCATCTGACTTGTCATTTATCACAACAATTTAAATGAAACAAATATGCATTGCATATGACATCTTTTTACTCAGGACAGCCAGATTAATGTGTAACATACATTTCTTTCCCCTTTCTCTTAGAGGATCTCCCCATGCCCTTGAAGCTTTGCGAAGTGTGATTTGTAAATCAGATAGGCGAGTATTACAGACCCTTGGTATTTCTCTTGGCGCCCTGCGATCAATTAAAGTGCGACAATAATAAATGTATACATTTAGAGGGATTTCGCTGCAGTGACAAATGATTTTACCCTTGAGCTATTGACATTGTCTGGGAATAAGCTGTGTCCGTCCCTGTTGTGTATTCTGTCTGAGGGTCCCTTCCTCTGCTCGGGGAGAGTCTGAGGACATGGCAGACACATATTCATCATTAACATGTGATCACGGATACACACACACACACACACAGACACACGCAGAAGCACATTTTCTTATGCATGCAAGTATCCTCATCTTAATGGATGTAAAGTATCTGCATTGTTGCACATCTCTCGGCTCACAAGTCAAAAGAAAAAAGTTCGATTTAATCATTGCTCTTACTTATAATGGGACTTAGAAATAAATATTTGTGTGTGGTTGTGTTGCTCGCTGATACCATCTTTAGATGGAGGTAATTGGATCCCCTGTAGTCAACTGAATGATGATTGTGAGCTCTCTTATTAAGTGGGACGAGAAAATTAAAGACCTGATGTGTTCTTTGTTGTACCGGTGACATTTTCTTTGCTCATTAATTTCACAACTCTCTTCAAATGTTTGTTCCATTTCTCTCTCTCCATGGCAAACACATTTACTCCTAAGTGCTCCATCTCACCTGCTTTTCATACTTTTTTTCTGTACCCGACATGAAAATTGGAAAATATATCTTTTAATCCCCTTCTGATTTTATTCATGGCTTTGATATGTTACCTAGTTCATATGATTGATTGGTAGAGGGGGTGATGGAATTGTAGTAATAGAAGTCATTAAGCTGGTGGGGATCTAATATTACCAATCTGCTAGCCCCTGAAAGATCCATCAATAGGTGAGATATTTTCTCGCGGAGAGGGAGGTGACACATTTAACATATTTCAATAACGTAATTTTCATGTGGGGCAGGTCAGGCTCGGAGTACAAAGGGCAATAGCGTTGGAGTGTGTGAGTTGAATCGGGGTGTATGCTAAGCAAATCAATAAAACATTAAAGGCAGCATGCAGAGAGCAGCCCATTTGGTACCTGTCTGCCAAGGGCAATGGTCTAGCCACTCAGAAAAGAGAGAAGGATTGGAGTTGCTGGGCTTGAGGAATGCTCTGGCACTAACATAATTGGAAGGTAGTTGCCTTATGACTGCAAATTGGGTTTTTGCGCTTCATCAATAGGCATTTTGACAAGCAGCGTCCATCACAGCGCATCTCACTCTTGCCACAGCGAGAAGAGAAAGAAGTGTCTCAATAATTACATTAAATCTCTCCCTCTCACCCACCCCCAGCAACCTTCCTTATTGTTGGACAAGAAAAGCAATATGGTATAATTAGGTTTGATTGGGATGGTGGTGGTGGAAAAGAGGGGTGTTAGATACGTTTCCGGTGAGATTTGCAGATGAATGAAGTTACCATAGCGACGTGCATCTGTATCCACTAGTGCGTAAAGCATAAAGCATGGCACATAACATCTGTTAACTGAGAGCATGCCAGGCGTACTGACACTGACCCGCTGTGATAGATGAACTAATGTTGCCTAAATGCAGATGTGTACCGGTTATAGATGACCTGCTGGACAGATTATGTTCACCTGTGACATGTTGGGTAAAAATATGGCAGCATAAACAACTTGTGTTTGTTGGGTTTAACCCTTTCTCTGGCCGGCTTATGAGCTGCAGACTGGCTGATATAACACAGGTCTATAAAAACCTGCTTGTTAGTTTTATTTAACAATATTTCTGAATGAAAATACAAGAGCATGAATTTGAATTTGAAAATGACTTTGGTTGCAGGCTAGAAATAAAATGTAAAAAGAGTCATAATGAATATGTATCTTTACTAAAAAAAATCACTCACTGCTGTCCATAAAGCTCAATGTTGTGAGAGCATAGTAATAACTAAAGGCCTTTCATAGGAGCTTATCAACTGATCCTTTTTATCAGCTCCTCTACTCTCTCAACCCAGTTGACACAATAAAATGTTGAAGTTATATGTTTCTGCAAACCACAAATGCACTAAATATAAATGTTTCTGCAACCCATTCTCATTCCCACTCATCACATTCCAATGCTTTTTAATGCTCCACTGTCGCAGTTCTAACTACAATGTTACGTTTAGGCACCAAAACTACATGGTTAGGTTAAGTTTGTGGTTTGGGTTAAATAAAATAAATATGTCTGTTCTGTAACTAAGTTTCACTTTGACATAGGCGGGACACAAATAGCATTTTTCCAGGTGAAAGTCCGGTGTGTTTGACTCATCCCAACCTCCTCTCAAAGCAGAGTTTGAGGCTTGTTATACTACATCACCTGACTTCTGGATCACTTGCTCTGAACGTTAAAGTAATAGTGATTATTTTACATTTCAGTTGAAACGGGCAGGGATTACTTCATTCTATTTATTATTTCTTCCATAATATAGACATATTAACATGGTTCATTTTAGTGGGTAAGTAGCATAAGAAAATTCACCCCTAAATGCTTGGATGAAACAAATTAGTCCCCAATTGTGTCCATGTAGCTTGTATTGTAGTGTGAAGCTGCATTCCTCTTATTTCCACAGAGAGAACAAACAATTAAATGTCAGTGTTTAACCGCAAGTGAGTTCTACAGTAAGAAAATCTTAGAAAAAATCTCAGAATTACAGAAAACACTTCTTTACAGACGAATCCTGAAGAGAGAAGTCTATTGTTTGAAAAGTCAAAGATATCACAAGTTCCTTTAGCCTCAGTAGACCAGAATGCAATGCAGTTAGTACTGTACATCCTGTGCAAGTGACGAGACTTGGATGTTGACAGGAAAAACTGTTGCTCCACTATCATCATCATTATTGCTGCTTGTACCCACTCATGAAACCCACAGCTGAAACCCACAACTTGTTAACACAGCAGGGTGAGGAAAAGTGGGTTCATCGAAGTAAATTATAACACACTGGGATGCAACCTTTACACTGAACAGCGCGCCGATTGATAGCTGTGACTGAGGATCAGATGATTCACAGCCAAGTGTAACTCATATAATCCTCTAAACAACACTCCGTTGGCCAATATCAGATTGTTGAAGGCAACTGTTGATGTCACATAACAGCAGAAACCTTAAAATACTGTATGTGCTCAGCGAACATAATGTTCACACAGAAGCATTTAAGATGAGAAATAAGCTCTACGGTCTTGCACAATTGTCTGTTCCTGTGGGAAGTGAAGGACAGGGAACTACATTAGTGGGAGTGTTTAAATGTAACTACCCACTTTGGGGGGGGGTGGGGTGGGGGGGGGGGGGGGGCAAGGGTTTAAGGTGCCACTGTTTCTAATAAGACTAATGTGAGGATGGATGGAACTCTGAAAACATGGATTTTTTTATTGATGCATTGGTTACTAAAGTCTGGAACAAACCAGTTCATCCTTACTGTGACAGAGTTATCCACGTATTGTCTGGAGTGCTACAAGCCCCCTCGTCTTTGTGTCTGCTTCATATAAACACAGGACAGGACAAATAAAACAACAGGAAGTGCATGACAGAACAGCTCTGTTTGGTGTACGGTTTGATGTGTCATCACATTCAGTTCATGGATGTTTCTGCTGTTGTTTTTGTTTTGAAATTGTGTAAACTTTTTTGCAAGTGATGTACACAGATGAGTGGATGTTTGGATTGCTGCTCGTTTAGTCATCTGTGCATCTGTTATTGCAGTTATAATGATGGCAATAATTACAAATATAATTTTCCTTCTACACAGAAAGGATTATGTGTGATGCTAGTGTGCGATGTTCAACAGTAGTTCAGATGGGACAACTAAGTGGGATGTTGTGCTGTTTAATTATTTAATCCCTTGAATGTTAGACCTCATTTGTTAACCAAGAGAACATAAAAAAATAATTTCTACCTATTCTCATCAAGCCTCGCACTGCTCAGGTTTCATACAATCTAGCTTGGTTGCCATGTGTGATTGTCCTTTGCAGGAGCCGCCTGAAAAAAGTAAGAACAATTATCCTGCTATTTTGGAGGCATATTTCTTTAAAATTGGACAGTCCGGGGATCTGTAATAAACCTAAGTGCAGGAATGAAGAAAAAGCTCCTTTTAAAGCCGTCCACCTTGGGGAGCATGCCACTGGAAATCCTCTGGCTCTTTTTAATACATCAAAGCAGCAAATTAATCCTGAATACAGCACATGTACAGGCAGGTAAATGAAGACAAAGCCACAGTGGACCATGGCTACATGTCTCTTATTACAGGCCGTTGATAAACTCCACCTCAAGCCTTACAAATGGTTTATTTGGAGGTGTTGGAGAAACTTATTCTTAATAAGCCTGTCACTTTACAAGGGAAGTGTAAGCAAGAGAAAAATGGGGTTAAGAACATAAAGACTCCTCTTCACATTTAGGTAGGACCATACTACCATACTAAATCATATATGGTATATATATATATATATATATATATATATATATATATATTTTAAATATTTTTTTTTACTTGAAATTGAAAGTGCCCTAGAAGAAGAAGAAGGCCTTACTCATGCTAAAAATGTAATGGGCTCCAAAAACTTGCCACTTGGTCTCCTAAATAATACCAACATGAATCCTCATTGTTTGTCTCTGTTCTCACTGTGACTAAGCCCTTACTCATTGTCATGACAAAGAAAGGCGAACCATGAATTGTTGTGGAAGATTATGGTTTGGAGCAATGACTCAGGAGTGGCTGACATGAAGCTCCAGGACGTCAGAATTGTCATCTGGCTCTTAATTGCAGTTATTATTCAGTTTTAATTGTCGCATGATGGGGATCAGTGGTTAGTCCTCTAATAAGGGATGTGCAACCCACATTTAATGCTACAACAAACAAAGGAAATATTTATTATCTCATCAACAACTCATACTGTATAAAAGATTTGTGAAATAGAATATTCAAAGTCAAAACAGCTGCACCTTCAAGCAACTACTCCTGAATATTCATAACAGTATAGGAATACATTTGATCCTGCATTTGGAACGCCATTTGAAACTATTTACTAACTAACTATCTTCTATAACTATTTTATTTGTGGCACTAATCATTTTTCAAAAGGTTAATTAAACCTTTAGTAGACAAAAAGTCTCTCACAGTTAAGGTTCCCCCGTATACTTAACTTAAGGTGACTTAACGATGAAATCCCAAATTCCGTTCCAACAACATAAACTGGTGTTCTGGAATGGCTTTAAACCGAGAACTGAACCCAGCCTTACTGGTACTAGAGACCCGAACTTGACACCGGACTCTGTTTTTGAGTCATGTGCTTTAGTATAGACTCTTTCACAAATAAGAGATAACTAATCTGGGTAATTAGACTAGCAGAATATGTTTGTCAGAACTGTGTAGTGGTTATCACATATGGACTCCACACAACGTTGGGAGAATCAGGTGCAGACATTGTCAGGAGTTTCTCTTTTCACACATGCAGTAGGATATTGCCTATGTCAGACGCGTTCTCACTTACAGGAAATAGTCTGTTTGGTTAAGTTGAAGACTGGCATCAGAGAGAGCGTGCAGAAGCCCACGATGCATTGTTGATTTGTTCATAAACAACCAAGTCTCTTGTCGTTGAATTTGTCTGATAATTTCGGCATTATTATCGATGGAATCTCGTCCTCACACATTTTTGTTGCTGTTTTTGTGTAAACCTCTCTTCCCCCAGATGTTCTTCCAGATCCCTTCTGGTAATGTACATGGTAGAACCGTCATAAACACACACTTGCTCACAATGCTTGATACAGCAGACTTTGTTCTATAGAGAGCCAGAAGGGTAAACTCCTGATGTCAGATTTAAATGATTTGGGCATTTGCAGGCTTATGTCTGACTACAACTGAAAACTCCACGTAGCCATTGAGGTTTTTATTGGTTCACAAGGTCATAAAGCTTCCGTTTCAAGATGCTCCCTTTTGCAAGTTTTTTGATTTTTCCCTTACTGACTGCTAGCTTGCCAAGCTAATGCAACACATTGGCAGCAGTGTCTTGCTTTGCACTTCCCACTAACAAATGATATGCACGATTACAGATTATTGGCAGAGAGAGAGAGAGAGAATTTTCTTTAAATTTACTTACATTTGAAATTAAGCCAACCCAAGCCTAACTCATGCCTTAAGCTTTACTCAAAAATATGCGGTTTAGTTGTCAAGACGACAACGTAAAGGCGGCGTTTTGTTTTTTTTAACCACTCTGGGACCTGGTTTTAGAAAAGAACGTTTTCAGGCTGCATAACGCTGCATCCGTGTGGATGATCAGCCAAAACAATACAAATCTGTTGCGGTTACAGCAAAACGTGTCTTCGTGTGGATTGGCCCTTCATAAAACACATAAAGATTCAACAACTATGTTTGATTGCCACTTGAAGCTGCTTGTTAAAAAAACAACATATTCTCATCAACAGGTTCATAGGAGTGCCTATAAAAGGAATTCGTAAAAATGTGTCATATTTTACGAAATGTGCTGGAAATGGAGACCAGAAGTGTCTCGCAACAGTTATGTTTTGTTTAGGAAACAACTGATGATGGTTAGGTTTAAGCCACAAAACTACCATCTATGACAAAAGATGAGGATTAGGGTCATGCATCAAAACAACTTGGTCAGGATTAGAAAAAAGTTTGTGGTTTGGCTTAACACTATCGGGACACAAACACCGTCTCCTCTGTTTTGGAACCCATCAACCACCCCGACATGCCTTCCTACGCGGAGAACAGCCGTCTTATTCTACAGCACCTAATAAATCGTGGAATACACACCAATTGCAGTGCATTCACTTCTAGTTATAAATAAGTGAAATATACACAAAACAAATGTGAAAACAGATTTTTTTTTTGCGTTACTTTTCATACAATATCATACGAACCATGAATGAGAATAGCCTGAATAACCAACTAGCAGAAATACAATATAAGAATAAGTAATAAGTCATAGAGTGAGTAATAAAGTAAGGAGCATGTTTGCTGTTGCCACTGTGAAACCAAAGTGAGACATCTTTATGAGACATGGTCATCAAACAAGACGAAAAATTGAAAATTTATGGAACAAATAGTCATTTGAATGTTTGTGCTTGTGCAGATAGTACGTCAGAAGGCAAATAATTACTGTAATAGTTAATACGGTGAGGTTGAAAATTGTGCCTTGGCCTGTGGTAATGTTTGAAACAGCAAATTGATCCATGAAAGAAAAAAAGTGTATGTAAGTGATCTCTTTCATCCCCATTCTGTCAGTATATTAATATAACTTTGAAATATGTTTTCATTAAGACTGTATTACCAATTGGGCAAAGTGGGCAACCTTGATGGAATTTCATACAAATATTAGTTTTACAGTTATAACATTTGCACCTAATTTACCAGGAGGGTCAAACATGGTTCTGGCATATAATATTTCAGAGTGTAGTTCTGTGTCATTATTGAGACAGCTGTGTAACTGAGGTGACATATTTTATTCCCTGCAGGGCTAGAGGACAGTATAATCCCCCAGAGATGACTTCCTTTTGATAGCGAGCTCTGAAAGCTTCCTGTCACTTAGTGCGGTTTGACAGCATCATCACAGCCGCCATTGATCCGTTTGCTTGACTCTGCATTATTAAGATGACAATTGTGTGCGTGGGCGTGCGCTGTGTGTCACAACTGTAATGCCTGTCTCAGATCCATTATAACCCGATTAGATTCCCCTCTCCTGGAAGTGCTGCTCTGTGACAGAGAGCATAATCTTTAATGGAATTTGTGTGAAATTAAATTATACGAGCATCAATAAACATAACATAATTCAGAAGAGTAAATGGGCTTAATTTATTGGATGGGCAGGCGTAATGGCACCGGTGTGTATAGAATGAAGATGTCAGGGAGACAGTTTTGAAACAGCAGGGTGAATGAGGTTGACAAATACATTGTGTGTGTGTGTGTGTGTGTGTGTGTGTGTGTGTGTGTGTGTGTGTGTGTGTGTGTGTGTGTGTGTGTGTGTGTGTGTGTGTGTGTGTGTGTGTGTGTGTGTGTGTGTGTGTGTGTGTGTGTGTGTGTGTGTGTGTGTATGTGTGTTTGTGTGTGTGTGTGAGTGCATTTGTATTTTAGCATGTGTGACACTTTAAGTGAGAAAGATAAATGTTAACGATGAGGCATTCAGGTTCTTCACTGTTCTTACTGTCTGTGTTTGTATGTGTGTGTGTGTGTTTGTGTGTGTGTGTGTTTGTGTGTTGGTGTGTGTGTGTGTGTGTGTATGTGTGTGCGCGCGCATGTGTGTCCAATATTCTGTGGCAGGAATTTGGAACAGCAGGAAACTGGCAGATTCTTCATCCACATGAGTGGGTAAAGAAAGTTCAACCTTTTATTAGAGAGGACTGTAATTTAATGGGCAGGGTGCACACATGGACTGAGAGCCAAGCAAGAGATGAAGACAGAGGGTGGCGAGGGAGGGAGAGAAAAAGGGAGAACGAAAGGGAGGAAGACAAAGATTAGATTGAGAGACAAATGAAAAGATAGCAAGGAAGCAATGAAACGAGATGGAGAGGGAGTCAGACAGAAAAGGGGGGAAAAGGTTGAAAAGGCTGGGGTGAAAACATATTGAGGGATGGGGTGAGAGCGAAAGGGTGTGTGTTTGAGTGTGTGTGTGTGTGTGTGCACATTCAAAGGAAGATTTGATGGAGTGGCTGTGCAGCTGTAACAGTCAAGTGTTTGATTGCCCGGGTAGGAATTGTGTGAGGTTGTCATTTTGCGCCTTAACCTTTTCGGGGGAGCTTTTCTTTTTTGGGGTGGGAGGTTAATAATCAAAAATGATCTGCTTCACTAGAGCAGATAAATAGTGTCAAACACAGCTGGGACAGAGAGGGGCTGACTGGCCACCACAGAGCTAAATTGATGGTTGTAGCTACAGAGGAGACGGGGAAAAAGCCCCCTCACTCTACTGTATGACATGAATAGACTTCTAGGTGTCGCTTTTTTTTCTGCTCTGTCGTTTTTGTGATGAGCCGCAGTCAGAAGCCAGGAGGCGCAGATGTAAAGTGTGTGTCGCCCGAGACGTGAGAGCACGCTGCAGCTGAACCGACAGAGTGCCTTTACAGCAGCCTTTCAATTTACAATCTGAGAGGTTGACATTTTTATTCATTATTTTTTTCCCTTTCAGTCAGGTTGTGTGTGTTTAAGAAATACTCGCCACAGTGTTGACTCTGCGTGAGGGATTATGTCATAGTCACATACACATGGGCACACAATAAGACTAAAAAAAGGCTCAAGCTGTTGCAGACACATGTCATTGTCACATTTTTTTTCTCCTCCTTCCAGAAGGCCTGACTGTTTTTGAAAGATATACTGTCCACAAAAGCCTCTTCTTCTTTATCCCATAAATCTGTTTGTGTGGCAGATAAAAGGAGATGGACTGAGAGGAAAAGAAAAGCAACTCAGTTTACTTTATCATCTTTCGCTCTCCCCACCCCTCCCGCCCCCCTGCCCTCGCTCCAGCACCAGATTTGTGGCCATAATCGTGGATAACTTAAAGTATAATCTTGTTTGTTCCTTTCTTAAATGGAGCGATAACATCTCTCCGGATCATGAGTGTAACGACAGTCGAGGGGAGAGTAGGAAGTGGGGGGACAATGGTGGAGGAATAAGGGGGGGATGAGAGGTTGGTAGTGCAGCAACGGGGGAGGTGGGAAAGGATAGAGAGGCTGTTGCACTTTCTTTTCTTTATGTGGAAATCCTATAGTGCTGGCGTTTATGACCAGCTGTCTGGCTGCTTCCACCCCAGGATTTACAAACCCCCGTAACACACACAAAAACACGCACGCACACACACACACACACACACACACACACACACACACACACACACACACACACACACACACACACACACACACACACACACACACACACAACACACACACACACACACACAAACACACACACACAACCTCAACCAGCAATGAAGCACAGTGTTATCTGGAGGAAGGACACTAATAAATATCAGGTCAGCAAAGGTCGAACTGCGAGGAAGATCCCCTGTCATAATTTGTTTAAGGACCTGCATCCAATAGCTGTTTTGGGGATTGTCAATGGTGTGTGTGTGTGTGTGTGTGTGTGTGTGTGTGTGTGTGTGTGTGTGTGTGTGTGTGTGTGTGTGTGTGTGTGTGTGTGTGTGTGTGTGTGTGTGTGTGTGTGCGTGTTTGTGTGTGTGTGTGTGTGTGTGTGTTGTGTGTGTGTGTGTGTGTGTGTGTGTGTGTGTGTGTGTGTGTGTGTGTGTGTGTGTGTGTGTGTGTGTGTATGTGTGCATGGAGGGGGGGTTAAATGCAAACAGTTCATTATTAGGTGAAGTGAAATGGGCTTTTGTTTAGATCAGTCACAGCCGTAAGAGCTCCCAGTGACACTGCCATATAAACTGGGTTAAAAAAAACATCCTTACCGGTGATGCTTATCTTATTAAATACAGTGAAAATCAATTATGGGGGAGGGAGGCCCTTAAACTAATTTTAGCCCAACTTTTGACTTGTGTGCTTTGCGGAAAAGAGGGATCAACCTGAGCCAGACCCTACAATGACAGCAACCATTGTTGTTATATATACTGTACTGTATATATATATATATATATATATATATATATATATATATATATATATATATATAGTACATTATTAAACATAAAAATATCTGATTACAACTACATGATAATGTGCTGTAAACCATTTATTAAGTGTTCATATGCTGCTTACTGCATAGCATAAAGAAAAATTTTGCATGTTTATATGTGGTGTGTAATAAAAACTTGACTGCAATCAATTAAGCTTTTATTTTGCCATGTGTAATTGCAATGGGGAAAACTTTTCTCCTGCATATGGTTTCATAATATCCTACAAACTGGATGAATTAAACTGTGTATCTTTATAATGCATTTATTTACTATTATTTATATATTGAAATAGTGTGTTGTTCGGGTGCAAAAATAAAGTGAGGCCTGGCTGAAGCTGCACACTTATTAAAGCCTGTTGTTTATGCCCCTGTTCCTGTCCTCCCAGGGACAGCGGCATAAACAACAGCTCTGGACATAAAGGACAGCTCTGAGATGCAGATCCCTCTCATCAGGAGGGCTATAGAAATATACGCTTGGTTAATTATTTAGAAGGCTGCGCAGGCTCAGAAGCTTTGCCGATAAAGCCGATCAGAGATGAGGGGTTGTTTGCTCACTGTCAGGGAAGAAACACGATAAAGAAGACGCCAGCATTGTGTCTGCCTGCCTTCAGACCTTCCCATCCAAACCTTAGCCATGTTCAGGGTGGGGCTGATGAATGGGCCTGCATTTCCCAAGCTTGGGAATTGGCCCCCATAAACACACACCCCTGTCCTCGCTGCACCCCACCCCCCACCTCCTCTCCCCAGCTTGGACAGGTGATACAAGTGTATATTTATTTATTTCCTTTAATACTCTTCTTTATCTCCTTCATTGTTAGAAGGCCTGTGAGATTGATCAATATTTAATTTTCTGGGAGAAGGAGTGGGGAGGAATCGGGGCTGCAGATACCAGCTGCATTCTCACGTCCTCTCTCTTCCTCATCCTTCCCTCATCTCTTGCTTCATCCCAATCCTATATGCCCCAGACATCTTCTCTTTCACACCTCCTTCCTGTTACTCTGTTAACCACTGTTTCCCCATGCTGAACAAAAGTGCGTGCGAGTTGTGATTGTCCCCCTGATAGAAAAAAAGGGCTGAGGTTAACCTCTAATGTAATGAAGGATCATAAAGGGAGTTGCTGTGCCCTCTTGCAGGAACGCCTTGCTATGAACAGGGCCCTTTGGTGACCTTTGATCCCGTATGGTCATTGCCCAGTGCTTGGATGTGCCCTTTAATGACTGAGCAGTCTAATCAATGGATCATTTTTCACTTTGGAGACTGGTAGGTCTAGCATTATGCCATATGCTGAGGAGAAGAGCACTAAGGAAAGGACACAGAAAAAAGAAAAGATTGTCATTTTTTATTTCTCCATCTGTATCTGGTGGCAAGCTGAGAAAATGCTGACACTGATGTGCTAAAGGCACTTTCAGCATCTTTTAAAATAAAGGATGAGCAGTGACAGAGCAAACACACAGCATCCCTTTGGTTTGAAAATGAGAAATTGGAGGCCTGGCCCTGCCAATAAAGCCTTGAAGACAACTGCTTAGTCAGGTTCAACTAATCATGGGTTTTTGTCGATGTATTTGAAACGAGCGAATTGTCATTGGTGACATAAGCCATTATTATCTTGACCCTTGAGCCCTGTTTAATTAACCCAAATGTATGATTTAGTACTGACAAAACAGAATCTTTTCTGTCCTTTTTCTTGTTTTAGAAATACAGATGTTACACATTGGGAAGTATCAGAAACTTTGTTTATGTTAAATGGCTTGAAATCGTTTGATATAAATCAGAGTCTAAGCTCACATTCGGCATCAAAGGAGTGAACACGTGTTGTGGAAAAGAAGGGTGATTTTTTTTCCCTTTCCAATGCCATTTTACAGAAGAATGTTAAATGCCTCTGTGAATTGAACACATTCTCGCAGTTACTTTGAAAAAAAGATGAAGCATCCTCGTCTTGCTCCTTGGATTATCAGTGCTGTTGTACAGTAGATGATCATGAAAGGGAGCTGATAGTTTTTGACTGCAGGCCATCGAGGCTCTATCTAGATAGAGGGCAGTGCCACCGCCACGCTCATTATACCCCCCCATCTCTACACCCCCCCTCCCTTTGCCCTTTCTGGTAATCGCCACCATAAGGATGGAGGAATTTCTCAGCACATGCTGGTGGTTTCTGGCTCGTTTCAACCTCTGCTTCCCATTCAGCGGTTCGGAATTTAAATTTTCATACACAGCGAGGAGAAATTACTCTCGCAAAGTTGTTCCTGTCTCAGAACGTCTGGCTCCCTTTGAAATATCCCCTCTAAAGACTTTGAAATCGGGTGATAAAATGTTATCAGGAGGGCAAAAATAGAGGGGGGAGCTGTGTATTCTTTTATAGGTCTCTCACTCTCTGTGAAGTGGCAGCAGCCAGTTTTAGCTCTGTCTATCTGTGATCCACATAGCTGACTAATAGTGTTGTGCAGCATGTGGTCTCTGGGGCTTCAGGCCAGGTGTTGGTGTTAATGCTGGAGTCCTCACAACACCTGTTAGGGCCAGCTTCAGCATCCATACAGACGTCTGCTCTGGTTACCCTGCTTAACCAACCTGACCCACTCACTTTGAGAAATGTAGAAATCCTGAAATCCTTACAAAGGAAGCCATATTACCAATTGAAAACATTTAAATTAAATCTGGGAAGGAATTGACTTCCTGTATTAATCACATGGTTCAGTTTCCTTAAGTAATATTTGTTTATTTCATTTGATTGCTTGGAATTAAACAAAAATGTGTAAAAGAAAAGCCTGTGAATGTTCTCATTTGTCCAGGTCATCGTTATCCTCAAAGCAATTTCAGTCAAAAGCAACTGAACTTGTAAAATGAAAGTACTAAGTGGCATGACGGGGTCGTTTGAGTCCTTATTCATCCAAAATTTGTCATTACCTTTAAAAACCACTCATATGCCTGTATTTTTTGGTTTTGTTTTGTTTTGATTTTAAAAGGTTGACTGTAGGAGATGTGATGTTAACAAACATTGTGTTTCCATTACAGATATATTATATTATTATTATTCACTATGAGTGTATGCCACATATTATATTGAGGTGCCATGGTATACGTAGATAGATAGGTCGGAGGGACCTGTGGATGGGTCCCAAAATGCAGGATATTCACCTGCAGAGGCAGTTAGTACTAAGCCTAACCACTACCTTTTTTCTTGACCTTTTCAAGTAATTTTGATGCCTCACTGTCACACTTTGTCACATAGAGGCAGCTTTGTTGCCTTAACTTAACCGTCATTTTTTACTACCTAAACAAACGTAAACATACATACGTAACCGTCACAATCCACTTCTGGTCCCATTTTCTGGCACTCAATAGAACATCACATTTCGTAAGCTATCATACCAATTTTTGTGCATTACTTTTATTACGATACCAGAATACATTGGCTAGTGATGATTCTCTCAGAGCAGTCAGTGGTCTGCAGTATTTTAACTTCACCTTTCCGTATCAAAACAGGTACAATCCACAACTTTTCCTAATGGAACCGTGGAAATAATCGTTCTAACTCTTTACACCCAACCATTTTCCACCAACCTTCTCCTTCAGAGGTCTGTAGAAATGCAGTATGATTCCATACCAAGTCAAAAGGATGCAGATGGACACACATTAATTTCTCTTTGATGCAAAGTGATGCAAAGACAGGTCTGTGACTCTTGGCTATAATGAAACATAAATGTACAGAGAAAACAGGGCATTTCTATTGAGTTACGAGACCAATTGGCCAAAGCTTTTATACACACGGACGGTCAGTGCCTACATTGCTACCTAGCCGACATGTCTGTATTCAGTTCCTTGGCTGTTTGGGACGAATAAATGGAGATTGCATGAACAGTCCTGTGGTCAAGTTTGCACTAATAATGCCAGCAGAAAAATAGCTTCAAGTTCTGTCTGGACGCACCCGCAAAGCTGTTGCAATGCTTTTATAACACTGAGCTACTTTCACCTTTGCTTTTCAGAGAGGACAGTCATCAAATTGCTTATCAGGAAAAGCTGTGCCATATTGAGCATTCGAATAAATGGCATGAGGAATCAAGACTGTCCTCAATACAACACAAGACTATTGGTTAATACTGAAAGATTTCATTATTTGCATGACCAGAAAAGGTTGCAATTGAACAAGCAACCAGTGCCTTTTTTTTTCTAGTGAAAACAGTCTCACTATGCTCACATATTATCATTTCTCCTATTGATTGGTTGGTCGAATGTCAAGTAGGCGGGTCTTACCTAATATGAACCTGTCAGAGGGCAAATGTCACTGAGAAAAAGAAATGAAAGAAAATGTGGGGTAGGAGGCATTTGACATTTGGAGTGCTACAAATGTAAAAATACACAAACTAAGCAAAAATACTTCATGAATGAGTGTTATCATCCATGAAGTATTTTTGTTTAGTTTGTGTCTGCATTTAACCTGTAAATGACCCGAAACCAACCCAGAGCGGTGAGTTGTCAGTGTTCGGTTGGCGATGCAAGAGGACATGACACAAGGCACTTTTATCAAGTTGTCCATGTTGTCCCCCTTAATACTTCCTCTTAAATTGCCCTCAATTTGGTGAAACCCTTTAAAAAGAGAGCAAGCGGATACATAACACCGATGTCAGCAGATACCAACACAAAGCAGCACAATGCTGTATCTCAGAGACCATGAGAAGTGGAAGGGTCAAGAGTGAGGGCAAATGAAAGAACATTGACACAGGGTGAAACACAGTTGTCTCATAACCAGCCACACGGAGAAAAGGAGAATTTCCCTGTTGGAAATAGGTATATTAAATCATATTCAATGCTCCACTACTGGCCCTTTGTCTCTCAGGTATCATTATGTGACCCAGCAGCAACCACACACAGCTTTACAAGATGTTATGACCTCTTAAACAGTGGCACTTTAAAGTATTCCACTCCTGCTCAATGGTCCACAGAGGCCAGGTTCTTGCCAGGGATTATCAAAGTTAACAGGATTTTAATGGGTCCGGGGAGACTGGTAAAGACCCTACCAGGGCCAGGTAGTGCGGTTCTCCTACTACTCCTCTCACTCCCTAATGCAGTCAGGCTGCACATCCAAGCCCCAGCTAAATAATAAACAGATGGCCACTACCAAATATAGCCAGCACCAGTTCAAACTACAAAGGGACTCCAAAATGAAATGATAGGGTATTAAAGGGGAGATTCAATTTGCAGGTCAAAATGTAATGGTAACCTTTCACTGTGCAAATTGAAAATTAACCTTTGGTGGCACTGAATCATTCACAGCTGATGTTGTACATCCATGGCAAGACTTTTCACTGTGGCTGTTCCACTGTACGGGGAAAAAAGTGGAAATTGGTGATGAAGTCAGATCATATTTATTACTCTGGGGTTTTTCTCTCATTTGTCTCCACTCTTCAGGGCCCATTGCAGCCAAGAAAATCAGGAAGGAGACGGGGTGCTGAGAGAGCGGCACATGTAGTGTCTTTGAGTTCTGCAGCTGCCCTGTTCTCACATTTTATTTCCACCGCATATCACTTTTACAAAGTCTGCTTTGCGGCACGCTGATCATAAATCAGCCCTTTTCTGTGTGCCTATAAGATATGAGTGCTACATTTCCAGATGACCACATTTGCAAAACAAAATGCCACTCATTTTTCATCGCATTATGAAATCCAAAAACAAATGAGTCAAGGTCCAGTGTATTTTTCTCTTGGATTAATGCATTTATACAAATAGGCTGGCCTCTTTGCACTGTTCCTCGGGCATTAATCCATGCCCTAAACCCCCTCTGCAAGAAAAGGCTTATGATGCTAACCTTGTCATATTCAGCAACTGTCAGCAAATGGCCACTGTACCAGGCCAAGCTGGTAAAGTGGCCTATTCATTATCCTAATCTCATTAGTTAAGATCTGTTAAGTAGAGACCGGTTTTAATGCATGCTTTTCCCTTTTAATTATTGACCATAAATTCATTGGAGTGCATTAGGATCTTGGGGCGAAGAGCAGAGCGGCTCCTAATAGATTAGGGGACAAGCACATTATCTAAATGTATATATCTAACTAATCATGCATCAGCTGTAGCCATGTGGGCACTGTGACATCAATTGCAGTCTGACATTTGACCCCAGCTGTGGCCTCTCAGAGGTCCAGTCACATAAAGGTCTGATACGGTCAGTAAGAGGGGAAAATCATGCTTGCAGTAAAGGCTCAAGAACGCAGCCCCCACTTTATTTCCTGCAATGATTAAGACTTTGTGTTATTTCTGAACGCTAACAGATTATTTCTAAATTGCTCCACGGTTAATAATGTTACACATTAAATCATTTGGGGATTAGTTTTGAATACATGAATAAGCACTGTACTGTGCTGTATGTCTGCCTGCACGCTGGTGATCTCATGTTGAGGAGATTCAGGGGAGAAAATGAGGGAGGGGAGGAGAAGTAGGAGGTCTGTCTCTCTTGTCTCTCCTTTCTCCTGCTTCTTTTCTTTTTGTCACTTGTGCTTTCCATCTGTTTTATAAAAGCATTCTCTCTCTCTCTCTCTCTCTCTCTCTCTCTCTCTCTCTCTCTCTCTCTCTCTCTCTCTCTCTCTCTCTCTCTCTCTCTCTCTCCTTCTGTAACACACAGCCTTTTTCTCAGTGATGAGGGAGAGAAGTGCACTATTTGCCACACAGAGGGGCTCTTTTACAGTTGTGAGAGGCTATTGTGTAAAACAAGTGCGAATGCATGCTCCTTAGAAGTATCATCCTGTGTGTGTGTGTGTGTGTGTGTGTGTGTGTGTGTGTGTGTGTGTGTGTGTGTGTGTGTGTGTGTGTGTGTGTGTGTGTGTGTGTGTGTGTGTGTGTGTGTGTGTGTGTGTGTGTGTGTGATCTGTAGGTTGGTGATAATCAACGGTCACACATAAAACTAAATCATTCCCCTTCATGCTTCAATTTAGACAGTTTTGCAGGTTGACTAACTGTAAATCTTTAACACATAAGTATGATAAGAATATGTGATTGAATAATGCTCAATGCTATACAATCAATATATATTTCTTTTTTTCTGAAAATATTTCTAATGCAGCACCAGCCTCCAGAGCAGCTGTTGAACTCCACGGCACAATCATCCCCTCACTCCATCCAGTCAGAGACACACAGAATACGGACTAGTGTCTTGTCTAGCAGATATCCGTAACAGCATACAGTGTGTTTGTGTGTGAAATAAGAGCCTCAGTGTTACTTAGCCTTAATGACTGGCTATACTGTAGCAAAGTCACCAGTAAAGCACATGTATAATGTAATGTAAGTAATGTGGATTCTGTGCATCTCTGCTCTCGAGTGTGACAATAACACTCAGTTTTGTCCCCTATCTGTTCTGTATTGGCCTTACTACGGACAACAGCGATGTGTTCTCATATAGTCAATTCAGGTGGAAATAATTGCTGTTTTATAAATCCTGCAGTATTTAATAACAAACTCATACTCATACAAACACAGAAATTGGAGATGCAGTATTTTCACGTGTCATGCTTCAGCTGCGTTTTCTCAATAATACACTTCCACCGTGTGTACGTTTAATAAGCTGCTAAAAGGATTATGAGTTTTAACATCATTATGTATTGAGATCTCTGGTTGAAATTACACACTGTGCATGAAAATATGCAGTAATTACTGTCTTATTTTCTGATGCTAAATACAGTTGATGCATTCACGGTGTTTCCCTTTAATCCATTTAATTACTCTGTGTGTTTGTGTGTGTGTGTGTGTGTGTGTGTGCGTGCGTGCGTGCGTGCGTGCGTGCGTGCGTGCATGCATGTGCGTGCATGCGTGTGTGTGTGTGTGTGTGTGTGTGTGTGTGTGTGTGTGTGTGTTGGTGCGTGCATGCTGAACTTCCTTCCAACCCCTGCTTCATCATTATCAGGTTGCTCCATACATTATGGTCTATTTCAGCTGAGGCAATTATTGCTTAGCTAACACGTATGGATGGATGTCTGAGAGCAGCAGGTCATAACAGTCATATTGTATCGGCCATATTAGCGAGTCAATAAAAGCCCAGGGCACGTTGATTTAATTACACTAGTAGCCTGGTTAGACTGCTTTCCCTGGAGTAAGAAAAGACTATATGTCATAATCATAACAATGGTGCAAATTATGAACAGGTCATATCCCTTTGTGGTTTGTCATTGCTGTTCATTCTGGTAAATGACTGTGTGCTGATGTGTATTCATGCTGTGCCTGCAGTGTTGATTTTATTGGCTTCTGACAAATTGTAAAGAGAATGAAAAATGACTGAATACTGGATTAGAATAAAACACATTTAACCACCAAAAATGAATGGAGCCCCTGTGTTGATTTGTGTCATGCGACAGTAAATACAGGTGTGTTTGAATGACACCCTGGGGCTCAGATATCCATATCTCCTGAAAGCATGCTGGGAAAAAAAAAAAAAAAAGAATATCTCTGTAATGTTGGGAGACTTAATGAACTATCCCAATCAAAGCAAACTTGACATTAAGTCCCTTTCTTAAAGAACGTTACTACATAAATGGGAAAGGTTTATATTTGTTTTGTCTATATTTTAAATTAACAATTACACCTCAAACCCAGCACCCACCATGAAGCAAAAATAATTAATTTGGGAATGTTATTTAGACATAATTTACATATAAATGTGTTCTGTGTTAAAATAAAGAAACAATACAAATACAACATAGTGATAAATGACACCCTCAAGACTAAAATTTACAATTAAAATGTTAAACATACTGATTATATTCAAGAACAATTTCTTCTTGACCTTTCGTCAGTCAGAATGTTTGGGCCTCAATTGAAATGTCACATATTTTCTGTCGCTGTTAAGATTCATTCAAGTCTTGGATGACTTTTCATCATATGCAACTACGTTACAGGACTTTGGGGTAACACTGTGCTTTGTGATGGTGCTGATAATTCAATATTGAGGACACTCCATCTGAATAATATTGTAATCAGAGGTGGAAAGTATTAATACTTATTTAAGAACTGTACTTTGTTGGGGTGCTTGTACTTTACTTGAGTAGATCTAATGTATCCCTCTTTCTATTTGTACTCCACTACACATTAGAGGGAAACATTGTGCTTTTTACTCCTCTACATTTATTTACTGTATGTTTTTTACATGGACCTTCCTCTTGTGTCTGAAATAAAGAATTATTATTATTATTATTTAATTGCTGTATTTACTAATTACTTTTAATTTACATACAAAACATATGGTCAGCGGCTATAGTCAGTGTTATATTATGATGCGTTATTATAAATGAGAAGCCCTTAATACCATCACAGGTGTTCCCTGTCACTGTGGCTAATTAGACCTGTTCATGTTGGAGCTGTTTAAATCTGTGTTTGGCGAGGTCATCATGCACTTAATAATATATACATAAGAGTGAATACATTGTGAATTGACCTGCAACAAAACAGGAGAGCCCCTGAAGTCACAAAATATTATTATATTAGTATAGTATTGTATTTTTATTGTACAAATGAAAATCTCGTTGGCACACACTTGAAAATAAAACTATTTCAGGACCTTAGGGGTTCCTTCATTTAACACTAGTCTTTTGGATATTGAGTACCTTTACTTTTAATACTTATTTTGCTGATAATAATGCAACATTTTTACATTGTGGTGCTGGTACTTTTAGTTAATCTGACGACACTGATTGTAATCAAAGTATGAAACAATGAAGACAATGTGCAATGTGACTAACTGAAACTAAAGTGTCTTTTCTTGTGTCTGTCTGGAAATAATGTGTTTATGTACAGGTAAGGCTTAAGACCAAATATTCTTCTTAGCAACTTTTCTTTATTTTGCATACTTAAATCTCACATGGAAGAAAGCAAATGCAGGCCTGATCATTGTATGTCCAGCTGTTAATGAAGTTAGTATTAATCCATAGTATAAATGGGTGTCTAAATGTAACTCCAACATACATTCCTGGGTTACATGAGTATGGACCATCCACATCCCATTTACGCTTACAGAGGCAGACATATCATGCTTTATCCACATGGTGGCAGCAAAGTAATGCATTTGCATGTGTTCAGATACATTGTGTCCCTGTGTGTGAGTGTGTTTGTGTGTGTTTGGGTATGTAAGCACATGTGTACACCATCATGGCAGCACTGATCTGACCCATGCTAATGAATGCTGCCAACGTGGCTGACACAGAGTGACACCAGGACAAGAAAAAGACCCCCTTCTCTCCAACGCGCCAGCCTTTAAATAGCCCCACAGAACATGCTGCATGTTTATTACTCATGTATCAGACAAGCAGCTGATGGACATGGATGCTCATTACCAGTTAGTGTTGCCTCAGAAGAGACTAATCTGTCCCCTATGAGTGTCATCAGTCAAGCAAACTTGCCTGGCATGGGCAGAAGTTGAACTTGAATAGAAATTATATGTATCTGAATGTGAAGACAGCTATAATAGGTGTATTGTACTAACAGTGCAGAATGTTCCAATGAGAGTTTTGACTAATAATAATGTCCCTGTCCTTTCTTTTACCCGCCTCTCCAGGTATTTTCGCAGTAGGTTAGGTTACATTGCATCTGCATAATAACACACATCCCTTTTTTTCTATATTGAGATATCTGATATTTTGGCAATTGTACAGTGTGACACATGCCGGCCTGAGAGGCAAACCTGCTCTCTCTCTCTTACCTTCCATGCATGACATCACCATGTCTGCCTTTAATTAAAAGATACAAAGTGGCAGTTGCAGGAAATATGAGCAAAATATTTGAATTTCAATCACTAGTACATTTCCCTTATTTCACACACACTGCATCGGTGGAATGTGCCATACTGCTGCATTTCCAGTGATGTGATCAGTCACTGAGCATTAGGCCAGGGAGCAGATCAGAAAGGAGAGGGCTGCACAGTTCATGAAGGGGCTGAAGAACTGCAGTACAGTCTGTGTGTAGCAGCAGGTATTTTTTATATAAGGGAGTTCAGTGTGCAGTCATGGTGATGTTTTCACTTGATGCCCCTTGGAGCTGCTTCAGTGTTGTAGCAGAGGTAAATGTTAAACAGAAGCACAGATGAATACAGATTTGAAGCAAATTGTAGAAAAAAAAATAAATGTGTCTTGGTCCAAGGCTGCACAAATGATTTCCCTTCCTTTTATAGTTTTGTTCAATTGCTAGCAAGCATCCGTCAATACAGAAGCCACCTTTTCAAAACTTGCCATACTTTATAGTTTGCATTATCAATATGCATCTTGGCCAAATAGATAACCTCACCTCCAAAAGTCACTCAAACCATCAAACCCTTCATACACGTCTGAGGATAAGCTCATTAGACCAGAACACTAGCAATAACTCTAAACAACAGGGAGCATTACATAAATGATCAACTTTTATTTTTGAAGTTTGAATGATTTTTCACATAAATCAGTATATCATTATAGAATACTGTAAGAATAACATATTTTCCCTTTATTGACTGTACTAAAGATCAGAATCTACAGTAACATGCAACGTATGTGCATACAAGTCATTTACTTTTATTTTATAATGCCCTTTATATCATGAATTACGACAACTGTTGTTTAAAAAGCTGATGCTCCTGATGTTGATTTGACAGGTTTGGAGGATGGAGCTTTGATTGAACTTCTTTTCGATACAGTGTTTGCATTTTCTGAATATGAGTCCAAAGCCTGGGGCAGGAGGAGGAAACATGAAAAACAGATCCTGTATTTATGCTCTTGTATTGTGTTGTTTTGTTATTCATGGGGCCATGTCTGTGAATCTGCACACATCCTATTTTACTTTATTTGTATTTATTGTATTATTTATACTTGTGCTCTGGCACACATTGAGGTGTCTGTATAATCTTGTATGGGAAGGGTCGTGGATACATAAGCAGACATGAAAATAAAAAAAATAATTAATTAATTAATTTATACTTGTGAAAAAACATGTATCACTCATACTGTGCTGTACTGTAAGGGTTCTAGTCCTCTTCTGCATTTAGTCCGCATCACATCATAAAATCTTCTTTTTTCAGCTGAATAAATATTATTTTTGTTTTATTACAAATGTTCTGTCAAGAATTTCTTTATATTTCAGTAAGGTTACAGCAGACATTTGCCTGTTTCAACAGTGTTTCTAACCCTTTTCAAGAAAATGGGTTTGCATTTAAAAAAGTGCTGGAAATATAGTGTTTTGCAGGTGTATGAATGAGAAAAGAGTTATACATATATATTTAATATATAAATAGGGGCACTGAATGCATGTTGTGTCAAAACAGTGAACTATTATTCACAGTTTGGTCACACAGTTTTGACATCTTTGTCTCCTCCAATGTATATCATGACTACTGTCTTATTTTTATATCTAGTTGTATTACTTCTTTAATATCCCTACAGACTCTTAGAAGAGTGTGATACTGTATGTTCTTTAATGTGTTTTAGTTAGTACATTAGTTATTCATAAGGAAGCAATTTGTTATTTTACAAACATTAATTAAAGTTCTAAAAATGTGCAATGGAGAATGTTATTTGTTAGTTTGTTTTGTTATTTGTTTTTTATTTTATCAGTATACATCATGCACAAAAACCTTACATAGGGCAAAAATAATGTAATACATCAGCCACCCAGCAGATAGCAGCAACAACTCATTAACTAGCATCACCATTTGACAGTCAAGACATACAAAGGAGAGGGTGCGGATACCCACAACATCAGGGCTGCCCAACCCGGCTCCTGGAGGGCCACTGTCCTGCATGTTTTAGGTTTCTCTCTGCTCTAACACACCTGAGTCTCATGATGTGTGTGGTTTGAAAATCTTTAGACTCAGGTGTGTTAGAGCAGGGGGAGAAACCTAGAACATGCAGGACAGTGGCCCTCCAGGAGCAGGATTCGGCAGCCCTGAACAACATGTTACTGATAAACCCTTTTTAATGTCAGACAATGATGCATTAACTCAACCATACTAGAGACTGACAACTTTTATATGTCACGTTTAATTTCAGTTGAATCTGTGTAAGTGCATTGCAAGGCCACACAATCTGTAAAGTGACAGCTCCTCTAAATTATTAATATTCCATATTACTCGACAATGGTGAGATTGTGATGGCAGGTGGACTGATGTGTATAAAAGCAAATTGAAACTTTAAGTTAAATATCCTGAAATAGTCTGATCATACTAGATTTCGAAATGATGAGTTGTATAACCACATGGGTGATATACTGATACTGATGTTTTGCCAGATTCATATCAGGACACAGTTCACCATTACAGATATTGTCTTTTCAAAGCCAAGGATGTAAACCCCCCCCAGAAACGTGTCTAAGGTAAAGTACTTTTGTTTCCTAAAGTTAAACAGAATCAAATATTTGTAGGTGAATGGTTATACCTGATGCGTGAGTTGACTAAACTGATTTAAGGAAGATCTGAAGGATATGTTGAGGATGATGTTGAGATTCAGGCTACCCACTGAATGTAGGCTGTACAACATATTCCAATATACTGTTCCTGTTATATATGTCGCTATAGGAGTCTTTACTTAAACTTAGAAAATTTGATCAAAATAGTACATGCTGGTAATAATTAGTCACCAAAATTGGTTCCTTTAGTCAAAAATCTTCAGTTTATATTTTTTGTGTTCCTTGCAGATACTGCCTTCTTCTCCTGCTCTTCCTCAAATAGTCAACACACAAGATTGCTCGCTATTGGTGGACTGACAAAATATGTCCTTATTATCCAGATGACCCTTCTTGTCACATGCACAGGAAACGTTCCCTGCTGCCTCGACTAGTAGGCATGCAGTCAGCAAGGAAGCCAGCAGTAGGTGTTCTCATTTTGTGAGATTCTAAAGTTTGACATCGGCATTATTATGTTGAACATGTGTGATCTGATCAGGGTTAGTCTTCCCATAATCCTGTGTGTGCTTTTCAAAAACTCATATCAGAACAGGAGTCAATTAAAACTGAGTCGAGGGATAGAGGGCATAAAAGAAACTCCTATCGATGTGAGTTTTGCTCCGTAATTTCCTCTGTGAAAGTTCCTGCACTGACACGTCTCTGTGGAGTTTCACAACGCTTTCAGCTATACAACATTCACACTGTGTAGAACTCCACGGATCTATAAATTGCTCTAAAATCTGTGTGAATCACAAACCATAACTGCAATCTGAAAACATGAATTATTGTGAGTGCTGGGGTACAATGACACTACTCCACTATTTATTCTGTGCTTCTTAGAGCTGTTTGTGTGTGCATCAAAATCAAGGATTACTGTGCAAGTACCACTACTAATAATGCTTAAAAGTTCCTAGTTAGGCCTACTACACAACCAATATTGATCTAGAAACTAATGTATGGGGTGAGTAGCAGTGACTGTTGCTAAATATCATTCTGTGCTTCTCCTCACTCATGGCCTGGCATGGCTTTCTGGGAAGTGCGGGAAGCCGAGGCATTGAGTCACTCTAGACGTCTTGGGTCAGGGTGGTTTCAGACTGTTGGAGGAGAATTATGTTGGAGGGGCCAGTATGTAGTGTGTATTCTCAGCTGGGGTAGCAGGGATTCCCTCTGACAAGACCTGAGATTTATTTTCTTACGGAGGGAGGGGGGGGGGTGTGAGGGTGTGTGTGTGAAGGTGACGATGTGTGAAATTATATTGTCCAGATGTATTTATACATACAGCCACAATTGAAAGAGACATTATATTTAGCAACAAACCTTACTTGACATATTTGCGCTTGTGTGTAACGTACATAGATATCTACGTACAAGCTTTAGCTTGTACATGTGTGCTTTTCTCGACATGCTTGTGTATTTTTCTTTGGCAGCATTGCGGCTCCTGATCTCCTTTTACTGGACAATGATTATGGGCCCAGACGGTTTCTCAGAAGCCATAGCAGTTACGTAGATAGTGGCAAGGTTGTGACACATGGGAGCTGCTGAGTAACACTGCATCCCGCTGCCAGAGCTGACAAGCCAACAAACCATGAAGGCATGCAGGATTATTCATCTTTTTCACTGGGGGGTATGTGTCATAATCCCAAAATTCATCATGCATGTAGGTAAACTATATAGTAAGGCATTTAACACCATATGCTCTTGTAAATATATTACTATAATCAGGACTACTTAATCGTACCACATATGCAGGAAATAACCAATGTGCTTTCTCAGAATTAATTTATCCCGACTAATGCTTTGGATAAATAGAACTAGAATCATTCTGTATAATTAGTGATCTTTATGTACACACAAATGCCACAACTGCAGCCATGCCCTGTTAGAAAACACCAAAGTATGCATAGTGTAACTTGTACTAGAACACACTCCTTGTGGCTGTCGTGTCAATAAAAACGCCCAGGGCCAGGCAGGTGGGCACGCAATCCCGCCCTACCCATTGAAAGTCAGTGTAGTGGAGGTTAATCCTGGATAAACTTGCTTGATTGCATAGGACAGGAGGAGAGTATCCTGTTTATTGTCTGGATGATTAGAAGTTTGTTTTAGAATTAAGAATGTTTTATTCATTTCACAACATCCTCACAACCACAGTACAGTCCACATAAGGCTCTGGTCAGTTTTTACTTGTTGGAAAAGAACTGGAATTCATGATTCATCACATTTTGAGTCACTCTGCAAGAAAATATGACAATGTTTTAACTGAAAATGCTGATTTATACTGTGGGTAGGAAATGTGACTGTGATATTGGCCGCCACAACTGAGAAACAACTAAAAAATGTATCCCAGGCCCCAACAGGCACTGAATACAAAATGGTAATTTGTAAAGTGAGACCATTACTTACTGAAATTGTGCTTTTCTAATAAACCATGCAAGTTATCAGCAGGGGCAGCAGCCAGTTTTCCTACTTGAGTATGTTTCCTGGAGAGGTATCCCTCATTACATGATTAAACTATTTGGTTTCAGCACAGTGGGTCCAAACTGCAGCATCAGAGTATTCCTCCTGATTGGGATCACTGTCTGAGGTCAGGAACACCGCTGTAGGATTCAAGTGAAAAAGACACCACCAGATCAGGTTTCCAGAGACTGGGAAGACGCTTAAGGCTGCAGGGTTGAAGGGAATGCCTTCAGATGGATCCACAGCAAGGCAGCATGTTCTCTCCCTGTGGAGCAGCACTTGGTAGTCTGGTTTCATCTCAACAGTGTTTTAATGACTTAAAATGTATGGAAAGAGTAGGAAAACAGTTTCTACCCTTTTGTTGGTGTGAAATATGTGAATATGTCCGTTTGTGGGATTCATTCGTGAGTCATTCTGACCTGATAGGGGTGTCCCCATTCTCCAAATCCATGATTCAATTTGACTTTTCATTTTAAGTTCACAATTCAATTCAAGCTCTGACAGTAATACAATTGTTAGACCAGGGAGTCTTGATTCATAAAGATCAAAAAATTGTTGGGTTCATGCCATGTCAGCTGTCATTTACATTTTCCAATTCTTCTCTAAAAGAGGATACATGGTATCATGTGTGATACAACCATCATGTTTAATTTTAATTTTTTAAATGTACCATGAGCCATATGGTCAAATTTAAACCATTTATTTGTAATGTAAAAACAAAACCTTATTTCACCCGTCAATAGGGAACAAACTATTAAACAATAAAAACATAAACATGAACACTGTAGAAGTTAGCCTCCAAGGCTCTCTGCCAGGAAGGATTGATTTGAACTTAAACCACTATCTTCTCCTAAACTTAGCCAAGTAGTTGTGTTGGCAGAAACCCCCAAAGGCTAACTTCTTCCATGTGCATATTGCTCAGAGTTTACGATGTGCACCTGAATACACCATGAAGGCCCACATGGTTTACCCATAGACTCCATAAAAGAGATGGACGTAGCTTCTGGGTCTGAAAAGTGAAGCCAATTGGGAAGTGCCTTAAACATGCACTCTTTCATGTCCAGCAGGCGGTGACTCCATGGCTCCAAAAAGAAGTCTGATTGTATAGAAGTCAATGAGAAAATGAGCCTACTTCTCACTTGATTTATTGCCTTATTTTCTTAATGAGTTTATGGTTTCAATCACTAGTTTCAAGTCTTTTTCAACACATCATAATGTTTTTTTTTGTAAATTTGAAATAGACGATATAGTGGTGCATGCTTTAGGATGTGGCTGCCTTGGGATTAAAAGTGAACTTGTTTTTAAGTCTTAGGACTTTGACCCTCTCATAGAGGGAATTCGCTTCATCAAAGTTATTTGTGAGGTTTAGTTTGGTTGCATCTTGTTAACAAAACTAACATTACGTTGCTGACGGGGGGGAAGCTTGTATGTCCAAAATGGTAATTTGTCAGGAATAGTAGTACTTGGTATTGTGTTTTTATATATGGTCGTATATTGGTAGATATCGTTATATTATAAATATTAAACCACAATCAAACTCAAATGGACTTATGAGG
Organism: Echiichthys vipera; assembly: GCF_963691815.1. Lineage (NCBI taxonomy): Eukaryota > Metazoa > Chordata > Actinopteri > Perciformes > Trachinidae > Echiichthys > Echiichthys vipera. The sequence continues at coordinate 27,241,917 of NC_139833.1, forward strand.
TTTTTGACCAGTGAATATGGAGATACCTGTTTTTTCATCAGTGATTATAAAGGCCGCATCTGAGGCTGAGTGCTTCACATTCCATTATCAGTTTACAATTTACAGCTTACAAAGTTTAGTGTAGCTCTGTTTTTCTGTAATTGAAACACAAGCTGAATTGTGTGATTTGTGTCAGTACCCTGACCTCATCATCAGTGAGCTGGTTGTAGGTCAGAACCGGGTTGTGAGTTTGCTCATAACTGGCTAATTTTAAAACATTATATAAAAAGCTCCACTTACCTGATCGATCAACTCGTATGTATCTCGTACTGTCAGCTTGAGCTCGGCTGTTTCACTTCATTCCAAATGGAAAGGGGGTGGAGCTACGAGGTTTGAGGATCCAATGGAGTTACGAGGTTTACTCACGACCTCTTTTTAATACTTTTAATAGGTTAAAACTTTATAAAACCCATACACAGACGTGAAGCATGATCATTAGAACATATTTATGAAAAAAAAATGGAGATATGGAGATACCATTTATCTACCTAGTGCTAAGGGAAACTGCTGGCTATGTTTCACTGCAGCATGGGCATCATACATGCAGATGAACAGCCAGAGCACCTGTAGTCCCTGCTCACTCACTGGCAATCGTTTGCCGGATGACTTCCATCAGCCAGATGAAAATCATCACTGCTTGAAAACATTGGCTTAGTGCTCAGCTCCACCCTATTGTCCAAATGCGGTCACATACGCTTTCAAAAAAACAAGGTGGCGGTCACATACGCTTTCAAAAAAACAAGGTGCGATGGCTTAAATTCTAAACTTGAGACTTAGCGGTAGTCCACAAACCAATGAGTGACGTCACAGAGTTACATCCATCTCTTTTACACAATCTCCGGCTTAACCATGCAAAACGTTGCCGCATTGGTGACTTCAAGGGAGCAGGACAATTTTCAGTAGCCATGGTGTCGGAATAGTGCTGCCGCCATTAAGCTACACTGTATAATCTTTGTGTTTTTCCTAGGACACGCACAAGTAGGCCTACGCGGTGGTGGAAAAAAAAAAATACTGGGAGAAATTCAGATGCTGCTTCGTTGGTTTTCGTTGATGGAATCAAAGGAGAGGGATCACTAATCACTATCACAATCTTTTTAAGGGTTGCGTGTATGTGTTGTTCTCAAACATATGAAGGAGAGCATTTTCTTTTTGCACTTTGCAATCAATCTGAATAAATTCTAATGGTCATGGTGATTATTGTTACAGAAGGATATAAGAGTTAACTGAAAAAACATATTAAAGCAGTGACACACTGACTCCCCCCTGCTCCTGGCTAATCTTAATATTTGCAAAAAGGCCAAATGAAGTCAGGTTACTGAAGAATGGCACCCACATGCCACTTAAAGCATCCATGTCCTTAACTTTGCATAACTATAAGCCTTAATATGACTTAAACCGAGCGTTTTAAGTCTGAAAAGGCACAAATGCCGTTAATTATGTGATGGATATTTGTGTTTTGATATTTAAACAAACCATCACTCCGCAGAAAATAAAAGCCTCTTCACTATGAGCCCGGTCTCTTGAGAGTTACACGCTCCAGTCAGCTCAAAGCAAGGTTAGTCAGAGTGGCAGGCCTTCTGAATTCCAAAAATAAGGGAGCAACTTTTCAACACAGTTGATTTCTTGAATAAAAAGTTATCAGAGGGGCGCCTTGTGGAACAGTGGAAGAGCAGGCACCCCACATAGAGAGGCTAAAAGTCCTCAATGCAGCGGCTCCGGGTTCAAAACTGACCTGCAGGCCTATGCTGCATGTCGCCTCTTTCTCTCTCCCATCCCCTGTCAACCTCCACCTGTCGTTTCACAATAAAGGCCCGGAAAGGCCAAAATAAATAATCTTTTTTTTTTTTTTAAGTTATCAGACAGGAATTTAGTAATAAAATATCACACAAAAAAATGTTAAACCCTGCCACAGTTGTGATCTGTTGAGTAGCTATTCCATCACTTTGCATTGTGGGACACAAAAGGTGAGGTAGACTGGTCCAATGCATACTGCAGATTTTTTCCAAATCAGTATCAGGTATTTTTGGCATACTGCAGGTTTTCTTCATTTGAATATTGCATAATACAGGCTACATGATGGCCAAATCAGTATGTACTGCTAATTTAGAATATTGCCATAGTCATTTTTTTTTTCCTTTGGTAATCTAAGTATGGCAAAGTATGGACAGTGATGAAAAGACACATAAAAGCCTGAACAGCTGATATTAATCATACGATAAATAAAACACTAATATGAATAAAGATGCATTGTGTTTTTGAAAAAATATCTTAAAGTTAAAGAGGAGGACAAACCAATTAAGTGGAACAGGGCATTGCTTTTGCCCATATGTCAAACTGCCAACGAAAATACTGTGAAGCATCCCACCCTGAACTCGTAACCTTCCAACCCCCAGTCACATCAGTAAAAAGAAAAAAATCCCTCCCAACTGGACAGCTGCCATGGTTTCCAAGCAACCCACACAAACAACAGGAAACAGAAGAGGGGATCCCCTAAGGGGGGCCTTGAAAAAGGAAGGCATGGACTACAGACAGGAAAAGGAGAGAAAAAAAGAGGAAGGAGACGGGAGTTGGTCCCTCAGTTGAACCCCCTCCGCACAAATGTCCAGCAGGGGTTATTTTTCTCGACTCCTCAGTGAGCCGATCTTAGACTGTGACTTCTGCAGCACTGTAAGCCAGCATCAAGACCTGGGTCATAGAATCACAATAACAGCAGTGTCAGTGACCTGCCTAAAGTCTTCTCTGAGTCTTTAGATGAAAGGCCCCCTAAGTCATATCTCTACAGCAGCACTGAAGGACACTAACTTCAGTTGACATCTTCCTCCTATCAATCTGTTGTAACACATTTAGATTCCGTGTATGATATACTCATATTGCTCATGCTAAACTCGAACCAAAGTGTAAAGAATGCAGCACAATAACCTGATGGATGGAACTTATCCTTGAAAAGCTGATGCTATATGAATGCCCTAACTTGGCAAAGTAAAATGTGAAACAACATGTGGACAGATGGGAGGAATTCAAATCTGAATGGACAAAAGCATTAGTTAGCGCACCATGTCCACTATATCCACATTTTTTATTCATTTTAAAACTCTGCTTTAAAATTAAAACAATCTCTGTCTACACAAGCATATCATATTTGTATCAGAAATCATCTCTGTCAACATTAACATGCCTGAAAATGCATCACATGAGCATTTGCGTGTATTTGTTAAATGTTATGTTGTCTAATGCTGAAAATACAGCTTGAATCAATGACGAACTGTTCCTGAAAGTAACACAAGGAGCGATGACAAATACATGGGAGTCATTGCAAAGCAACTACAGCGTCATATTAGAGCGGTACCAGGAGCATTATCTATAGCTGGAGGCAGACACGGCAAAGGGAAAGGAGCAAACGCAAAAGGGATGGTATGGAATGTAATTAAGCCTCACTAACTGATAACGCTGACTGACAGACAGACATAAGAAGACCCAAGGAAGCCAACTCTCTGTATCATGTTTCCACCCATCCAGACTAAAACACACATGTTACGTTGTGGGATATGATTCATTTAAATGGTACTATCACTTATTGGATTGAACTATTATACATTTTTTTAGTAGATCCCATATTACAAGAAAATCTAAGAGGCTACTCAGAAATGTTAGCACAAGGAAAAATTAATGTATGTATCCGCCCTGTGATACAGACCTGTTCTAAAATATAATGATTAGAGCAATTAGCTGTTGCTTACACAGTCAACACTGCAGTGTGTAGGTGACTGAGTAACTGGACTAGCCAAAGTTTGGCCTGTTGGCAGTGCTAGATAAAAGATCACCAAAATCAAAAGGTTTCCTCCTATTGGGAGCAGGAAAGCACACAGCAAATATTGTGTGTTTAGTGACCAAATACTCAAAGTAAATAGGAGTAAAAGAGACATTTGAAAATTGAAAGGTTGTATTAATATGGTGCCAGTAAAAGAAAGGTCATTGAATCATCATAACCAGCTCTTTTACCTCTCTTGGAACATGAGAGTACAGAGCAAATGCCATGCCTACAAGTCAATAAGGATAACAGATTGAAGTCAATGTGTTAATTTAACCTAAAACCAAGGCAAATACACACCTGGACCTCAGCATATTGACAATAACAATGAAATATGAAAAGGCCTTATGCAGGAACATAATGTCATAAACACTGATGGCACTTTTCATGTCGAACTGTGAAGTTAAGCTGGCTGCTATGTTTACCATGGGAGATTTACTGGTTGTTATAGTAATTACACATGCTGTACCAAGTGCACAGAAGTGTAGTAAAAGAATAGTTGAACATTTTTTAAATAAGCATATTAGCAGATTAGAGGATTAGAAGATTGATACTACTTTTATATCTATATGTTAAAAATGAAGCTGAGTCAGAGGACTGTTAGCTTAGCATAAAGACTGGAAGCAGGGGTAAACAGCCAGCATGTTTCTGTCCCAAAATAAAAATACCTATCCAAAAAATGATGATATTCCTAACAACTATTTTGCCTGACATTTAAACGGAAGTGAAATGTTAGACTAGTCAACAACTCTCAAACACTCAGAAACAGTTAAACTTGAGCACAATTAAATCTGTAAAAACAAAAATGTTTGCGTATATTGCAAGAGCTATTTGAAATCCTTGATCACATTTTTAAAACACCAAATTGTATTTTACATACCCGTTGTGTTGTGTAACTTAATATTTGATGAATCACAGTTGGAAATGTGGTCTAAGAAGAGTCATGGTTTGGTATCGTTTATACCATATCTCAGGGAGCACATTTGAGTCATTGAGCTAGCTGGTGCATGCTAGTATATCTGCTAGCTAGCCGATTATGGGCCAATCCAGTCAATCAGGAGAGAACCAGACTGACTGCTGGACATAGCCGCTACGGAAAGAAGAGGTGGTGGCAGGATGGGGCAAAGAGAACGTCACCAGATTGAAGTGAGTCAGGAGTGATGAGTTCGAGTGAAAGGCCATTTGAGAGGGCGTGCCCTGCAACTTTTCGAGCGACCTCATTTTACCCTTATGAAAACACGCCTGACGATCAGAATGACGTACTCCATTTGTTCGGCCACGAGCGGGGCTAACTGGTAGAATTCACTTTTTACAAAACCAGTCGTCAGTAAACCAAATACATCCTTCCCTCCAACTGCTTGCGACGCTTCTCTGTCATCATTGGGTTTAACCAGCCAAGCTTCGTGATTGGACACAGCAAAAAGGGATAGGAAACAGGAAGAATAGACCTGCTCTTTTCCAGACCCTTGTGCAGAGCAAATTCAAATCGCTGGCAGAAGGGGGTGGGGATACCCAGTCTAAAGAATGTGAGAATAACGCAGCAATAAAGTATTGTAATTTTTTTTGGAACAAGGTTCACTGAGTTTTCAGCATCGGCCATGAGGATAATAATATCACAACAACAACAACAAGGCTCCATTGTCCAAACCGAGTCAGCCAACTTTTCTCCTTCCAACATATCAGATCCACTCTTTTTGTTCAAGTCCTTCAAAATAAAATTCCTAAACTGTGTAACTGTTTTCCTGCCGGTATGAGTATATTCACAGGTGAGCATTTCACATTATCCTGTTGTTTATTTGTCACCACCCATGTGTGTAAAGGCCTTAATGCAGGTTCATGCATTAGGTTATTCAATACATATTAACAAAGTAATTATCTTAGCTAATTCTAGGTGTGTATTCATTTGGAGTGTCTTGTCCCTAAACAAAATACATCACTAAACTGCCTGTCTTGTCATCTTCTAGTTAGATAAAATAGCAATGGAAACAATGACTGCCTATGACAAATTACATCTCAGTATTTAGTCAACAAAATTAAGACGCAAAGAGATTGAGTTTAGATTTGTGAGTGACCTTTTCGCATAACCAGGACCCTGGTTGTATAAATGTGTTTTAATGTAGAGCAGCCAAGCTGGAAAGCCCTGCAGTTAAAATGGCCTTGGCATATATGCTTGGGTGTAAATCACCATAATGGAACTGGATGTGACAGTCATAGGCTAGAAAAATGAAACCATCCGCCCTCATGATCCCATAACCATTACTGGGATTGTAACAAAACTGAATTGATAGACATTTTGGTAGAGGGAGAAAAAACAAAGTTTATATCATACTGTTTTGTTTGAAACTGACAATATGGCCCTCCTCAGATGTCTTGCCTGAGTAATTATCTGTGTTAAAAGTGATGTAGGAAACTTGTCTCATAGGTCATTTGTCTTTGACCTATAGAAGCTGTTATTGGCCACAGGTTTCGAATTAGCAACACATGTGGGTAAGATACAGTACCCATGGTGGAGCTGTTATCACATCTCACACTGTCAGCAAAACCAGTCATAGAGAAAACAACACTGACAGGGGTCATTAGTTAAAAAAAACAATGTGCAGTTATTTCAGGCCTGTGGAGCGCTATGTAATCTAGACAATAACAAACAATATAGCATAATCATACTTTTATGATTTTGTTTGCTCTCATAAAGTCTGATAGCTTGTATTCAGGGTTAGGGTGGTAAAGGGGTTCAAAGTTTCCAGTAAATATACAGAAACTTTCTGGAAATTTTCCAAGGGAAGTTGAGCTCAAGAATTTTGTGAATTTTTACCTTTTTGTTTTGCAAAAGAGTTGGAAATTTCCCATGGGTATTAATAGGTATATATCGGAATTGAATTAACATGAATATATGTGAATTAATGGAAATGAATGTGAATATATAGGAATTAACAGGAAATATAGGAATTCATGGGAACGAATAAACTGAAAAGTTTGGGGTAATTTATACTAACTGTATTTACCCGTACACTTCACATTCTTCCATAATGCACAGACAATTAGCACCTTTAGCACTACAGCACCTACCCCTATGACTTCATCCAGTCAGATATGTTCAATCAATGATATTTAAGATAACTAGCAGATACTAAATCAAAATCTGTTCATAAAGTTGTTGTTCAAGTGAGGAATCCATCAAAATTCTACTCACAAATAGATGTGAGGACAAAAAATTGTATGAGAAATGTTTGCATGCATATCTGCTTACTGAATGAGGATAAACATTTTTTTCCCATGGAAAGTTTTCAACTTTCAATATTCCCGGAATCGTACAACCCTATTCAGCATTTTGTATGCCTGCTGCACAATGTTTCCCCATAATTTACTTTTTAGCTTTTCTTTCTTTAAAAAAAAAAAAGAAAAATTATAATAATGTTATATCACCTCTTTAATTGACTTTATGATGAAGCACATTTGCAGGATATCAACTCTAAGTGGGTAGCAATATTGTTATATTAATCTCACTTCTCATACCAAACCAGACACATGGTAAACAAAAGATCTATCTGAGGTATATCATGTAAACAGCCATGACAAAGTGCCAGCCTTACATTCTTCCTTCCCTATTCCCTACCAGCAAAGAATCTTAGTCAAAGGCCGTGTGACAATGACAGCCCTGCTCCTTTGGTATACAAGCCAGACATGTACGTTACTTCCTTTTCATAAGAGGAATCTCTGAAAAAAGCCAGTAGCTAAACATACAGCAGTGTCCAGACATGCCTAAGATAGCTCCGAGCAGTTCTCCATTGTGAGCTCTGAAGTATGCACCTCCTTGCGTCTAAATACTAACAAAGGAAAAGGAGAAGTGGGGAAGTGTGTAGAACTGGCTGTGCATGTGTGCTACACTCATGCCAAAGGATGGACCTCAACACAGCCATTCACAACTTGCCTTCATTAACCGTAGACACCATCACTACTCATATAAGGCCACAAAAGAGATGACTAGTAATCACGTCTCGCTGCAATAGCTGCCACTGATGCTGCAGGCTGAGTTACCAACTTGTATGAACATAGTGCACACAAATGAGTGTTTACAGCTATTAAAGCTGCCTGATTCAAGTTATGGCTCATAGAAAAACTTTGAAAATGCATAATAATAGTGTAGGGAACTCAAGATGCCAGTGTGCACATTTCCCCGGATATGTCAAACATGAATTATATGTTGTAAAAGGAGAGGATTAACTGTGCAGCTTTGAGGGAAGAGCTTTGGTTTGCAGCCTTGAATTTTATGTATTCCAGAGATTCACCCACAGTTAGCTACACTTCTCTTGGTTTACATGTCTTGTTAGTGTCCATGTCCATATACGTAAATATCTGCCTCAAGCTCTTTTTTTCCAAATGGTAGCATTCCTAATGTCTAGACAAACAAATATGACAAGACTTAATCCACAGCTTTGAGAGCCTTAGATGTGATTATTTATACCTGTCAACTTTTGGTTCATCATTTACGTGTAATTTTATTTATGGAGAGTTCTACGAAACAGCTTCTGGTCGTGCCAAGATCAACTCCTGGGCCAAACCACTGGTGGTAAACATTATAGAAACTGGCATTAAGTACAGCACTCGGACTGGAAACCCCACTCTTGTCATTTATTATATCATCAGCACTGTTGGCAAAGATTTCCAGTCCCCTGACAGTAATGCATCACCCTGAAGCAATACACCAATAACAGAAAACAGGAGGACGATCTTAAGGAAACAGGAGTGAGCCAAGCTCTGTATTGGACATTCTTGATCTAACACAAATGGTTTTGCTTCATGGGATAGAACTTAAGGAAAGAAGAGCAAAACAAAACACAACATCAGCATGCGTTTGTTTACAAGACACGAGCAATGATCATTTTCTGTGAAACCCGCCGCTCATAAATCTGAGCGCAGGACGTAGTATGTCTCTAATGCTCTCTACAGACATGTGGCTGCTCAGTACATGCTGTGTCACAGGGCTAGATGTAGTAGCACAAAAAGTTAGACTAGTACATTCCCAGAGAAGATGTGAAGTTCTTTCTGGACACTACTTACAACCTGTTTAAAGTTTAAGCTTTACTAATAATTTAAGGAAAATCTAAAGTATTGAACCAAGTCAGAAAGACTTAAAGCTGCTGTAGGTGAAAGCAAAAAAACATCCTGTCAAAGGTTAGATTTATTGAAGCCTGAAAACAGAGCCAAGATGGGGTGCAGAAGTCTAGATTTTTCTTTCTACAAAAAAGCCAGAAACTAAACAGCTTACCACAGTTTTAAAAACAAGCACCATTAGTACTGCTGTCACAGAAAATGACTTAACAAGAGATTAAAAAAAAACATAGCATGAGTGGTATATTATACAGTATAATGCATACATTAAAGTTGCAGTTTGTAATGGGGTTAACTTTTCTAACAAGCTAAATACTTATAATCACATAAAGAAGCTTCAGCCAATCACACAGTATGCACACAAATTTGTATGATACATATATTTCGTAACAAAAGTCGACTGCGAGACGATGACAGATTTAAAGTGGACCAGAAAGTGGAAAGCCAGAAAGTGATGGACCAGAAGTGGATCGAAACTGTCACCACAAATACTGGTACATGACTGCAAAAGGTTAGGGTTTGGGTTAGGCAAGGAAACCACTTGGTTAGGATTAGAAAAAAGGTTGTGGTTTGGTTCAGTAAACCTGGACATGAACCACAATAGTCCAGGGAACGAACCCCATTCTCCCAGGTGGAAGACCTTTGTTTTGGGACATATCTACCATATTGGTCAGTAAGGCAAAATTTGGTCCTGGAGACATCTGCTGTACATGAAACTATACCACAGAGGAGGTTTTGACTATTTTGACAGGTGTATACACTGGATGTATGCCGTCTGTTGACAGATCTTGTTGATGATGATACAGTCATAAAACATTACAGGTGTGTTGAGATCAAAATTAAGTCGTTCATTTATGGTTGTGATCCAAGCAAGGGCACAGTAAGTAGGGGGGTAGAAAGTAGGGAAGCAGCCTGGGACCCCCTGGCCCAATAACCATGCAAAATGCAGCTACAGAATTTTATAGGTTTGTAGTTGAGATCAAAATGAAGGCTGAGTTCAAATAAGGGTGTGGTCTGAGCAAGGCAACAGCAGTACAGGGGGTGGGAGGGTAATGGGGCGCCCTGGTAGCTCAACTAGCAGAGCCTGTGCCGTATATCCAAAGAGCGTGTCCTCGCTACAGCGGCTTGGCTACCAGTGGCTCTTTGCTGCATGAGGTCTTCTCTCTCTCTCTCTTTCTTTCTAAAAAGTAGCATAAAATAGAAATATTAAAGTAAAGTACAAGTTCCACAACATTAAGTTCACTTAAGTACAGTACTTGAGTAAATTTATTTAGTAGTAGTATGCAGTTATATTCCACCACTGCCCGTGTCACTTTGCCCATCCATGGTGAATTTGGAACAAGAAAAGAGAAAGGCAGAACACCTAACAGCTTTCTTAGTCACTGCTGTTCAGGAAACACTTTGGAGTTGAACCTCTGTTAAGTTACGATTTGGCCCTCCCTGCAAGTGTAAGGTGTCCAACACTGTTGGGTGTATTCTGGCAAGTCAACACAGTCTCAGTATGGACACTTTATACATAAAAATCTTACCTCATATGTAGTTAAACTTCGGCAGCATGAATGAATCACGATGGTACACAGCCAGACTTATGAACTGATCCTGAGGAAAAGGTAAAGTTACAAAAAGCATGGTTATTTTACATACATTATGAGAAGCATCACACCATCAGGTTTTTACATTACACACATATTTTAAATGAGTATATACTGCTTAATGAGCTGATGGCTATAATGTCTGTTACAGTGGAGATGGTCTGAAGTGCTCTGACATTTGTTGACAGACACTGCAGCTAATGGTACTTACTCAGTAGCACAGAATCCATCAAGATAAGGCTTCAGACTGCTGTTGAACCACACCACAGGGTTTTAAAGTTGTTCAACAACCTGGGTAAGCCCATCTCACTGACAGTGCCAATCAGTTGTGCAGCTACTTTCTTTTTTCCTACCGCTGGTTTGTATCATAATTCATCTCTTAAAGTATGTGATGGCGCTTTTTCATCTTTGCACTCACACATGCATATCGGCCAAGCCGCAGCTGACGCCAGAGAGCTACTGTAGGCAAAGAAAACACAACGTACTATTACTTTCCCCCCGTGCAGTCTGCTTACGTTTGCCCCACAGCCTGCCTGCCCCCAAAAGGCAGTCTGCTTCTGATTATGTGTGATCATCCTCGAGCTTGCCAGCTACATTTCAGACTCACGGGAGTCATTTTTCTCTTTAAATCTGGCCCCCTTTCAAAAGGAATTACATTGTAGCTTGTCTAAGCCATTGTTAATTGCACTCGTGGCAGCTACAAGCACTCAGTGATACTCCTGCTCTGTTATATGGAGTTTTTTTAATTGTCATTAACATTTCCATACTATTTGTAGCCCACATAATGGAGAGTCTATTTTCAGTGCTTTGCACTTGCCAAAAGATATGCATTCAATGGCACCGCTCATCAGACTCTGTTAATTTTAAAAGCCCCATCAACTACCATAATGACACATTATCGTTACAAATTGAAACTTAATTTATCAATGTAAGCTCACAGTGTCCATTATTCTGCCCTGTTGCCAGTTCACCTATTAGGGAATCCCTGCAGTTGCAGCCAAGAGTTTGAAGCATTGTAATGCTTAGCCATGCATATTTTGATACAATGCACACAAATGATAATACATGTATCAGCCATATTTAACCATGTCAGTCAACAACACCTCTATTTATTTTTGCCTTTCTCTGTCAGTTTATGACCCGGAAATATAACAACAAACTCATATAATGGGACTCTAACTTTGATTTATGGTAATAGGAATGTAATTAAGGAAACAAGCTGACAAGTGAACCACAATATTTTCCCTTAACATAGGCAAACCATAAGGCATTGTGCCTGCAGATTCACAGGGGATTGACTTGATACAAAGTAGTGGAAAGCAGAGATGAGGAACACGTTGTGTTTGTGCTCTCAGTGGTTCAGGATAGTTATTTTGGGCAAATCTGTGCAACCCTATTTCCCTCAAACACGAGGAAAACGCATTTGGAAATGAAATTTGATAGCATTTGTGTTTTGATTGTAATCACGGGGATACACTGAATGTTTGAATAATGTTCGTGATGTTATAGAAAACACCATTGCCAACATTAACGAGGAGGACATCTAGTCATATCAGTAGAAGTACTGGAATTTGATACTTTATTTTTCATAGGGGAGCCGCCTCCCCGTAGGGAAGTCACTGGTGAGGTTCAGCTACAAAAAACACAGGGAAAAAGATATTCATTGCATGTATCCTAATAATATACAGTAGCTGCAACTGAGCTATCGTCAATTTATATAGTAGGCAACATGACAATAATGCAGGGATTATTCATCAGGTTTATTGATAATCCAGAGGGACTGAACCAAGTGGCATTTAACATATAAGGTCATTCATTCACATTTAAATTCAGTGCCAACATTTAAGCCACCATGGAAGAAAGATTTACAATTGAACATCTAAAATTTGATGACAGCTGGGCAAACTCTGTCTACTGAGGAAGAGTGAGGAGGGGGAGGCTGCACGGATCAAAAGCTCTGGGACAGTAAACATATAGACAATTGTGCTGAGACTGTTTTGTCAGAGATGATATAATAAATCAATTGTTTATTCATAGCGCATCTCAGAGGCTGTAATGATTAGTTAAAACAAACTCAGGTTAGATAAATAAAAGTGCATGAACCTTATTTTTGATTTTTTAAAAGACTCAGGGAGAATAAGATACAATCAATCAATAAAAAGGGCAATTTAACATCTATTGTGACTTGATATGATGATGATATAAGTAGTATGGATTTTGAGTTTGTGAGGCAGTATTGTGTTTACAATGGCACTGAGCCACTGGATGAATGATGTAAAAGGAATACAAAATAGAAGTAATAACCATTGGGGCAAAGTCTCTCTCTCTCTCTCTCTCTCTCTCTCTCTCTCGCTCTTTTTAGTTCTCTCTCTCTTACACACACACAAACACGCACACACACATATCACACACGTCCCACCTGCACCGATGGGATCCCAGGGTAAAAGGCATCATCAGGCGGTTCAGGAGGTTGCAGGAGACGGGGCGCGTCATCCCTGGATGGGCGGCGCACTGACGGGAGGACGGATGGTGTTTTCCAGCTTTAAAAGCACCGGAGCCGGCCCCTCTGACAAAACACGCTGCGTCATCGACCTGGGGAGACTCTTGTAAACCTTCACTGGGCTGAAAAGAGACACACTCACCTCAACCGCGCTCCCCATAGCAGCTCTACCTGCGCCGGTCTCACATCCAACAGTACACAATTTCTCCCCGCTCAGTTGGTGCGCACAGTCCACCGCGTTGTGCTTCCAAGACGCACACTCGCTCCGCTGTAACTTCGCTGCGAAGTATGCTTTTATTTGACGGAGTGTGAAGTGATCTAGGTCTTGCAGCAGTGTCGTCGGCGTTGCTCGTTACAGTGTCATAGTCGGAGAAAGTTGCACATCTCTTGTTGAATGCAGGATACCTTCTGCCTGAGCGTCAATTCCAAGTTCAGCTTTGGAGGAACAACCGATAAGGAGCGGGGACTCCAGTTTCTCACCTCTCTGGACGCCGATATGAAGTCTGCAGAAGAAGGTAAAGCATATTGCTTTTCAGTCCAATTTCATGTTTCAACCACCGCTCAAGTGTGGATGCTGTCGCGGCTTTAGCTTGGATGAAATAAATGTAAATGTATTTACACCAGGTGCTGCGGCTCTGATACAAAGTGATAGGGACTTTGTGCGCTACTGTAAGGTCTTGGTCAAGCATTGGTAAACTCGTATTACACAGTAAATGGGCTGCCAATTTAAGTGAGCAATTGAATCACTTTAAAAATAGTGAATAAGTGAATAAGGAATTAATAATAAATCACCTGAAAGTATACTAATACAAACGTCAATTCAAACATCAATTGCTGACCATATATTGTTATTTGGTTTGAACCATTATGAGTAGTTAAAACTATTCATTTTGATTCATCCTCTGGGTTGACAGTTGTTTATATCTCTGAAGTTGTCACCAAATACACATTTAGCTTGATCTTTTCTCTGCAAGAGAAAGCAATTGGCACTCACTCAAGTACACACTGAGTGGCATGCATCCTTTTAACAGCCACACCATTAGGTGTCTCCAGCTGTCTTTGCAGGTGCTTCTTATCATGTGCACAGACTGTCGATGGGGGTTGTTACACTGCTGCTGTCACCTGCACTGCTCTTGATAACAGGGTCAAATACATCTTTATGAAATGAAAAAAATGTCAACATCAGGGGGTGCTTAAGATTCTGTGCTATAATTGGAGATACCTTTGCTTAGAGGATGATCCAGCGTTCATCATTAAAATGAAAGTTGTTTGTTGTTGTTGTTTTTTTAAAGCTCTTTGATTCTGCATTTATGGTAGCAAAGTTTTATTTGGTCCCTCCGAAGTCATTGATAGTCTGTCTCTTCATAATTCACAGAGTCTTCCAGTGCTGATGTAACTGGCTTCTTGTGGATTTTGGTAATTTCATTTTGTCTTTGAGGTTTCAGACGGCCGGGTGCGGGCTGTATTATTATTCATTTCAGTCCCTCAGTCCTAAGCCTTATAATTGGTAACAGATGTGTGTGTGTGTGTGTGTGTGTGTGTGTGTGTGTGTGTGTGTGTGTGTGTGTGTGTGTGTGTGTGTGTGTGTGTGTGTGTGTGTGTGTGTGTGTGTGTGTGTGAGAGAGAGAGAGAGAGAGAGAGAGCTGTGATCTGTGCATTCAAGGATCCTGGGTAACTCGCTAGAAAAAGAGATGTGCTTAACCACACACAGCTCCAGCAATATGCCAAGGGCTGCTTTATTATCACACATATACATAGACTCAGACCCATGCAAGCGCACAGACACAAACACACACACACACACACACACACTTTAATGGTGTTTTGCCATAGCCCATAGTCAGCCATGTATGATAAGTGGCCCCTTGGTTCTTAGTTCCAGAGGCTGCAGATGACTTCTGTGGGCGACCACCTATCTCTCCCTGAGGTCCCGTCAGTCTGAGCCCAGCCTAGACCACAATCCGTGTGGATAAACCCATCCATTCTTTAGTCACGCTGGTTTGGTTGTGGGGAGGGAGTGTTTTGATCGTGAAAGCATAATTGAGAAAAATTGTGGAAGACAGAAAGAGCACACAATAATCTGTGTGATAGTCAGTGTTTTCAAATTAACTGTGTTTACACCGCATTTCAAATGCACTGCAAACAATTGTAGAGGCTTTGCCTTGAGTGCAAGAGTGAGTCATTTTTTTTTCTTTCATTTGTTTAACCCCATAAATTCTTATCCGGTATAATGTTGTTGGTTCAGCAGACTTGACGCGTGTGACCCGGAAAAAGCCAAGTTTCATGATCATGCAGCACACAAGAGTGAAAGCCCCATTGTGTTTGAGTGGGTGGTAGAAGACGTCAAGTATGTTGTGGTATAGCGTACTGATCGCACACACATTCAAAAGGAAAAAGAAAAAACAGCTGCAGCTCAAAGCAAAGTCAGTCAGGCCTGAAGTAAGGAGGTGTGTCACAGCGGTTGGAGTACAGGAGAATATCATCTGTTCAGAACTATAAGAAGGTAAACCAGAGGCAACTCAGCTGAAGAAGGCATATACTATTTTTTATGGTGACACTTAGTGTATATTCACTGGGGCAGATATGAGTTTCCAGCATGAAGAGCAAGAGTTTGATTTCAGCTATGTGTTTGAGTACAGCCAAGGTGTCCAGAATGAACTTGAGAGAGGTGGGTACGGTGGAGCCTGTCTTTTCTTTATTCAATGTCCTAATGTTACACACTGTGAGGGCACTCTTGTATACTGGGATCAAAATATTTAAATGTAAAAAGTCTGTAAAACCAAATCAAACATAAGATGCTTAGTTTTATTCAAATTTTATAATAACGTTCTGAAGTTTCTTTCTTGTAAATGACATGTGTCAAAGGTGATTGTGATTGTCACTGAACTTGTGATATATTGAACTTGTCTGATGCACATCACATAATCACCTCTGAATATAGAATCTTAAACCAATTTTAAACTGCCTCCCCACATAGTACGTGGTGTGTGAAGGATTCATCATTTCATGTGATGCACAGCATTGTGGTTGACAAATATAGCACGCTGCATTAAGGGGATTGCCCATCACTGGGTTTCAGACTGAATGGTATTCATTCTTGGACCACTTTTACCCTTATTGACATTATCAATAAAAGGCTGCCAGTTTACAACTTATGACACAGCGACCAGCCGCTACAAGAAGAAGTGGCATACCTGCTAGGCTACATGTGCTTCCACTAACTGAATTTGTATGCCATTGCACTTGTCATGTCATTGCCTTGTGCGCTCGCTCGTGCATGCCCTTTGTTTGTGTGTGTACCACGGCGCATCTGTGTGTAACACTGCAGCAAACTCTCTTTGACTTAATCACAAGCTCAGAGCGATGTGAGAGTGCTGTCAGTTTTCCACAGGGGAGGGCCTAATTCACTCAGTGAGTGATGCAATCAATCAAATAAAGCATCCATCAGCGCTGCTGGAGGAATTTGTGTAGAGTACATATGACAGCAGGGAGTGCCAAATAGAGCCTTAGATGAACTGATCAAACAAACAGAGAGGCTGTGCAACTTGCGACTACACAGCAACCACATACAGTAACCGCTGTGAGATGATTGCTAAGCTTCTCCAGATGTTTATAACGAAGGGAGGCAGTCACTCGCTGCGGGACACATTGGTAAGATTTGTGTAGGGGTATTGTTCTAAAATGTAATCAGACTTAATTACTGCCTTAATGTCATGGTTCTGAGAATTTGCAGAGGAATGTTGTCATATATTATATTATCATATGCTAACGATATCCTTTTTTTTCCAGATGCATACAGCTACACACCAAATGTCAGCCTATCCCTTCCATTGGGCATGGGCAACCCCTGCCTGGCCACCCAGTACCACACCTTACAGTCCAGCCCAGTCATCTCAGTTTCCTCTTGCCACCAGACAGGCTACAGCCTCCAAAATGATAACCATATGGCATCAGGCTATTACCTGCCCCACGGCCTGAGACCCAATGGGGCCCCAGCCCTTGAAAGCCCCCGTATTGAGATCACTGCCTACAGCCAGTATCCAGAGGATGAAGTAGAAGAGAGCAGTAGTGAGGACCACATCATCAAACGAGGCATTAACTCCATTGTGACGCTGACTCTGCCCAATGCAGATGGCTACCGTGATCCCAGCTGCCTCAGCCCCGCGAGTAGCATTTCCTCACGTAGCTGTAACTCGGAGGCGTCCTCATATGAGTCTGGTTTCTACAACTATGACAACTCCCCACAGAACTCCCCCTGGCAGTCTCCCTGCGTTTCTCCCAGAGGCTCGTCTTCGCTCATGTCTTGCCCACATGCCAGCGGCCCTGTAGCTTCCCCTCACCACTCACCCTCTACCTCCCCTCAGATCGGAGCTGTGGCCGAGGAAGGCTGGCCTGCACAACCTCGTGGATCCAGACCTAACTCCCCTTCCTGCAGTGGAGGTAGTGGTGGCAGTGGAGGCTGTGGAGTCAATGCCGCCAGCATGGGGAAGAGAAAGTACAGCTTCAATGGCACCACCTACCGTCAGACATCCTGTTCACCCAACCAGTCGCCCATACCATCCCCACATGGCTCCCCCAGGGTCAGCATCACAGATGAGAACTGGCTGGCCAACACTAACCAGTACACCAACTCTGCCATTGTGGCAGCAATCAATGCTTTAACCACAGACGGCGTGGTAGACATGGGGGAGGGAATCCCAATCAAGACGCGGAAGACCATGCTGGACCACTCCATGAGCCTGAAGGTGGAGCCTGGTGGTGAAGTACTGAGTCTTGACGGGGAGCTCTGCCATGAGGACTACCCCTCCCGCATGGCTCTCAAGAAGGAGAACTACTGTGGAGGGTTCCTGGATGTGCCCCAGCATCCGTACTCCTGGTCTAAACCCAAGCCTTACCTCAGGTAGGTGGAGCTGCTAAGTTGCTGCTGCTTGCTGCAACATGGCAAGCAGTGTAAAACCAACCTAGTATTCTTACTTTTAAATGGCCTTGAGAATTTTTATTTAGAAAGATTTATAGTTTCTAACATGCTATCAAAGAGATACTTTTTCAGAGAGCAATCCAATGACGGCACGACTTTGCTCCATTGTTGTCTTTTCATTTATATTTAGTATTGCTAATTTATTGCATGGACAAGATGTCAGTTTTAGTTTTTAATCTTCAAAGGCCATATCAATAGGAAGGAGTCCAAAAGTTACATGGTCTTCACTTCCAAATTACTTCTCTTTGAAGATCAATACAATTTCATAAATCATATTTGGTGTGGCACTGTTGCTATAGCAACCCTAACGCAACATAAGAACGCACACAAACCTACACACACATGCACTCAGCTATATAATTGATTGGGACTTTTGAGCTTAATTTTCAATTGTGTCCATCGTGGCATTTTTTCCAGGCCAATAACAAACTCTTCTGTCGGAAATCAAGTGTTTTATTAAGATAGAGAGCAAAAGGAAGTAATGGTGACAGGTCTGACTGAAAGGAAGCCATCTGTGGGTTAATCAGCTGGCTTGCTGCCGTGTTCTGTCGCGCCATCAGCCCATCTCTTTCTGTGTAGCTAACCTGATGTCATGCACTGGGCAGATAAAGCCCCACGGGGGGAAATCAGTTCGTTTTGGGTCAACAAACAGCTCACAAGTTCCACAAAGATGCCATAGATTGTTTTCAGTTGAGCCACCCTTCGGGTCAGGAGTTTGCCTTTACCAGGCATCCGGCATAGCGAAATATTGTCTTGCACATGTTTGTTTTGGTTTAGATATCTCCACGGTGTTCACATGGGAAGCTCTGACTCTCCATCTCGAGACAAACAATGATGTTAAGGGAGGCCAGCTGTAGCTCTGAGAAAGAGATATCATGCTCTAAGGCAGGGTGTGCTGCTGACCTTACTGGATGTTGTAACTTCATTGTATTTATTACTAGTGTGGCTTTGCTTTAGAATTATACATTTGTACATTTGGAATGGATAATAATTGTATCAAAGTACAGTCTGATTGCCAGGTTGTGTGAGATTTGTTTTTGTGCCCTAGAAATGTCTGTCCTCCCACTGTCACTTTTTTAACTCCCTGCGTCTGTTTCCACCTGTCACACCATAATGCAAAACACACTGCGCTCTGACCAGGGCACATTCGTCTCTCATTTATTTTTCATAAAAAGGGCCACTAATTATTACCCATACCCAAGGAATAACACACGTCAAAGCATGACTTCAATTGATTAGATTACAGACCATGATGAAATGGAGAAGGATGGAGCCAGTTGGATTACACTAGTGTCCTAATTTGAAGCTAATTTAAAGCAAGTTTAGAACTTTTTGATTCCAGTGATGGAATAAATGCAACCTCACCGTTCCTACTTTGGCAAATCAAATAGGCCTAACGTTTTAGAAAGAGAATACAATAAAATAGAAGACAACAACAACATAAAAACACAATCATTAACTCTGCCAAGGAGGTTACGTGTTTGGCTTGGTTTGTCTGTTTGATGTTAGCTGGATTACGGAAAAACTGCTGGCCTGTTTTCAATGAAACTTGGTGGAAGGGTGTCGCATTGGCCAAGGAAGTAACCATTCAATTTTGGAGAGAATCCGAGTCACAGGACAGATCCACAAATTTTTTTTTCACTTTTGTTAACATTGCGAGGATGTGGGAATAATCGGATCACAGCACTTCCTGTTTTAAAGAGAACAAATAACCAGACACCAGACAAGTGTTTAACACAGAAAGTGTCCATTTTACTCATGAAAGTTAATTACAAGTTAGTTGTGTGTTGTTGTTTTATCCTTATACAAATGTGTACCGTTATTGCAGCCCGTCTCTGCCAGCTCTTGACTGGCAGCTTCCATCCTGCTCCGGCCCGTACAACCTACAGATTGAGGTGCAGCCAAAGTCCCACCACAGGGCCCACTATGAGACCGAAGGAAGCCGGGGAGCTGTGAAGGCGCTGTGCGGTAGCCACCCAGTAGTACAGGTATGTCACCAGCACTGAGGTAGCAAATGGTTTTTAGACTCACGTTGTTTCTGCAACTTTCGATGGCATACGTGTATATACACACACCACTGTCTAAATGTTTCTATACTCTATGTGGTTGTATGCTGTTTTATGAATGTTCCCTAAAGCTGGGAGTCAATCAGCTGCTGCAAAAGGTCGCCCTGACCAGCAGCAGTGCATGCTGACTCAATTAGTATAGAGCCGGACCATCGCCTCTCACTATTGTGCTTGGCGAACACTTAAAGAGCACACGTCAGCCTCACCGGCTGCACAGCACAGAGCTCCTTTCTCTGCTACACTGTCATCACACCACACTGACATCTTGGTTTACTTAAGGTGGGGATCTAGCACTGTGTGCATGTCCTTAAGGATGAGCGTCAGTTTGCCTTTAATGTCATCAATTCGATAATGATGATTTTGTCACAGTTTGGATTCAAAGATTTCAGGTAGCAGATGCTGCCAAAGCAAATGCTGCACCCTGAGCAAATAATGTTGGGACCAGTACAGTTACAGGTTGGTGGGCCATGCTTGTCACACACTTTAGCATTAGACCGTGTTAGCCCCACAGCTGTTTTGTAAATAGATGTTGTCAGCAGATCCTGGTCTGCTCAGTGTCAAACACACTTGACAGCTGTAGGCCAACGGGGTGTTATAAACAGGCCTGTCAACCTTCAGTTTTTTTCTGTAGATACAGGTAATCATTCTCCTTCATTACCAACCTTTGTATATTCACATGTGGGTGAATCAAAATTTTACCCTCGCATCTCCCCATGAGGCTGACCAGACTCAGCCTGCCATGCACAGCTGTGGCAGGTGAGGCTGGTTTTGATTTACTTTACACCACTTTCTGACTCACTCTGGAGGTCAGAGTAAAAAGTCATGAGTAAGCATCCTGTGTGTCTTTGTATACACAGTGTTGTCCAGATTTAGATTGATGACTCGGGTTGTTTATTTCACACTATGAAGGCAACAATTTATTGCTGTCTTTGGGAGAATATTTTCAAGTCTTACTGTGTATTTCGAGTAATTATTAGTAGGCAATCATCACAGAGAAAATAAGATTACAGCCGCTTTACCTTCACACTTCACCCCTACTTGCATAGCTCACACTTTACTCTTACTTTTGGTGAAGAGTGATTGATGCGTATGATAATGCATGTGCAGACCCTGGGAATATCTTGAGGGTTTTACATCAGTGGAAACCACTGGAAGCATGGCAGTTGGTAGGATTACACAATCATGTGTACATGCTAGAGGGTAAACTGTATAAGACCATACAATGTATCGTCAAGGAGTTTTTGCAGATTTTGGAGTGCAGATCATAACTCTGACAACCTCACCCTCCTTCGCTCTCTTAGTCTATGTTGTAGTGTTGGGTGAAATTGTGTTGTCTTGGAGGATAGAGCATGCTGTAGTCTCCAGTGCCCTGTGGTAATGAGTGGCAGGCATTAGATGGGTGAGATGCAGTCAAGGAGAATGAGTCAGTAATGACACAGGGACACGGGTATATGAAGCAGCTAAGGAAGTGTCTGTGTGTGTGTGTGTGTTTGTGCTTAAGAATGGAGCGAGTAGAGAGAAGGGGCAGAGGGAGTCACCAGGCAGCTGGGGCTTGGCTTGGCTGTCCCTGGAGATGCTCTGTATCCTGCTGATTAGGGCCTGGGTGGCACTGAGGTTGGCTGAGCATAGAGGTGATGGGGGTGGTGACGGATTGGAGTCAGAATCCCAGCACCCACTTGCACCACCTCCCCTTTTCATGCACCGGTGCCTCCCTCCCTCCCTGGAGGACCTGAGGATGTCAGTCCTTGTGAACCATTCATCCTTCAACCATCTCCCAAACCCACACCAGCGGGCCAGCCTCAGTTGAAGCCCAGTCATCCACAGCTCTAGTTGTTTTGGTTTTTTTTGTAGCTCATGGATGATCAGACATGCGCTATGAGTGATGGTGACATGTGTGCTGGAAAGCAACAACAGATGAAAAAACAGCAAGATGAAAAACATGAAGGGACACACTGTTTCTACAGCTTACAGTTCCCCCGGAGAGACAGCAACTGACAAATAATCAAACCAAGACGCTCAACTGCTCAATTACTGTTGTTGTCTTGTTATTCTATTGTTGCATTGTTGTGTTATTCAATAACAAGCAGAAGTGTTTTCTTGATAAATGCACAGAAAAGTTTAGCATCTGTAAGGTCTGACATCATCCTAAACTGCAGCAAATCAACCACACGTTCAGTGCCGTCCCCACACACCCCATGTGGGATGGGTGGGTAGGGAAAATGGAGTGTCTGTACTCCAGCCACACACAGATGAAAACCTCTAGATTATGGGTCACCTCGACTCATTACCCCTCTGCTACTTTCACTGGCTCTCTGCGCTTCCTGTTTCAAATCTCAGTCATTTATTCTGGACTAGCACTCTGTCCTTCCCGCCCCTCCTCCTCAGCTTTTTAACCTCCTCTCTCCTGATCGGTCCACTTTGTGACCCCCGCGGCTGCTTTTCCACTTTATTTACTGCAGCAGACCGCAGCACTATTAAGGGGATCTAGGGTACTCTTTCGGCTCCCCCACACTGTTCCAGACGCTCCCCTCTCACACCACAGCTATGCCAAATGTCGACAGGATGATTTTCAAAGCCTTATCAAGAAAAAAAACAACAACCTTGTGTACCTTCACAGAGAATATCACCAAGACATTGATCGGTGTGTTTTTCCAGAGAAGAGCAGTGGGAAAATGGCGGAATTTCGTCGACTTAATTTCATTGAGAATATAGCGACTGAGGACATGGCCCAGCTATGATCTAAAATGTGGGTTCAGTTGAAGATGTCAGCTTTCAGGTTAAACCTCAGTCAGAAAACACAGAGACATCCGCCAGGCCCTTATTTACAGCAGACAGCAACACCTGTGGAGTATTAAAGCTATCGCACAGCGGGCAGCATGGTCCTGCATATGGCTAGTGCATAGGATAATGACTGGTCTATAGCTTTCCCCCTTCACGCATACACACATGCTTAGTCTCTCATTAAGACTAAAGCAGCAACAGACATGGTGTAATTTCAGCAGGATGTGGCCATCATCCCTATTAACGTGTGCGTGACTTAATACCCATCTCCCTTCCTCTGCAACTGTATGTAATGCACATCAAATTTGCAGTATGTTTCCGCCACGACAACATGAAAGACATGGCAAACATGTGCTCAGTTCTCTGCATGTGCGGTTTCACCTTGGGATCCGGTGCTTGCTGGCTGCGTAATGTCTCAAAGAAAGCCCCTGATCTACGGCATCCTATACTGTAGCTGCTAATTGCTCATTAAATCTGCTGCCGCCTCTTGTTTGATATTCAAAAGGCCTGGTGTACCCTGTAGTGCTGTTAGAGCTTAGTCAGGGCTGTTATTCGTTGCCCAAAGGGGTATTTATGCCACTCTTAAATTGTGGTTCTCCATCTGCGGGGCTTCCCTTACACTGGTATTGGGCTACCACTAATTACCAGTTAATAGCAAGTGGAAAAAATGGAGCAAAATGTGCATCGTTTTCACTGGTTTGAGGTGATAACCAGACAGCCCACAAATTTATGAGCTAAGACACTGGTGGGAAGCCATGCTATTGGGGGCCATGCAGTCATTTGTGCATCATCTTACTCAAATTTTCTGTAGGTTTGGATGACTTTTCTTATGGCAGGCAGTGCTGGTTATATAGCCATTCGTTTAATATGGCATTTGGACCCTCACTGGTCTAGACATGGGCTAGTGCTTGAAACTATGCCCTCAATGACATAACACTAAAGTGCTCAGTTCAACAAAAACCTTTGAGGGATATAGCTGCTTGGTTGCTTATAAAAGCAACCAAGCAGAGCTATGGAAATGCAGCACATTAAAGCATTGCATATGTTGCCTTGTGCATTCAATATGAGACTTGAGCTGGGCAGGAGGGTGAGGAGTAAAGTCAGGAAGGAAAGACAACTTGGATGAGTGTACATTTAATTGGATACAGCAAAGGCTGGCTGTGTGACTGTCAGCGCTTGACAGAGAGAGGGGAGCCTGATAATAGGAAAAAGCCTGAATCTGCTGTTGTACTTCTCCTCCCCTGCTTCAGTCTCACCCCTCCTCTACTGCTTCCAGTTGTCTTCTGCTTCTCCTCTCCCCAATTCTCTGCGCCACGTGGACCTCTACGAGTCATGACATTTCTCCAGGCAGTGATGAAATCACTGTGGAGGGATAGAATGCAGCCCGCTGCAGGCCTGTGTGGAGTGTATTCACACTTAATTTCTAGTCAGGCCAGACACATCTAATTTACCAGCAAGTCATTATTGATATATGTTCAAAACCTTTCTTTGAACTATTGAGGCCAGGTGCAGACAGCATGAGAATGTCACTATTACTAAATTACTAAAATGAGAATTGAGAGATACAATCTGCTATGAAAAAATATATAAATATATACAGTATATCATTTAAAAGCACAACCTCTGTCATTATTTTATCGCAACCAATTTCCAGTGAGTGACAAAAAAAAAAAGAAGAAAAACAATAACGGGAGTTTGTATCCCAAGGGCTGAAACTCTCAATATAGATGATGGATCTGTAATGGTCGAAGGCATCGAGAGATGATGGAAGCTGGACAGGATGGACCCTCCTCTCCCTCCAAGATTTACACCCCTCCACATCATCACAACTGACCCAGACAATACAGCTGCATACAATTACACAATTAATGCATCAGCTGCCATAGCCACAATGTTTTACTTGAGCCCCAGCTATCACAAATGGCTCGTGCAGCAGTGGCTTGTGGTGGGAGGTGTAAATGGATCTAGCTGACACAGTGGCAGAAGCTGGCACCCAGGAACAGCTGCAAATCAAGCCTCCATTCAAACTCTGTTTAAATTATCTCAAAATAAATATACAGTACATGTGCCAAATAGGCTGAAGTTACAGCTAGAAAAGCTCATCTGGTCAACATTAGCTGCGCTCTGGTCCAACCTGGCTGCATTAGACACAAATACAAAACTGAGGTCACAGGTGTGTGGAGTCTCCGTCGTCAGCCCACACTTAAAGTTTATGACACTATCTTAACTTTTTTCCCATCTTATTTCCCCTTTGAGAATAAAATAAAGAAGCGAGTTTTGCACTCTGCTTGTGGTTTGCATTTGAGTGAGCATCACAGGAGTTTCGCAGAAGCAAAGGGGGTCTTAGGGAGAGGGTCAGAGGAGCACATATGGTAAAGGAATCGCGGGAGGTCGCCCAGGGGGGACTAGACCACCTTCCTTTGCTGCTGGGAAGACCAGCGTTACCAAGAGGACTATCTGACCTCATTAATCACTTCCTCTCCTCCATGAGGTCACTACGGCTTTGAGTGTGGACGCCACCGCCATTGTGAGCTACCGCAAGACGAGTGAAGGGATAAAGACCCCCCCTCCCTTCTGTCTCTCTTGTGGGCCTCCCTACAGCCATGTGGTGGCTGAGGTAATGGTTGGAGGTCACAGAGAAATCTAAAGAAGTTTGCTGAGGCAAAAGTGACAGACGACACGGCTTTGTAGCGTGGCTGCCTGCGTTTTATTAAATCATAAGGGAACGTCATGCAATTTAACGCTCCGGTGTTTCAGATTTGTACCTCATGCTCCACCATAGCAGCTCTCACGAGTCAATACGCAAGTAACTGGTAGCATGTGTGGCTATGGATAATTACTTCTGGTGACACCATAAGTAAAATATAACAAGCAGAGCGGGGTCTGCTGGTGAGATCACCACATAGATGAAGTGGTCCCTTGGGATGCCAAGACTTCAAGAAGCTCCTGACCTCGGCCTAACTCACTGATGACTAGCATGTGTGACTAGCTCACAGGTCAAGACAGCTGCTAGAGATACTATGTGGAGCTGAAGAGAAAAATAGGACGTTTGGACCTGGAGATGAATGACAGCCTTAGCTTCACCACTCCCTTTGCACTTCCTTGATATCTGAATCAAAGCAAAGCCAGATAACCACTGCTGCTGAGATTATTGAGACATATGGATATATGCTCGACTCCACTGACTAGTCATATCCTATTTTTATTCAACATAATTAATACTGAAAATTGTTCTACTGGGAAGAAAAACACATCCTCTGCCTTGTCACAAATCCAAAAGATCTGTCATCAAGTACAGACCAAAGGCATTTAATCCTCAAGTTTATTATCAAGCCAGACAACGCTTAATACAGTATCCAGACAAATTTGTTCTCAAACCAAAGACATTAGGTTTCTATGACACCGCAGCACTAATTTCCACAGACTACTAATGACGTAGCTCACGAGTCCTCAACCAACCTACCTCTGCCTCACAGCCACATCTCTGACCACCCTCACAAAGGTGATTATATACCCATTAATCAGATTATGTCATAGGTAACATGTGGTCTGCATTTTGTAATATGACTCAGTGTCCTGTAAAAACAACAGGGGTCTTTTATTCCATTTGATGATACCACTGTTTTCACTCGGATGGAGCTCAAAGAAAATTGGTCTGAAGCGATGCAATGGTGTGCACGGGGGTAATTGACCAATTTGTGGGATTTTTCAGATGGTCATGGCTTGGTGAGCCCTGGACTACAGTAAGTGATACCTCACAGTAAATGTCACATGCGGTCAAGTAGCTACCTGGGTGGATCCACTCGATGAAAAGTTAGTCCTCTCAAGGTTTTATCTTGGTTTGAACCAGATGGATTCTGCAGTTTTTTGACAGGTTTTAGATGTGGAGAGATTTGTAAGTCCACACCAACATCCCTCCATATGACCACTTTGCACTGCAAAGATCAAGCATATTCTGGGAGGTCTGCAGTGTAAGACTCAGTTCTACCAGAAATCCACATTTGCTTGGCAAATTATTCTGGTCAGAAATCACTCACAGAGTATCAGTTGTCATTCACCACACTTTGGAATCTGCAACCCTGCCTGTGCGTTCATATTTCTGAGCCATTAAATACTTCAGTCATCAAATAATGTTACTTTAGACACTGTCAGAAAATCATTCAGGGGTGCTGACTGTAATTTGGCAATTGCACTTTATATTTGAAGTGCCGTTGACCCCAAAAGTCAACAGTACATTTCAAACTGCGCGTGGTTATGAAGCTTTTCTTCTCTTTTTTAAAGATTTGATCTTTTTATTACTTGAACAGTAGCAGCTAATGACGGCCTACAAGAGGAAGTGGTAGTTGTTTGAAGTGGTGGTTCTGATACAGGAGTCTCTTTCATCACAGTGGGATGCAGTCTGTGAGCTTTAATGGAAATCATAATGCATGTTCATAACTGCCCAAAGGTATAGGGGCTGGATCCTGTCTGCATGCCAAGCTCCACAAAGTGTTTTGGTGTTATTATTAGGTTAAAACTTTGCTGAATTTGCAACTACTGTACCTTTATATAAACACTCTAAATGTATGTTGGTATGGGATCATAGAAAGATAGAATTTGAACATTGTGTTCACTGGTTTGTTAAACATACGTATATGCATGCCATGATTTTCATTCCATTTATCCACAGTAATGATTTTAAAGTATGGATTATCAATGTCTGATTTTTTTCCTATCCTGTAGATGCAACTCATATTCATACAGGGAAACGGGTATGCTCCTAATCATTGGTTTAATCCAGTTTAGACTTTATAGACTGTGAGCATCTCACCTGAAGGCAGTCCTCAGATGATTGCCCTGGTTCCTTATTTTGTCTCTGTAAAGCCACTTTCCACTGAGTCACTTTCTCTCAGTAGGCACTATATTTTAATAGCAGCAGTGAGATTTTAATGAACAGTTAAATGATGGAAAGCCAGCTTCTCAATCAGCCTCTGTCTCTGTACTGAGGAGATCCCTACCCCAGACAGAATCAGAGACGTCCAAAACCCCTCCCCTAAAGTAATGTAGAACGAGCTGACTGATTATATAACTTTATTTCTTATGGACCCAGCCCGATCCCTTACTAAATTACATCTGCATGCAAAATGCATCTGTTTCAGTCCCTCCATATCCCACTTCACAATAGCATCTTTAAAACTCTTAATAAAACTTTAAGTGCATTTATCTGGAACCGTAAAGTGCCTAGTGTGAGTTTGTAGAGATTATCATGGGACTACAGGATGGGTGGCCTCCACCTCCCAACTTTAAATTTGACTATGTTGCAGCACAAATGAGATTTCTGTCCTCCATGTTTAAACTGGACTATCCCGCTCTTGGACACAGATCGAATTATACGGCCTTGGTGAATAGCTGGGAAGGGATTTCATATATAAATGGAAAACTATTATTAGTAAAACCAAAAATCCACTTACTATCCACCTGGTTAGATCATGGTAGGAAGTTTATAAAATTCTTGGATAAGAAATGATCAGCCAACTAAAACAGCTCTGTGGAGAAACAAACTCATACTGATGATTGCTGATAATAACATATTTAAGCATTGGCGTGATATAGGGATAAGATACCTTGAACACGTTTACATTGATGGCACCTTCATGTCCTTTAATCAGTTAAAAGAGAAGTATGTTTTGTCCAACAAACACTTCTGTTGTTATCTGCAAATGAGAGCTTTCCTGAGAAAAGTTTGGGTGAACATATTCGATTGCCTGACAAAGGTGGAGTAGATACTTCACATTAAAAAAGGGTCAAAGAAATTTTCAAAAGACAAAAATTAGCAAAATGTATTCAACAATGACGGCTCACTATCCAAAGCAAAACCTTCACCGATCAGGAGAGAGGTGGGAATCTGACCTGGGCATTACTATGTAGGAGGGCCTGCAGTCTGATCTATGTCAGAGCAGCATGTTTGCCCCTGTAAATGCCAGATTTAAGTTAGTCTCCACCAGCTTTACCTTACCCCTCAAAAATGTCATTGTTACAAACATACAATTCCAAATGCTTCTTCCAGATGATTGCCAATTCCCAAGTGCCAATGATACACAGCAATGGCAATGTAGTAAACATGGCAAATCTAAAGCTAAGCCAGTACTCTAACAAGTTTATTGTCCAGGTATATCGGCTGAGTCATCTCAGTGACATGGTCAGAATTATGTGTTTTATTGAATTAATCATTTATTTTTATAAATATAATTTTCATTCCTATTATTGTTTTTTTTATTTAATTTTTATTCATTTAATAAAATATGTTTTGTACTGCATTTTTTATGGGAATATGTTGTACTCTTCTTTTCTATATTTGATAACTCAAAATAAAATCTCCAACCAAAAGTCTCCAACCCAACCAAATAAAAACCCTCTACCATGTCAGAGCTATCATTAAAGGCCCCTATAACACTCAGTAGCTGATGTGCATTCAGTCTATATTTCCTAAATGAGGGGTTGTCTGAAATGGGGGTCTTAAAACCTTATGCTGCTTCTCACCTGGGTCCCTTTGTTCTCCCGCCAGCTTTATGGCTACATGGAAAGTGAGCCACTCACCCTACAGCTGTTCATAGGGACCGCAGACGACCGCCTCCTGCGACCACATGCCTTCTACCAGGTTCACCGCATCACTGGCAAAACTGTCTCCACCGCCAGCCATGAAGTCCTGCAATCCAACACTAAAGTTCTGGAGATCCCTCTGCTGCCTGAAAACAACATGAGAGCCATGTGAGTGCTCTTAGACCCTCCAAAGTTGCCTATCGATCTTTCCCCTTTTTTTCATTTTTCACTGCTAACGCCTACTTTAAAGTACACCCAGAAAAACTCTCTGTCTCTCTCTCTCTCTCTCTCTTTCTCTTTCTCTCAGCACCTTCCTCTTTTCTTTAGCTCTACAAACAGAATGCATGATGATAGGTACTTTACAGCACACACTTCTGAATAGGCCTTCAAAACAATTGAGGCTTTCACCCCCGGAGAGGCATTATTTTTAAGGAAGTGCAATAAGTAGGTCTACTGAGTTGAAGGTTGATTTATATCTGACAAATGTATGCAGGGAATCCAAAGTAAAATAAAAATAAAGAAATGAATTGCTGAGAGTCCAATAATCATCCAGTATCATGTACCATTACGCTAGGCTTGGCCAACATTTGCCAGCAAGTTGTTTGTTTTAGTAAACCACGGTATGTTGTAAGGAACATTGCACCACAAAATTATGATCCCGATTTTGGAGTGCTGACAATCACCCACTGTAGTCTTAACTGTGCAATGAGAAAACTAAAGAACAGAGCTAGCAATTGTGGTAACCATTTAGCAATTGCAAACACAAGTAGGACTGTTGAGAGGGATACAAATGGACAAATAACTGTAATAAACGGCATTTTTTCAGACCAGCCATTTTGACTTGTCATAGTAGGGAAAATACAGGTGTTTCTAATAACAGCAACAGTGGCGCAGTTCAATTCAGTTGTCCCACAGTGTGACAGGGAGCCAGCATACACAATACTCTGATCCTGAAACCGAAGCGGCTAAATGAAAACCAGCCATAATTACTGTTATGATGTTGTATCATTGTGTTTCTCCCACTGTGACATGTTAGAATGTCTTCAGTGACAGTCTCTACCACCATGATCAACAAGAGACGTGTAGGAAAAGAGTGAATGTGAATGTAAGTTTCAAAAGTTTGAAAACTTGTGAAGTTAGCGCATTGTAAACTGTTCTACAGAATTAGCTCTCGTGTTTAATTCACATCCATTTCAGCTGACAAACAGCATCATTGTTAGCCAACTCTGAAGAACTTAAAGGATGAGCTAACACACTTTCTGCCATTACCTGCTCAAATTTGCTACTATGACTGTAAGCTAATGTTAGTGTTCACTTCAGGATGATATAGCTAACAAGCTAAGTTCAGTTAGAGTGGTTGACTGCTCTTTTCGAGTTCAGCGGCTATATGAGCTCAATCAGACATGGAAAGACATATTTTACTTTGTGAATGTGTTATTAGAATCACATGGAGAAGCTACTCTTCTAAACAAAATCTTAGCTTACCTTTAATATTATAAGCATCAGTTTGCTCGGCTGAGGTAAATCAGCCTTGGCCTCTCTCATCCTTACTCCGGACTTGCAGTAGTCCAAGGGGACTGTGCTCTGCAGTGAGTCCAGGCAGTAGCTCCTGTCCTGGGGCTCTATTCAGACTAGGCTGCAGTGAATGTTTTTGGACTGAGGCCCAGAACTCTGGGTTATGGATACAACAGCTCTATCTGAACATAAATTACATAAGACTGTTAGCTCTTGCTGAACCTCAAGTATATCTTTCTCCATTTGAAATGTTTTGTTTGAATAGGCTACTTGCATTCCTTTTTTTTTTTAATCATCAGTTAGCCTAATGATTAAATGCATTTCTATTGTATTTTCATGTATGTTTAAATGCAGGAATTTATGAAGATATTCAAAGGACATGAGAGTTTCCTGACTGGACACTGGCCTTCTAGCATGGATGATTTTAACATTTGTACTGCTTTACGATATAATTTCCAACAATACCACAATGTCCTTTATATGTATCATATTTAGGGGCCCCCCTCACGCTTTTGACTTAATGTGTCCCTGAGGATGAATGCGATATTGAAAAAATATTAAAGAGGAAGTTTCTGTTCCCCTTTGTCGTCAGCACACGCCAGCTAAAGGAAGAGGAGTGAAAGTCCCCCCCCCCCCCCCCCCCCCCCGACTCTCTGAAAGGTCAAAGAAAAGCCTTTAACTGTCTCTTTCCACTGAGCTGTTTAACAGTCGTCTTGATAACGCAGCATCCATCTCTCTGCTCTCGTGCCAGCAACCATTTGCTCCCTGTGTGGGGTGCAGACAGTGTAGAACTGCAATCAAACTTTCAGAGAGTTCAAACCTGTTTTTATTTCCTGTTTTAAAATCCATCTAATACACAAAAGGTAGCTTAATGTAGATATATACCTCCTGCACAATAATATCATTATGTGTGGTTATAAAGACCTGTAATCTAATCAGTAAGGTGATGATTAGAATGTTTTTGACTGTTAAACTACAGTTACTGTGAGCTAGTGGTTTTGTAGCTCACATATTGAGCATGCCTTATGACATTTACAACATTACATTATCTTTTAGACTAGTCTAAACATGGCCTTACTAACTGTTACACATCTGTCTCTATATCTATAATTTCAGCCTGGGATTATTAAAGTATTTCTGATTCTGATTCTGATTCTTTATAACCCAGGTTATAACCCATGATATCTGACAAGGGGTTGTCAAAACAAATGCAAGATGTCCAACATCTTGGTTTGGTTTTAAAACTATATGCATCAAACAACACTCATGCAAGGCTGGGTAGTCAGTGTTACATTTTTTTCCTTATTTATGTATTCAGAATGTCCAAACCAAAGTCAAGGGGAGAAATGGATTGGCATAAAACCTGACATTTACCCTGTTCCAGGACTAATGCCAAAAATGCTACCATGTAAAATAATCGAAATGCCAAACTATATCCCACTTCTATTCCCTCACATTTTTACCAGCCACACTAGTTTTATTTAAATTCTTGAAAGGCCATGTCTCTAAATGAATGCCATTTTTCCATGAAGAAAAGGGAAAGACAATTCACCCCTTTACCTCCCGAATTAACAAACTAAATAAGGACAGACAGCCCAGTAAAGAGTCGGTACACGTGGCAGTGACTAACAGATTTTAACCCTAAACATATGAAGAGTAAGGCTTCAATGGTGTGAAGGGACTGAAGAGTCTTGGTGCACTCAGTTAGAAATAAAGTGACTTGTGTATACTGACTGCAGCTGATGGGTTTATGGTGGGAAATCATGGTGTGCTCTGTCCAGAGAATTCCTCCAGAGACCTGCTAATTCTTGGACCACCCTGACCATTTTAAACCGTGATGTGAAGTCATTAATGTCCAACTCTGTCTTTGATGACATGCTGGATTAATAATGACACGCTCACGCTCCGGTGGACTTCCAGTGCATGATCTGTAACACCAGCGGGGACTTCACTGCTGGTCTTAATGTGCAGCTACTCTGCTCCGTGTCTCAGCTTAAACAGTCAGAGCCAATGAATCAAATCGGCTCCCATTTCAGCCTCTGTCTATACTTGTATGTAGTAGCAGAAAAAGCTGCGATTGATGCTTTCCTTAGGCAGTTGCTTTGTAATAGTATACAGGTCTGCCTTGAAACTAAAAAAACTTCTCCATTCTTGGATATATACCTATATCTTTGAAATATGTTCTTAAATTTTGCCCTCTGTCCCAGAATTGATTGTGCGGGTATCCTGAAGCTGCGTAATTCAGACATCGAGCTTCGCAAGGGAGAAACAGACATCGGGCGTAAAAACACACGCGTGAGATTGGTGTTTCGAGTGCACATCAACCAGCCCAATGGCAGGACATTGTCCCTACAGGCTTCTTCCAACCCCATTGAATGCTGTAAGTCACACACACAGCGACACACAGAAATAAACTTGCATTCCTTTTCTCTTGGTTTTCCACTTAAGCAAAAGGTGGCATCTATTGTTGTAACCCAATAAAGTGAACTACTATTTTACTACCTTCTGGAGCACATTCAGTGCCTCTGCAGCCAATATGCTTTATATGATCAAAGCAATTTGCCAAGGCAACAGATGCATTGTATGTGATGCCAGACACACATGCTGTCTATCTCAATTCACATTTTATGACTGAATGCACAAGTTATTGTGGTAAGACGGCAGGTTCCATTAGCAGGTTCCACAAAGGTCATTTGCAAGCCACAATTTTGGCAGGGTGTAATAACTGCATCGAAAGAATCCTTTCTTTGTCATTCATTTATGTATATA